>NC_034591.1:51932574-52011366 GCF_900095145.1 Mus pahari
GAGAGAGAGAGAGAGAGAGAGAGAGAGAGAGAGAGAGAGAGAGAGAGATTGATTTAAACATCTTAGACAAAAGAGCCCCCTCAGTCCCCCTCCCTGTAAGGCTGAACAAACAGAAATGAGCTACCAAAGTAGCATAAAGATGTCAGGTCTTAAAAATGCACATCACAGGAAATGTTTTCAACAAGCTAGAATTATTATAAGGGGGAAAAGGAAGAAGAAAAATGTTTGGGAATTTTTCTTATTTATATTTTGGTTCAAGAGGACTTTTGTTTGAGAAATAAAGTCAAAGTAAATAATGCCTGGACCGTGGGTCAGCAAACGTTGCCTTCAAAAGGCCAGAGAGTCAGCAGGAGCAGCTCCAAGGTCAGTCTGTTTTGCAGTCGGGCTCCCCCAACAGTAGCAATATGTAAATGACATGCAGAGCATATTCAAATGTGAGCTGTCATCTGGCCTCACCCATCTAGAAGGAAGGACCTGCACCTGGGGAAGGTGTGCAGGTGGCATGAGCTGCTGAAACCACAGCATCCCTAATATAGCAAGCAGCCAAAGACATGTGCAAAAATAGGATGTCAGTGAGAGCCTGAGAGAGAAGAGAGAGCTGAATGACCAAAACGGGGTGCAGGGAGCACACAAAGAAGCACCCAAGAGGAGGATGACGGCTCCTGTCTATAGGGAAGGCTGAGGCAGGAAGAGTGCTGTGAGGTTGAGGCTAGACTGAACTACATCGTGAATTCAAGGCCATCCTGGGGTTTACTCCCTCTCCCTCCCCCTCCCCCCTCTCTCCAATACAGTAACAGCACAGAAGAGAAACAATGACAGCTTAACAAGGGTGGTGGTCAAACAAGTGCACAGAAAAGGGAAAAGACACAGCTGCAGACAGGAAGGACACGTTTGAAATGCAATGCACCAGAAATTAAGTCAACCCACATATATATGATGAAATGTGGTTTTGATATCTGGAGAAAGTTCTATAAACCTTCAGACAGAAAGAAACAAGATCACCTACAGAGGGATCAAAGTCCAACTCGCCCCAGGCTTCTCCCCTCTACCCATGACTCAGGAACTGTAGAGCAATTTCACAAGCTTGAGGGAAGAAAAATACCAAGCTGTGTTTTCATTTACACGTGAGGTCAACAGAATGACATTCTCAGACCCCAAGAGCATTCCTTCATGGGGAGAAAGTGGCTTAATAATAAATGCCAATCTACCAGGAGACGAATCAGAATTAAGAAGTTACAGGTGGGGAATTACAATGTCCTACAGCTATGAGCCATGATGCTCTAGTGGAGGTGTCAAAAACACGTAGTGGGATTTCAATTACATATGTAGAAATGTCAAAAACAATGCTTGCAATGAGCGACGATTGAAATGATCACAATGTGCGACTACTCTGAGCCCTAAAACTTAGATCAGATTATAAAAATTGGAGAGCAGAGAGAGGAGACAGGCATAAAAACACAGTGTGAGGTGTGTGGTCTCAACTTGGATGCTGAGGGAATATGGGCTTAGCTATGCTCTCAAAAACACAAGTGTAACCGCCATGAGGTTAAAATAGGCGACTACTGTTCAAGCCATCAGAGAGGGAGAATGGGGGAAAAAATGCAGTCAATTCCTATAACAAAAATGAATGGGGGATAAAAGTAAGTAAGCCATCCAGAAAAAAGAAAAAAAAAAATCAGAAGACGTAATGATGAAGAATGCAAAAGCAACATGTGTGCTGTGAAATGTCAGCCACTGTGAAAATCACAGGTTTGAAGGACTCTGAGTCATGAGAGGAAATGTCCACAATAAACCATCAATAAATACCTGCATGTGGAATTCCCTTTGGCTATATTTAAGGTACATTTTCCTTGGGGTTGGGGGTACACAGGAACACACTTAGGATAAATATTATTTTAATATGGTAGAGTATTAGGCTATTTATTTTTAACTTTTAAAAATTAATTACAGATGTGTGTATTTGTGTGGGTGCATGCACACAGGGTGTGGGTACGAATGCCTGTGCACACACAGAGGAGACACTGTCACAGTCCTCTTGGCTGATGTGTAGGTGTTTTCAGGCTGCCTGGCTTCTGTCACAGGTTCTGAGATCTGAACTCCAGGCCACATCACTGTACAGAAGGCACTCTCAGAGGATGAAGCAGTTCTTTAGCCTCTCTCAGGTTATTTTGTTTCATAGTTTGTTTGTTTGGGGTTGTTATTGTTGTTGTTTTTTTTTTTTACAAACAGTATGTATAATGTTATCATTATTTTCAAAAATTGGTTGACATTATAAAAAGCCTTTTTAAGCTACCAAGACATCAAACTGATCTATTTGGAGTAGAAAAGGACGAGATGGAGAGGTTTTAGAAGACCCTGGCTTCTGGGGTTAGGTTGATGCGGTCAGTGGACATTACTGGGTTAGAACTTAGGCCTCTCTTTCTCTCGATGCTTCCAGCAGATCTTCCTGGCTTGAGATTCTCAGAATTTAGGAGGAATCTTCAGAAAGTCTCTGATTTGTGCTTTGTGGAACATGCTTTACCCACCAGCGACCTGAAGACATGGGTACTATTTTCAGTACTATTTTCAGGTGAAGAAACTAAGGCCAGAGATGTACCTGAGGCCACAGAGCTTGGAAAGAAAGGAAAGTGGCAGGATTGGATCCCAGGTGTCCTGGGTTCAGCCCACACGCAACCTCAAGAAGTTAGGGGAATGGCTATGAGTCTCCAATGTGTTCATTCCTCGTCCTGACTTAGGAGGGCACCGCCTTGGAGGTTCTTGTTAACTACTTCAGCTGGACCATAAACACAAGTACCCTAGGAGCTGGGGATATAGCTCAGGGGTAGAGCACACACCTCATAGCATAAGACTCCAGGTTGAATCCCTACTACTACCAAAATAAACAAAGAACACACACAGCCCAGAATCTCTCGCCAAGGCCCCGTGAGCCACACAGCACGTGTGCATCCCACACAGCCAGGCTGTTCCTTCTGGTCTTAGTTTCAGTAGTTAAAACTGCACCTAAAGCCAGGGCAATTCCCTCTGTCCACACTTCTTTCTCCTGTATCCAAGCAGAACGGAGCCCCAGCCATTTGCCCTGTATGTGTCAGAGTTCTGAATATCTCTCCCAACAGGCACAGCACTAGAAGGGGGGAATAAAAAAGGAAGAAAGAAAAGAAATCTCTGCTGGTTGTCAGCAAAATGAACAAAATCCTTGTATATGCCTAAAAGGCAGGGGAGGGGGTGGGGAACCTACCTCTGAATTCAATGTTACTAGGACACAGTTTGCTGTAATAATACCAATTAACATTTCTCCCCCACTTAATAGTTTCTAGTACAGGATAAAAATAGCAATACACGTGGTGCTGAGATGCAAACGATGACAATGGGAATAGATTCAGGAAGAGTGTTCTGCCTTACCCTGAGAGGGTTATATAGGAAGCAAGAATACGGGAGATTTAGGAGAGAAGAGAGAACCATCTAGAAAATAAAGGCCTTTCATCATCATGCTTCTAACAAAGTGTACCTGCCACACCATGAAATGTCATCTGACCTAAGCTGAGAGGATTTGACCCTGGGCACCCATAAGTGTGCCAGTCCCGTGACCAAGTCGGGGAGCATCGTCTCTCCATCGAATTCCTTATCTGCAAGGCGAATGAGACCTGTGGCTCTCAGTCACACAGCAGGGCTCAGCCAGCTAGAGCCTGTCACTCAAATGTGTGAGTATGTCCCTGGGGATCTGACAAAAAAAGTGATGCACTTGCCAACTCGACCTTTTTCTCAGTGACTCAATGAGCACGGTCATGAATGAGACCTCATTTTCTGCAGATGCATGGAATTCCAGTAATACAGGCTTACCATGGTCAAGGTCAGCAGACATTGTTTCTCGTCCCTACCAGAAAACATGTTTGTCAATCATATCTGCCTTACATGGGGATCTTTAGGAAGTTTCTCAGATAGGAATGGATTTGCTTAAGGACAAAGGTCATCAGAAGATCTCTTTCCTCACAGTTTGAGAGTTTGCTGGGGGAAAGAGTGGCTGGCTTGACTTTAGTTGGAATCACCAAGAGCTGAACCAGCCCCAGCAATCTCATCCACTTCCTATGTGGATGTAATGAGAAGCATTAGAGAAGACCTCCTCCTCCTCCTCCTCCTCCTCCTTCTCCTCCTCCTTCTTCTTCTCATCATTATCTTCTCTCTATGTGCCCCCCACACACACACTTCTGGGTCGTACCTAATAGCACAGACTACAACAACGGCCCTTATATATCTATGGCCTTGCTTGGGTCAAGTATCCTTATATGTTATCTATATAGATTCCTTATCTACAACATGAAACTCATGGCCCCTTGTTACTATGATGTACGCCACTTAGGTTCATATCATGACTGAATCTAGGCCATTTACAAGACAGGTAGGTGTGTAATGGTAGGACCTGTGCTGCTTGGGGTCCTCTGAGCTCTATGAGGAACTCAAGGACAGAGAGAAAGTTCTGAAAACATCTTCCACCTTCCATCTGACCCCCCATTTGAAATCACACTCATTGGTTCTGTGCTTAGCTTCCAGATCAGAAGGTGCATGAAGAAAGGGTTCTCTCTCTAAAAGGTATTATAATCTTTGTTCTTAAGGCTTGTCAGTGTCATGACCAAACGATGTCTACGGGAAGAGCACTTTGGTTCCTGACTAGAGACAAGTCATCCCAGGGCCTTCTCAACCCACCCAACTTCTTAACAAAAACTATGGTTCTAAAATAACAAGAGCTTCTCTGGGTATGTGGCCACTGTAACTTGGTACAAAGAATTATGTAGTTCACAGAATAAGTCCCCCTGTCTCTTCCACAAACTGTGGTACCAGGATCAAGGAGACCAGGATTGTCAACTCAAGTCAGAGGAGCCCAAATGAGCAAGGCTTGGATGGGGACCCAGGCAGGTGTAATGGGAATGTGTGTGTGTGTGTGTGTGTGTGTGTGTGTGTGTGTGTGTGTAATACCCAGAAGAGGCAACCCTTTCCAGTGAAGCTGGAGAAGAGGATTGGAGTAGCCCCTAGAAACCTGCTTTGAAAAAAAAAAAAAAAACACAGATTTGTGAAGAAAAGGCTAGAGGAAATGGGGATGCTACTTTGGAGCCTGAGAGCACGGCATCAAAGAGGTTAGAAAGAACCCGCGTCACAACAGGTCACCACGCCACCATTGGCCCTGACCTCACCACGGGAAGCACCTGGAGGCCAGCTTGCTGAGATCATTCATCAGGCCAGTGTTTCCCCATGAGAGTGTGTGAGAGAAGGAGCCAGCTACAGCCAAGCAGATGGCGATTCCTGAAGAGAGGGAATGCCTGATGTTCTAAGAAGCTACAGGTCTTGAGCAAATCTCTTGGTCAGCCCAGTCCAATGGGATGTGATAGGGGCAAGCCTGCGATCTGTACCACACCTTGTGTTTGAACCCTGCCTCCACCACTAAACCCACGTGGCTTATATTTGCTATTTAACCTCACTGGGCCTCAATGTCCTCAAAGGCATGTGGTACTAACAAGTGTATCTACTCAGTATGTTTGTTCTGAGCACAGAGAAAGTTAACATATGCAAATCATCCGGAGCAGTGTGCATAATTAGTAAGACCAAAACACATGTTGATCACAGAGGTCAGATTACCCTTTGTAAGGAGGTCCTTTTTGGGGGTTCAGCCCTGCTAATTAAGATTGGGAGGAGATAAGTGAACTTGCTAGGATAGCGGAGAGGGTATGCACAGCACCCCAATGTGTCTCTCCCTCTGAGGGTAATGCAGGACTATAGATGCACTCGCCCTTTCACAGCTTCCTGGGTCTCCTGGGTTACCCGGAGACTGCTGTTGTGGAAACCACTTCTCAGAGATGCTTTTTAACTTCTTGGACACTCACCACCCTTGCCTCTTAGTTGGCCTCAGTTTTAATCTTTAACAGCTCCCTGTCAGGTAAGACACCCATGCTTCCTTGACACAGGGAGAAGACAGGAGAAGTTTTTGGTGTGCAAGAGCTGGAAAACTCCTGTGTCAGCAAGGAATCAACTATTATAGGATCTCTGGCCATCCATCCCACAATTCTTCAGGGAAGCTGGTCTTGGGGCAAAGCAAGGTGAGAGGAAGAGACTACAATGCATATGCCATACTGGAGGGAGGGGGCATTCCTTTCAAAAACTGAACTAGCCACACTCTTCTAAGCAAAAGTTACACAAAATCTCAGGTTCTTCCCCACCCCGAGGCCAGAGCCATTTGCTTTCTCCTACAAGGTGCACGTGAACAACTGTGGTTTTAGGGTGGCCCTGGTTCAGATATCTTGGCTCCTGGGTCTGTGACTCCTAAACCTGGATCAGTTACACTCCCCAAGACTCCCTTGGAGGTGAGATTCCCAGACATGTGTTCTGGACTTCAAGACAGTGAGAAGAATTAACACAGAGAGCAGCAAAGGTCTGGAAAGTCTATGGTCTGGAAAGATTCTGGACTCAGGGACACAGACTCTAAGCCAGGTTCCATGAGCAATTAAGAGATTGTCCACATAGGTGGCATGAGAGAGGGTTGTTTGGGGCTTTCTAATACTTCGAATATCCTTGTTATTAACAACAGTGATGACCAAGTAGTAGCATACACTATTTGGGGTCACTAGAAGTATGGCTTCTTGGCTACCGGATCCTCAGATCACTTTGTAATGTCAAGGTGCTCCAAATCTCTCTGACCTCAGGAAACACCTATTCCTATTAACACTGTTAGAGATGGCCGTGCTCAGCTCTCATGTGTTCATGTGCACATGGCTCCAAATGATTTCTTAACTGGTTTCCAGAGTATAGCAAAGTCTATTCTCTAACCAATCTTCATGTCCCTGATTTGGAATCGTCTCTGCTGCTCCCTAACTCTGGAAAAAGTGGCACAAACCTTAGTCACCTCATTTCAACTGGGCCTAAGATGACCCTGAAGTAATTATGTCAGAGCTAGAAAAAGATGTACATTCCATCTGCCAAGGCTTCCAACCATGTGCGCACACACGCTGGGTAGCACTGAAGACTTAAAATACTATTCATGTCTGAAGACATCGCCAATGTTCATACACATACATCTTATATTCTGTGCAAATCATTTTTTCCTTGATATTGTTAATGTCATGCCCTTCCAATCCTAGTGAACTCTGAAGGAAAAGGTTGTCAGACCTCACAACCAAAAGATCCCAGATCAAACAGGGAATTCACAGAGTGATGTGCAAAAGAAAAGAATGGCAGAGGCGGTTGGAAGTGCCAACGATGCTTGTAAGTCTCCTTTCAGGACTAGGCCACTGGTAACTTCTGTACCTTTTACTACAGAAGTGATAGAGTCAGAGGGAGAAAAGAAAAAGGCAGAGGAGGGCTGAAAATAACTGGCTAAAAACAGCAGGCAGGTCCCCTTGAGCTTTTCCAGGAACAACCCCCCTACACTCACACACACATACACTCTATTTATGCATACACTGTTACACATTTGAGGAGAAAAGAAGTTACATAAGATGTCAGATGCTCATTTCCATTTTTCCATGAGCCTGACCGAAACCGAGTCTACTTAGTCTTGTGAGTACAGAAGCCAGGGCTTTCAACCAGCACTGAGAGAAAAGGCTCCTCCCTGGAGCTCAGAAAGCCCAAGAGACCCAGAGTATCCAGCTTGGAGACCTATCTGAGGTATTGGTACCCATGGCTTCCTTGTATGCTCAAAACGTGGTCTACCAAAAAAAAAAAAAAAAAAGAGTATTTAATGTAAAGCCATACTGAGCTCTGACCCCCACCTCCTCCTCCCCTACCTTGTCTGCAAAAGGATATGGGTCTTGAAGTTTGGTACTTGACTACCCTGGATATAAAGTGTCTTCCTCAGGAGAGCTGAAGCAGCTCACTCACCTCGCAGGGCTGCTATGAAATCCTTAGGCTGTTCGTGTATACAGTGTTGTGACACAGGACGCGGCAGCTGCTTTCTGGTTTTGTCGTCCATCTCTTTTCTTCCCTTCCCCAGCCCCGAGTGATGAAAAGTGGTTCCTGCCTCTGCAGCAGAACCAGCCTCCGTGGTGAGTTTACCTAGCGGCACAGCATTAGTCTTCACCCCAGTGAAGTGAAGTCTGCACCCACAACTTGTCAGAGAAACTCACCCATCCCACAAACAGGCCTCAGCAATGAAGTAGAGGGCCA
This sequence comes from Mus pahari, assembly GCF_900095145.1. Taxonomy (NCBI): domain Eukaryota; kingdom Metazoa; phylum Chordata; class Mammalia; order Rodentia; family Muridae; genus Mus; species Mus pahari. Next base: position 51,940,720 of record NC_034591.1, read on the forward strand.
GGCAGAGGCCACACGTTCAATAAGAAAGTGGTCTAGAGTCTTTGTTCCAATATACTTGCCCAGGGTCTTGATGCATGAGTCCTTCTACCTGCTCTGCCTGCCTCCCAAGAACCAAAACCTTCAGTGATTGAGTACACCAGATGTCTTGCTTAGTGCTAAGTGTTACTACAAGATGGCAGTGGCACCAGAAAACGAGGGGAAGAAAATGAAAGCCAAGTCAGCCAATGTGAGCTTGGACATCAGGTTCACACTGACAGTAAATAACCGGGATCAGTGAAGTCTCCCCTCGAGGACAGGGACACGATCAGCAGCAGTCATCCCCAGCCTTGCCTGCTGATACTGTCTACCCCAGATCTTCCCACGGAGCTTCAGAAGCTGTTCCACGAGCAATCCGGACAGCAGGGGGAAATCTAGAAGCTTCCATTCTCTAATCTCTCCTGACACCAAGAGAAAGTCTTACAAACAGTGAAACAGTCCAGTCGATGAGACCTCCACAGACGTTGGAAACTCTGACTCAATGCCTAAGATAGAGACCGATGCCTAAGATAGGGCTAATGGTTCAACTAGGGTGGCTTGTGTGGCTCAAAAACTTGGGGAGCTCTCTCTCTCATCTAGCTTCAATCGGAGAACCTCAAGTACTATCCTTGGGAACCGCAAAAAAAATTTGGCAGGATCGTCAGTCTCAGTAAAAACTTAGTGCTCTCTCTCTCTCTCTCTCTCTCTCTCTCTCTCTCTCTCTCTCTCTCTCTCTCTCTCTCTCTCTCTCTCTCTCTCTCTCTCTCTCTCTCTCTGCTCCTCAAGTCCATGCCCTGATATGTCCAACCTCACGGTTTCATTGGTAATGCTTCAGGGATTGTATAGGACCCTCTGATTGTGGTGGGAAGAACCTTGATCCCCTCGGTCTCTCTGATCTGCACAGACTGTGTGTCACCTGGCATATCAAAGGGGACTTAGAAGGTGACAAGGTTAAGGACCTTGGGGTAGAGAGAGTACCTTACATGACAGGCATGCTTAGATTGCATCAGGGCATAAAAAATCATAGGCCTTTTCCCGGCTATGGTCACGGGGAGCCAAGGCAACGGAATAAAGTAGGAGAGGTGCAATGCTGTTTGGCTTTAGGGATGGAGCAGGACGGATCTGGCCAATGAATGTGAGGGCCTCTACGGATCTGGCCAATGAATGTGAGGGCCTCTACCAGCAGTTGCAGGCCAGGAAACAGATTGTCCTCAAGAGCCTCTAGGTAGAAAGGAAGCCCTGCTAGCACCTTAGTTTTAGCCCAGTGGTACCTGTGTGGCATTCTGGCCTCTAGGCATTAAGACAATAGCATTGGCCGTGACTCAGCCAGCCCCTGAAATGTACTAACAGCAGTAGGAACCTAGCATACTACTGGTCCAAGGTGAGGCAGGTCCCACCTTCTCCTTGTCCTTGGACTCCCCTGAAGGTGCTACTGACTGAGTTTTTCCAGCAGGAAAGCTCTTCTGCCTCTGCTGGAACCCCTAGGGATGACCTAGGAGTTAGCTCTCACTTAGCCTCCCCCCCACCCCGGCAGGGAGCAGAGTTCTATCTTCCTTTTGAGTTCTTGGGGGTCTGCTTTGTTCAAGGACCCACAAGCTCTTGTTACCAACTCCTGGGACTCTATAAAGTATTTGCCAAAATGGAGGGAGGGGCAGGAGGAGCAGAACTCTCACCCTCTGATCCCAGTCACCCACCGGACCACCCTTCCGGCGTTAGGCTCCCGGTGACTGTACTCACAGGAGAGCAAAGCAGGGCGTGTGTGTACTGGCTCACCTTGTACAGCACTCCCTACCTTGTTATCTGCTTGCTTGTTTGTTTTGCAGACTCTTAAACATACTGTGCCATCTTAAACCACCCAGCAGGACAGACCTGCAGCATTTCAAACCTTGTCTGATGAGCCAAGCATCAACGCCATGTGTGTGGGCATGGGTTGCTCTGCACCTGTACTTAGTAGGAAACTCAAGAAAGTTAGCTTTAAGCCCCTCTGTGAGCTCCCAAGAGGTTGGAGTCAACCTGGCATTTCTCCCCAGCCCCCACCCCCCAAGATTCCCTTCCCTTCCCTCATACATACTTTTAACAATTTTTTTCCATAGTTTCATTTCTTTTTCTTGGACTACAGAAAGGTCTTTGTAAGCACAAAGCCAGATTTTGCCTTGCTCAGAATATTTTCCTCACTGACTCTTGCTTGTCAGTTTTAATGTTTATCCTGGTCAATTGTTCCAAACATGAAGTACCCATCTCTAAAGGATCCCTCATATCTGCCCTTCCCTCTACACCATGTTTTTGTTTTATTGTGGTGGTGGTGTTTTGTTTTGTTTTGTTTTGTTTTCAATATCTTCTGTATCATCTTACCTAAGCTTCAGACTGACCCTCTAGGTTGCCAACATCTGCTATGAGTAGAAAAGCCAAGGCCTGATGCCTAATGCCTGATGCAGAGAACCCTGTAGGATAAGAAGACAGCGGGAAGAATTGTCTAAGGAAGAAAGAAAGCGCCTCTCACCAGACAACAGTGATCACAGCAAAAGCTGGGGCAGATCATTCCGCAGACCTACCCATCCCCCTCCTGGCTCACTACCTCCCTAGCCAGCCAGGGGCCCTGGAACCCAGTTCCGGGCTGTCAGCAGAGATAAATTTAGCACCAATGATCTCATCTTGCAGAGCAGCCTCAGGGCCTCAGAGTGCTCAGGGAAACATCACTTGGACAAGATGAGGAGTGACAGACACTACTGGCCCCTACAACATAGGTGGCAGGCAAAAAGTTCCCCTCAGAGAGACAATGGCCAGAGTGTGGCCAGCAGGTGGCAGGCTGAAGGAGCTGAGACATGGACACCCTGAACTTCCCAGGGTCTCCCAGACCTGGGCCCATGAAGCTGAAGGCTCACAGCAAGTCCACAGATTGTCAGCACTGCTAAGATCTGGATGGAGAGCAAGCAATGCCAAGCATTCTCACTGTAGAGAGATGGCCCAAGTCCCAGCAAGTTCCTCCCTACCCCATCAGGACATTATGTGGTAGAGTATTTATAGATACAACAGTGGGCAGAAGGCAGAAGTGTCTAGAGCCCATTGCTGTCTCCTGCCAATAATAAGGGGACAATCGCCCTTGTCCTTTACAGAAAAGAATGGAGACTTGTCACAACTGCAAACTTCCAAGTTCTTCCACTGAGATAAGCATCCCTTTCTGCGGCCCTGCGCTGGGGTTTCTGGCTTGCCTTGCTGGTGACTTGCTGACCAGTTTCCCCCAACGTTTCTTAGTATGTGTCACAGTTAGGCTCTTGGTTTGCAGATCCTGGTGTAAACCATTTATGAGGGTTACAACCACTGGGACATGATGCCAGGACGGTTCTTCAGCTGGGGTGAGGTTTCTTGGCTCCTACCTCTGCAACCATAAACCTTTCTGATGGAGGACGGCATGAAAATCACTCAAGAGAATGGACTTGACTCTTGCTAAAAAGGACAAAATAAACAGCTATTTCTAGGAGGTAGGTCCCACCCTAAAGTGCAATCCATATTATGCTATTAAAGGGGATGGGAAGGGATGGGAAATAAATGTTGTCACATAAGAAAGGCCAGGCTCACATCTAAACACACCAGGGCCACCCCCATGTCAGTTTCAGTCACATTAGAGGAAATCAATCCCCAAGAACAAAGGCCTTTGGTTTGATCAATGCCATTCCTGGGAATCACCCAGGACACATAATTGAGGGGCTGTCAGAAAAATCAAAACACACTGAGAAGTTGGAGTGACCACCGAAGTCTAAGCCCTTCTGCCGGGGGCAATGTGAGTGATGTTACAAAAGAGAGGAAAGTGCCACAGGCAAGAGAGTAGGGCGGATAGCACCTTTGCAGGTGAAGAGTTCAAAGCTTCAAAGAAAGGTGGCAAGATACAGAGCCAGGACGAATGCTAGGGCAGACAGTTAGCCAGCAGAAGGTCTCACAGGATAAGGCACAGGGGTCAAGAACAGGTCAGTACTGTGCCAAGGTCATACCACCTGGGATCTGGAGGCTTTAGGGGAAGAAGTAAAATTAGTTTGGATTGTTCTACATTTATCCTTAAAAGTCAAAATGAGATTTTTTTTTTCTGTTCTCTTAATTAAGCATTAGCTCATAAATCTAGGGCCTTGTTTCCGGGCAGCGGGAAGTGGAGGAGGGAGCCTAGAGTCTCAGCTGCCTGAGCTCCACCTGTCTCCTTCTCCCAAGTCATTGGTTCCAGGAACAATGCCTCCCTGCCACAGGGACCAGGGGCTGCTCAGCTGAGTCACATGGCCTCTTTTTCCCTAGGATACACACACACACACACACACACACACACACACACACACACACACGTGCCACACCCAACCAGCCCCATAAGGGCTGCTTAAGGCATCTATTTGGAGCTTCTGATTGTCCCCTGGAGACGCTGACCTCTGAGGATTTCCTGCACTCTGCTGTCCTACCTCGCCCCAGTTCACATGGCTGTTCATATCCATGAAGGTTGAAGTTGTTCCTTAGAGCTATACCATACAAAGAAACTCAGAGATATTTGCTATCCTCTTAATTTTTCTCCTACTGTATCCAAAACAAACAAACAAACAAACAAACAAAAAACCATTCTACAGGGCCTGGGGAGTAGGGAAGAGTGCATGCCGGGGACATGAGTTCGGATTCCCAGCAGTCACGTTAAAAACCGGGCCCAGGCTAAGACCTGTGGGCTCATGTGTCAGTTAGCTTGATCAGAAGGCCAGTGAGCACCAGTAAAAGACCCTGTCTCAGGGGAATAAAGTAGAGAGCAAGACAACTGACATCTTCCACAGGCCTTGACACACCTGTGCACGCACGCACATACACACACACACATACACGTACCTACATATGTGTGCACACACAAGCTAAACAAATAACAGTCTATGGCTTTATCATACAAGAGGAGAAGGTTGGAACATGTGTGTAATCAATTTGTCTCAAACCTGAGGTGTAGCCACAAACAAAGTTGAGATTTCCCAGCTGTCACACGATTTCCACAACACCCAGGTTTGACTATAAACAGTTCAGAGGCATGGCCAGCTGCAGATACAGACCCAAACAGATGCTTAGATGGGGCTAAGTGCCTTAGAATCGGGAGGCAGTGGCATGGCATTCAGCGACACCCGTGGCTCATCTTTATCTTTCTGCAGCTTAAGAGAACAATTGTATGAATGCCTAAGGAATGCACCGTTTTCCTATTTTAAGCTTAAAAAAAAAAAAAAAAAAAAAGAGGGCTTCATGTCTCCCAGATGGAACTGGAATCTAGCCCATCCTGTGTCCTTCTCCCGGGTTCTGGGGTAACAGGTATGTGCCACAGCACCAGCCTTACGCAGTACTGGGGAATCAAACCCAAATCTTCCCTTGGGCTTCAGCCCTAACCTTTGCTTTCCTATTTTTAATTTTTTTTTTTTTTTTTTTTTTTGAGCAGCTAACAGCTCTTGTGTGGTATGTGAATATACCCACATGCCCTTGAACTTTTAGGGGAAAAATGAGAACAAAGAAAGGGGAAAATCCTAAAAAGAGTGAGCAGAAGAGAGAGAGGGGGCTCAATCTCGGCTTCCCCTCCAAAATCTACCCACAAGCCACAGCATCTGTCACTGTACCCCCTCCCGGCCCCACCCACCCAGCTACTTCCTTCACCTCTGCCTCTAGACAGAAAAAGAGTTCATTCAAAAGCAAAGGTCTCCTTCCCCCATCCCCAGACCCAAGTCCCTCTAAAAACAATCAAATTTAAAACCCAGAGATTAAATTATCACTAAGCTAATTATGGGAATCACACTTAGCCTGGCTGCTGGGAAGCAGGGTCAGCAAGCAAAAGGCATGAAAATTAAAGGCAGATGCAGGAAACACTTGAAAAAGACCAAGTGGGGGACCCATTACCCCCTCCCCCACCCTGGAGGAAGAAGAAACCACTCTCAATGTCAGAGATGCTGTCCATCTGGGCTATTGTCAGAGCATTTGGCAGCTAAATAGCCACTCTCTGTCATCATCTCTAGGCCAAAGTGGGCTCGAGTCAGAGGTAAACTGATTAGGTGGTGGGCCGCTAATTTCTCAGAGAGAGAGTAGAAGGGAAGTGGTGCCTGCCTCCAAGAGGGGGTAGAGCCCAGGGGCATCAGCCCCAGGCTTAAGTTGCAGAGAGAGGTCTGTGCCTGGTCCATGAGCATTTGTGGGTCACGTGGTTAGGTAGGTGACTGTAGGTCCGTAGGAGTCAAGTTCACCGGCATATTTATGAGAATGAATCCTCAAAGAGGGGCAAGGATATGACATGATGCATAAGTAAGCATGTACATGCATGTGCATGTTGACCGGAAACTGTGAAGAGCTTGGAAAGAAGCAGAGGGTGCCTCCTAGCTGAACTGCAGGTTAGCAGCTCCTGAGAACTGGTGGTCATTGGCCAGGCCCTGGCAGTGCTGCTATTGGTTCGGTGGTGTGTGTCCCAAAGGACACGGTTCTGGTGCTTCCTGGGACACTAACGACACAATACTTTGGCCATAAACTTGGTAGCCCAAGAAATGAACAAAATAACTAAAAATCCACTTTTCTCAATCTACAGGGTGACTTCCCCATCTCAAGCATCCAATCCCATCCAACTCTGGTGTTGTAGGTGGTGTTCGGGTTCCCAGGCAGCAAGCAAGGAGGGGATGTCCTATGGGTATCCAGAGTGGATTTCTAGAAATCATGGTCAACAGAGGCAGTTCAAAGAGAAAGTGAGAGAATCTTTGCATGTTGCATTACTTAAGAAAAATTAATTTGGGGAGTTCTATTTAATTGTAGGTAAAAGAAATGATTCAATAAATTTGGATAATTTGGTTATCCAAAAGCCATCTGCTGGGCACAATCTAATCACTGTATTTTAGTCAGAACACGCCTGCAATCTCAAGGAAAACTAAATTTGGGAGATGCAAACATCTAGAGCCTGACTAATGGGAGAAAATGAACGATTTTGGTACAGTTTCAGAAGGCAAAGAGGTACATTGCAAACAGGCTGTGAGAAATCAGTTTAATAAAAATATCTGCAACACAGTATCTCTAGTGGATGACATACAGTGACCCTAACCTCCCCTTTGGAAAATTTTTCTCTAGTTCTAACCGTAAGTTCTTTAACTTTCAGAAACACCTGGCACATCATAGACATTCCCAGCTTGATAGTGAGACTTATAGAAAACTGGGCTGAGAAAGTATGCTCTGTCCTCACCTGACCCTCCTACCCCAGACACAGCAAGCTCCATCCTAGGGGGCTTAGCCTGCTCTCCTCACTTAGGCATGCTCAGTGAAGTGGAGGACATGCAACCCTCCAAGAGATAGCAGTCACAGGAAGCTCTGAGTCTTCTCTTTGTCGTGTGATTGGTAGATCCCACATGGGGGTCTTCTTTTCTGACCCTGACAATGTGGAACAAAAGTTCTGCCAACCCTAAGTGCATATGAGCATGAATTGTGAATAACCTTTGTTGTTGCAAGTCACACAAATTTGGGAGTTATTTGTTACCTCAAATTAACTTAGCCTAAGCTAGCTCTGATACACCCTTACAAACCTACACAAACAGGCACTGGAAAACAGTAACTTCTTATAGTCAGTCTCCAAATGCATGTTTCCAACATTCACAGATCCATAGCTCCTTAGGCAATCTGGTGGCCCTGTGTGCTCATGTAAGAAAGTGCTTACATGTAACAAGAAAGAAGTATCAACTATATCAATGAGCTGTGTTTTCCATCTGAAGGCAGTAAGCATGCCCTTTTTAATTTATTTTATTTTGCTGGATAACACGCTCCTTTTTAGAAAAGAAATCTCAGCTACAAATGTTGAAGCTTATTTCCCATAATTTCTCGGTAATCAAGATGTGACTAAATAAAAACTCAAATTGATAACATGGATTCATCACAAGGCTATTAATTCTAGAAATGGATTATTCATTTTTTGAAATTCACAGGCTTCCTTCAATGAATCTAAAGTCTCCCACCCAAAAGCCTGAAAGCTTCAGTAGGTCAAGAAACCCAGAGCTTAGCTGAAGCAAGGAAGCAATGTCACTACAACATACATCCCTTCCACGGTAGCCCTGCCCATCCTAGGTGGGGTCCAGTGTCCCAGAATTCACGGGGTCTCCACCTAGCTGGGCACTAAGGGCCATTTATATGCAAGGTCAAGTCACTCTGGGTTTATCTTATCTTGCTCAATTAAGTCTCACTGGACCTAAGAAGGACTATGAATATCTATCTAAGTGAGGCTTATAAACATCTTTTCCTTTCCCAAATCAGGTATGACCAGGAAAAGGCCCAGAACAAATTGGATCATAAACACTAAATAAGATATTCTGGACTGGGGAGATAGCTCAGCGGTAGAGAGCTTGCCTAGCTATGTGCAAGGCCCCACATTTCAACCTCCAGTATTGAAAAGGATATGTATGTAAATAGATGTATCTATATATGTTAATCTGACACATTTAAATATGATCATGACCATATGCAACTTTTTAAAAGCCTATTTGCCTATCAAGAAGAACACTTGTAGTAGGAAAATCTTTTTTTCTCATAAAATATCACAGGTAAATTCCATGCTCTGTGGGGGAGATAAAACATTATCATAGGACAAAATTTTGATAACTTAATTAGAAAGATCAAATAAAGAAGAAATCTCAAAGTTGGGTGAGAGCAGATGGGAGGAAAGTAATGGGAGGAATTACAGGAGGGGGTTGAATATATTCAAAATACATAATATAAAATTCTCAAAGAATTAATAAAACCCTACCTTGAGAAGATCAAGTTAAAGTTTAGTTATTGTCTTACAGATCTTTAGAAATGGACCAAGGGTATCTAAGTACTATCCCTTTTGACAACAAATATACACATCCACACACATGCAAATATACACATACCCACATATGCACACACATTTATACACATAACTCACACACAAGACACACACCTACATATAAAACATGCACTCATATATAAAACACATACTCATATACACACACCAAAAAACATATACACAAAAGACACACACACAGGCAAAACACACAGTCACAATATACACAAGATGCCCACAGCATCCTAGGGATCATACAGCCAGCGGCACAACAGCACACATTTGAGTGTTCCATTAGGAAGACCTACAAGCACAAAGCATCAGGATTGGGCTTAAGTTTTACACACACAGCACCGAGAGCCAGTGGCAAGGTGGCTTCAGCACCATCCTGTATTCCCACGTCCAGCTATGCCTAAGCATATTCAAATGTGAGCCGTAACGTAGCCACTCCCATCAGTCTTGGTGGGGAGGAGACCTCCTAGGTAGAGAAGCAGAAATCTATTCCTTTCCCTTGTAAGCGTGCTGCCTACAAAGCCTCAGAAGTTCCCTCTGGGTGGGTAGAAGCCTTTTGAAAGGACACTCAAGAGAGAAAGATCTCAGAAAGAAGTCAGGATCGGGAAAGGCAGTAGGGTTGCCACGGTTTGGTAGCCAGAGAATAGCGCTAAGGAACTAGGCCAGCCCTGTGACCACACCTACCACTCTTATCAACCTGATCTTTGGTTGACTTATCCTAAGGGCATTAGATGGACTCAGCAGTACAATCACACATCCCTGGGTCAGGAACAGAGGGTGTGAGAAGTCCACCCTCAGTGGTGGCAGTCATGCCTCCCCGAGAGGACGGTGAGAGTGGGTTTTGGGAAACTGTATTGCTCTTTCAGATCTTCTGCAGTCTTAAAAACTATACAGTAGACTTTAAAAATATTTACATAAATAACTATGTAGGTTTGGATATGGAATTTAGTTGGTAGGATACTTGCTTAGCAATCACAAAGTCCTGGGTTCCATCCCCAGCATTGCATAAATCAGCTATGGTAATACATGTCTATAATCCCCCACTTTGGAGTAGAAGCAGAAGGATCAGAAGTTCAAGGCCATACTCAGCTACATAGTAACTTTGAGTCATTTTGAGACCTTGCCAATAGATAGATAGATAGATCTTTAAAACAGATTATACAAACGCATTTCTTAGATGAAGCCTCTTTCATTCCCACCGACTTAAATTGTCCCCTCCAGACACACAGTCTGTGAAGACCTTGGGCATCCACTGTTGCCTCAGACTTTGATAATCCCACATATGTCCCAACAGATGGGTGAAGATAAGGCCTTTGTGTAGACTTCCATGCAACAGTACAATACAACAGAATGGCGGGGCGTAGAAGATGAAAGTGGGGAAAGCCTGAAAGATGTAAAGAAATACTAAGAAGCTGGGGATCAGGTGGGGCCTTTAGGAAGAACAAGAAAGCTGGTTGTCTAAATGACAAGAGATTCTCACAATGTGACCAGCAGTCACACGGAACCAGGACCGCCCATCAGATCCTTGCACCACTGCCACGACTAAGTAGAAGCATCCATCTTCCAAAGGAGGAAAGACAAGAGACCCTGGATGACCTGCCACAGGCAAAAGAGCCACACATAGAGTAGTGTCCTATGGAATGCTGAGGGGGAGTTTTAATAAGAAAGCAAAGACCAACCAAGGGTTGAGTACATCTCAGGCCAAAGGTCAGTGGTAGGAGGAAAAGCAGGGCTTGCTGCCTGTTTAAAACTGTGCCTATCCCTGACAGCCTCCTTCCTGAGCTTCCTCCAGCCTCCCACAGCCTCCCCATCCCAGCCTCCCACAGCCTTTTGCAGCTGACCACAGCCTGATGAAGGCTAGGGCACAATAGCTCCTAAATAGGAAGTCATAGTGGAAGGAGAGAGGAAATGGGATGTGAATGTCACTCATCCCCTGCATACGCTGCTTCTCAGGACAGAGCTTCTTCCTCAGTACTGTCAGTTAGCCAGGGCCCTTGTGAACTCAAAGCATGCGGGCCCAGCCAAGACACACTAAAGCACCAGGCAGGACTTTTTTTTTTTTTTTCCATTGGGTCTGGCCATTTGTGCAGGGCTTCTGGCCAGGGACAGTAGACAAGGTGAAGTTTGTTGTTTTTAACATTGAGAATGAGAGGGATGGGCTGCTTCAGGAAGACACATCTGCCCCCACTCTACAGGTTAAATTAAAGGGGCAAGCATTTAGAGACAGGAAAATCAATTACAGCTGCCCAAGACAGAGCAGGACAGAGAGAAAATGCAAGCCTTTGGTAAACATGCACACATGGACCAGGTACAAGAGCCAGGAGGGCCACTTCCTTCAGGGTCCTAGAGACTCATCCAACAGCCAAGAACTCAAGCAGAACAGAGCCAACTCCAAACAGAGCTCAGGGTCTTTCCATGTAAACGAGACAAAGGGCAAACTTTAGATAAAATCATATGACCACAGGAGGGACAGTTAGTCCCTTCCGCATGACCAAGAGGGAGACTACACTCTATCCATAAAAGGAAATGCTGAGGGTCATTTAATAAATATGTGGACAACAGCTAAATGGATGGTGCTTGGTCCCTAGGTGTCCATCCTACGCTCTTTCCTGTCAGCCAATCACACACCTGACTAGAACCCAGAAACCCTAGTCAAATCTTCATGACCAACAGAGTTGTTGATTTGAAGATTGGCTCTAGGCCGTGTCCCTCTCAAAGCGCTACTCTCCCCCTAGGTGAACTGCCCCCTGAGCTTGGGCCCCCCTCTCCTCCCCTATGAGGAAAGTGTGGCACACTTGCATTAGCCCCTGCCATTCATCCTCTGACTCTCTATGTGTGCACCATCAGAGCTTCAGCATCCAGAAGACAGAGCTGAGCCTGGGCCACCATTGTTCACTAAAAATTTACTTGAAGACTCAACGTATTGGTTCCAGTCCCCTCAGTGGCTGAGACTTCAGTGTTAGTGTGGTAAGTGGCCTCCACAGTGACCCTTGGGAATCCCCATTATCTCCTGGTACTAATGGCTTAATAGAAAACCCTCTCCCTGGATGTGAGCCCAAGTGGTGGACTTCTGACAACCTAAGATGTCATTTTTGAGTCAGATTCCAAAGAGATAATGACGCCCCCTCTCTCTCTCCCTCCCTCCCTCCTTTCTTCCTCTTCTCTCCTCTGGATCTTGAGAACCAAGCTGTTCTCCTTCATTAGCGTGTAAACAGCTTTCAGGGATGAGTTCACAGAATAGAGCCAACATATCCGACTCCAGTGAGGGTCTGAATGACCTGGGAATTGGATCCTCTGCCATTCAGGCCTTGAGTCAGGAGATGACTGCAGTCCTTAGTCTGAGAGTGGGCATAAGCCAGAGGACTACGGCTAAGCTCTATCTAGCTTCCTGATCCTTGAAAACTGTATGGTTACCAATACTGTTCTAAGACTCTGGGCTTGGGGATAGCTTTCTACACAGCTATAGGGCAGCAATATGCTTCTGTCAACTGGACTGGGATAGAAAGTTTGAGATGAAGGTGGGAGAAGGTACTTTAAAAAGTCATTGGAGATGCTTTGACAATAAACCAAAGCTCCCAGGAAGAAGCCCCGTGACCCCGCCAAGAAGCAAGCCTGGTGGTCACATTTAAAGATGCATACAGAGAACAAGGAGATGCTAAGTAGAGCCCCCATGAAAGCAACAACAGGTGGGTTACAAATCAGTCCAGCAAATAAGGCAGTTTCTGGAGATGAAGCCCTTCCCTGGTTCCACCCTTGCTGAGACCCTTCACTGTATTGAACCTCTAGGTACTATTCTCTTTCGATTGATAGTCTAGCAGTTAAAAAAAAAAAAAAAAAAACCTCAGCAGGTAAAGGGGACAATGGCAGCTGGGCCTGCTTCTCTCCACTCCTGCCTCTCTCTCTTCTTGCTCTGCACATGTATTGCTCCCATCTTTGTTGTCTTGGTTACATGGTCAGACTCCTGGTATGCTGCTAGTTTCCTTTCTAATGATATATTCTTGTAAAGCATAATATTTTTCTCCAATTGCATGTGTCACCGGTGTGCCTGACATCTGTGTATCAGTTGCCTGAATGCGTGCTATGATTTGGGGTGGTTCGGTGGCACTTTCTTCAGTTTCAATGTCTTTTCATTTTAATGGATGGTCAGGATCTTCCCAAACCAATGTATAGACACACATACAATTCAAACAAGTGGCATGTGTACCAATGCAGTCTGAATTGACAAAACTCATTTCTAACACTGTCTTTCAATCATGAACCCTAATGCTGATCCCCTGGGGAAGAGAGTGACAGGTGCCCCTGAGGCACTGTTTGCTGGGGATCCCAATGTGTGTTTTTGCAGGAAGCCAGGAGAGAAGGTGTCAAAATCCAGACAAGGCTGACAAGCTGCTTTGAAGGAGGCTGTGGCAGAGACCACAGTAAAGGCATGCTATGCTTGCCCTGGTGGCTTCCAAATGACCACTTGAGATCCCTTCGGAGAAAGTAGATGGGCAAAGTCATAAAAAAATAAGAGAAGGTAAGAAAAGAACAATGGAGAAATATTCATGATAAAAGGATGGTTGGGACTTCATGGTATCAAACACATAAAATATGTCAGAGAGGGCACTCCCCAGCTTGGCTAGTCTTACTAACTGGGTACAACATGAAGAGAAAGCTTAAGACATACCAAAGAAGATCGAGATGAGGTGGGAGGAATGCCCAGAAGCAGACATGTCAAAGTAAGGTGAAATTACTCTGAAGAGCCGGGCTTGGGATGCTAAGGGCTCAGAGGCTGGTGACAGAATGGGCTCTGTGTGACAGAATGGCCTCTGTCTCTAGTTAGGTAGACCCAGGAGGATCCTGGGCTGCAGCCACTTCAACCTCAGGTCTTGTACAGAAAGTATATAGATTAGGTTAAAACTCATGAAGGCTTAACACTAGCAAAGACCAGGATAAGACCTGCAAAACAGAACTGTGGACACAGTTACCAGGAGGATTCGTCTCCACGCAGGAAGTGGCTCAGGCCTGATCCTTTCACACTCTTTCCCTTCCTGTTTGTTCCTAACTTAGGCAAACTCACGGTAGCAGTTCAAGTTGGAGAAGTGCACAGCACAACCAAGCTGAATGCTCAAACTTGAGTCAGCAGAGTACCATTTCTGCTCTGCTCCTGGTCAACGCCCAGAGCCCCAGCCCTGAACGAGATTTCCAGACACTTCTACCCACCTGCCCAGCTCTACAGGACATGGGTCCATTTTACATTTTATTGATTATAATGTTTGTGTGTCTTTGTATATGTGTATGTGTGAATCTGTGTGTGTCCACATGCATGTGTCATGGTACATGTGTGGAGGTCAGAGGACAACGTTGTGAAGTTAGTTCGCTCCTCCTTAATGTGGGCTCCTAGGGATTGAACTCAGATCATCAGGCTTGTGTGGCAAGCACCATTACCCTCTGAGACATCTTGCCAACCCCTGGATTTATTTTTAATTAAAGTAGACCGAAATTTCAGAGTCCAGAATTTGAAAAGAATTCCCAGATGTATTTAGGGAGTAGCAGAGCAGGGCTGGAGCCTCAGTTATGATACAGCTCTGTGTGTGTGTGTGTGTGTGTGTCTGTGTATGTCTCTCTGTGTGTGTCTGTGTCTATGTGTCTGTGTATGTCTCTCTGTATGTGTGTGTGTCTGTGTGTCTGTGTATGTCTCTGTGTGTATGTCTCTGTGTGTGTTTGTGTGTGTATGTCTGTGTGTGTGTCTGTGTATGTCTGTGTGTGTGTCTGTGTATGTCTCTGTGTGTGTCTGTGTGTCTGTGTATGTCTGTGTGTATGTCTCTGTGTGTGTCTGTGTGTCTGTGTGTGTCTGTGTGTGTATGTCTCTGTGTGTGTCTGGGTATGTCTCTGTGTGTCTGTGTGTCTGTGTATGTCTCTGTGTGTGTCTGTGTATGTCTCTGTGTGTGTCTGTGTATGTCTCTGTGTGTGTCTGTGTGTCTGTGTATGTCTCTGTGTGTGTCTGTGTATGTCTCTGTGTGTGTCTGTGTATGTCTCTGTGTGTGTCTGTGTGTCTCTGTGTGTGTGTCTGTCTGTCTGTGTGTCTCAAGTGTTTATGCTCATGCTCTCTGATCCCTTCACACACATAAACTTTCCATTTAGTGAGCATAAAAGGCATGTTCTGAAACCATCAAGAGGTGCCCAGGAGCTCAGGAAACCACAGACTGTTAACATTTCATACGCAGACAAATCCATGAAGCCAACACCATCTTGACTTGCTCAATCATAAGAAGCTGTGCTCTGAATCACACCTAGTGTGAGACTCCATGACCCACCTCAACCTAGGCCTGGTTCACCCCTGTAGACCCAAGGAATGCAAGCTAATCGGTTTAAGACAGATACAGGACAGAAAAGTAAGATGGCAAAGTCAATCTGTGGGACATTGCAATGAAGGTTTCTTTATGTGTTTTACAGTCATATTGACTCCACATGGACACACACACACACACACACACACACTCAGCTCCCATTCTGGGCAGCTGGACTGGCTTGGAGCATGCACACGTCAAACACACAGCCTGCTACAGGCTCTGACATGGCTCATTTTAATTGTCAACTTGATAGGATTAAGAAATGCCTAGGATGTTAGAGACATGCACCTTTGTGTCCCCACAGAGGATTAGCTGAGGAGGCTAGTAATAATCCTGAGTGCTGACTGGGTCCTCCTCTGAATACAAAGGAAGAAGATTAAAGCCTCTGGGCTTCAGTGGTCCTCTTCCTATGTTTCCTGTCCCACAAAGATGTGAGAAAGCAGTCACCTGCTGCCATGGACAGAGCCAGCCCCACTGCCATGCCTTCCAATCACAATGGACTGTATTCCCTGAACCATGAGCCAAATGAAATCTTTCCTCCCTCAAGTTGCTTCTTGCAGGTATTTGATCACAGCTGGGGGAAACCTGGATACAGACACATAGCAGAAAGAGCTAGGGCTCTGATTAACCAACACTGGTGGGTGCCCCACCCCTTAGCTGAGAACAGTATATATAACACACGGTGGCAGAAAGCACTTGGGAAAGACAGGCTCACACCTCCAGTACAAGTTTATGATGTTGTGGTTCACAATGAACGTCAGTCTCTCCTCCTGTTGTCAGGCAGTAATTCACTGCTGATCAGCAGCTATAAAATATGATCGCTTGGTGCAAAGAGAGAAAGAGTCAGAAAGGATTGCCGCAGAGATATTTAAGCAAACAGATTTTTAATCTAGATACCCCAGCCTTCACACAGACAACCTAAAGCAAGTCAAGATGGTGTTTGCTTCGTGGATTTCGCCTGCAGATGAAATTTTAACAGGCTGTGGGTTCCTCTGAGTTCCTGGGCACCTCCTGATGATTTCAGCATTTATATGCCAGATCTCTTAACAGAACATGCCTTTTATGTTCACCATGGGAATGTCTGCCAAATGCACACACACACACACACACACACACACACACACACACACACACCAGAAAACACAAAAGACAACCAAATTGGCACTTTCCTCACCTCCCTTCCCCTTGCCTCATGTGATGTGCACTCAAGGAACAAAATTATGGTCATCAAAGGCAAGGCTGCAAATAATTGGAACTCATACCTTTCAAACAAAATGAAAAGTCAGTAATCTCGAGGGCAGCCTATGGATAGCTGGAGTCTAGCTCCCAGGTCCCTAGAGCCCACAGCCAACTTCCCTTACCCTCAGCAACCGTCCAAGCCCTTCCCGCCCACCTTGCCCACTTCGAGTCCCCTGTCATACTGCAAAGAAATCTGAAAGGCCCTTGTGCACTCCGGAGATTATTATAGGGCTGGAAGACGCCAACTCCGTAATTACGGCTGCTGTATGATTGTCATTATTCCTGCACCCCAGGCTCGGTGGCTCACAAAACTTGCTGCAAAGTTCAGCTGCAGCCTCCAGCCGGCTATGGCTGGGTCTCTGCCCAGAAAGGTGGCAGTGAGTCTGATAACCTCTGGGAAAAAAAGCAAATCAGAGTTATTGCAGAGAAAGGGGCGTGGTGACCTTGAGCTACTGGTGGTGGGAAATTCTATTGTCTAGGAAAATAAACAAACGGGCCACTTTCACTTTTTATTATTTCAAACAACAGACGGCATGGCAGCCCTACCTTCCTTTTCCCAACTCAGACTGTCCCCTGGGCTGACTGTGCTGAGTCTGCAGAAGCACAGGCCAGACTTGTGCAAAGCTAATAAGTGGCTGCCACTCTGAACCTGTGGAGCAGAAAGTTTGGCTGCCTGGATGGTGAGCTCCCCACCCCCAGAAAAGCCAGCTCGTTCCCCCCATTTGACACCCCTACTCCTAGCTTTCAGATATGTATGCCTCACCAGCCCCACCACTGCTATGGATATTAAATTTAACATCCCAGGTGGCTGAAGCTGGACCGTTCTTACACAAATGCATCCAAGGGGAAGATGGGGAATGTCAGCCTGCGTGTGGCTGAGAATGTTCCCAGTTTCCCATTGGGTGTTGCCTGTTGTCTATGCATGGCTCTGCCCCTCCATGCCCCCAGAAGAGTGGGTTCTGTGCATTTGCTCATCCACTGTGCTTCTCATGGGGCTCTGTGACATTGAGCCTTAGCAGCAGGGGGACAGGCTTCTGCACTGTTCTAAACCATTTCAGATTTACAGTGCAGCCAAGGTCAAAAAAAAAAAAAAAAAAAAGTGTCTTTTCCCAAATAACTGCTCCATTATACACAAAGAACTCTCCACATTCCTGACACTGGCAACATAGTCTAAACAGCTCTAGAAATGACATAAAATTACTCCTCATTCTCGGGCTATTCTGTCTGGAAAGCTAGTCTGAGATTCCATGGATAACAATGTTTTAGGGTGATGAAGAAAGTCGATTCTCCGCTGTACTGAGATAGAGCTCACCAGTAAAAAGTGTCAAAGCAACACAGAGTGCTTGTGTCCATACCCTCAGCAGTGTTTAGTCTCCCTGTGGGAGCCAGTGCAGCCAGTCAATAGACACTCCGTTGTGTGAATTGTGTATGGTGATTGTTTTGGACAGTGTCTTATCACTATCCCAAAATACTCAAGGCAATTAACTTATTAAGAGAGAAAGGGTGATTTGTACTCAAAATTTAGAAGGTTCCTGTCTAGTTTCACTTGGCCTCATCGTTTGGGACCATTGGCAAGTTGATACAACATGATAGCAACCGTGTGTAACGGAGGAAATTTTTACAACATGAGTCAGGGAGCAAAAGAGAAAGAAAAAACAAGAAGGGATGGGATTGGGTCATTCCATTCAAGGCTAACACCTGATGACGTCGAGCCTCGTACCAGTCCCACCTCCCAAAGGTTTCCCCTTCTCCCAGTAATGCCAAGCATCTCATGGATAATCCACAAAGGAGCATGCCACTGGGATTTAGAATGTACTTTTCCTGCAACGTGAGCACCAGCCAGCAGAGACACCCACAGGGTCTCTGACTACGCGACAACTCATAGACTTCTCTTCCTAGTTATATCCAAGCCCACTGGATGCACTGAATTCAGCAAGTTTGGAGGTCTGATGTCCTAGCCCACTCAAAACTTGAAGCCTCAGTCTGAAAGAACCAAAAGCTAGCCACATCTCCCATAGCGACAGAGTGATTGATATGGGTCAGGGGGGATTCTGAGAGGAAGAAGCAGACAGGTGGCAGCAATTAGACATTGGAGCTGCTTGAGGACCAACACATTGCTGCACATTCTCTGGGCATCTACAGAACTCAGTTCAGTACATGGATAGAAATCCCAAGGAGTCACAGCGTCAAGAAGGGCAGGGGAGGCAGGACATAAACTTCTTGAGGATGTGCAGATCATGGGTAAATTCTTTCAGCTGTGGCACCACTGCCAGGACATGGAAATGGAGTGTGAGGTTAAGCACACAGTCCATGTGCGCTTTCTTCTGGGTACCATGGCACTCTACCAGCAGATCCTCTTTTCTTGTCCAGATATTCAGTAATTATTCTAGACACCCACCACTCATTCCTGACCCTGTCTCACACTTCCTCCACACTGCAACCTATGCTTGGATATCGAGTTCACAGGAAGGATTGCTATGGTCTTACGTAATAAGATGTAGGATAGACACAGCCTTCTGAACAGAACGTAGAATATGTTCTCACTTATGGTCATTCAGAGTTAACACCAAGACATAAATCAAAGGAAAAGGAGGGATCAAGGTTCAGTCTTCATCATTTTCCTTAGTCTGAATCACACAGTGTTTGGAAATTGCCAAGGTAAACCTAAATAAGACAAGGTAAAGAGGAACAAATAACCAGACAATGGAAAGCAGGCAGGACTCTGGCTTCCAGAGCTAGAAAGACGCTTAACCCCCATCAGAGATAAATACAATAGAGCCACTTCCAATCCCCCTGAGAACCCATGCCTGAGAACATTTCTGAATGGGCAAACACACCCAACACTGCCAACGAGCCAAGCTTGCCCATTGTGCCAGGACAAGGGTCACATGCCAAGTTCTCCAGATCATCTGATTCCATCCATCCATAAGCCACTTCTTTGCTTCTACTTCAGCAATGGTGTCCCTCTCTCACAGGCTGGCTCTTAGCCCCATTAGCAGCTCTCAAGCAGGTCTGCACATTGCTCCATCTGTTCCCTGAATGAATTCCAGATGGATGCACCGGCCCATAAGGGCTGGAACAAGAGGAACAGGCACAGCCCTCCCCCCAGTCCACCTTCTCCAGCCACCTCAACTTAATAGAGCCCTTGCCTAAGGGCACAAGGCCAAGTGGAATAGATGACACCATTTGAATCCACCGAGCAAGGCTGGGCTAACAGTTCTCATGTGCATGCCAGCTCTAGGGAAGGGTGAATCCATCCACGCATGCAGCCTGATTCGCACAACAGTCTACAACTGAAGGCAGAGAAAGGACACACAACTGCCATCACCTCCACGGCAGCCTATCTCAGCTCGAACCAGGCCCATGACAGTAAAACACCATGGGGGACCAACTGTCTCCACAATAACTAAAGCAGTCGCGTCTCATTCCTACCTTCTTCAGCTTGCCACTTTTGGTGCCCACGAAGGCCAGCGAATGGTTCTTGTAGACATAGGCGATGACGGAAGTCATGCGGTCCCTGTCTTCTGTGAAGACTGGAATGCCACGCACCATTTCAGACACTCCCAGTGGAGCATTCATATCCAGGCCGCAGAAGTTGTCGTCAATGGTAAGGAGCTGAAAAGTCAATGGGAGAAAAGTTAGAAAAGAACAACGTGGGGAAACTGCCAGAAGACTCCTTAAGCAATGGACTACTGATTCTGAATCCTTTGGGTTTTTGTTTTTTTGTTTTCTTTTGTTTTGTGTGCGAAGCTCAGCTGTAGAGAAGGTAAATGCTTTGTCTGAATTCCTCCAAGTAGACAGCTGCAAACCCATAGCAGCAGCACAGGTCCTCGGAGATGCCTCTCACCCCGCACCACAGCATCTCCTCGACCCCTGCTGAGTGCCATCCTGGTGGGTTTGACTGTCCATCTTCACGGCCACATGGAAAAGTTCTGAGCTAGCCCCCTGCACGGGCCACAGATACCTGGGCTCTGGTGTCAGGGAGAAGTGACCTCCGAGAGTGTGTCGACACACTGATTTCAGAGCCGATTGTGCCAATGAGAGCTCAAAGGGATAGAATGAAGTGTGGCCAGCAGGACCAGAGAGCCACGGCCAGATGATCAGCAAAGAAGGAGGGTTCAAAGGAGCCAGGTTTGAACCTGATCGGCCTGTTGCTCTCAGGTTCCCTGTCTCCTACAGCACAGTGGAGAGGGGCAGCTGGAGCGCTGTCATGCCTGGAGTAACCTTTCCCCCACAACATGATGTGTCGTCTAAGCTCCCCAAGATGTGCCACATAAAAGGACCCCTTGGATAACCTCCTGGGACACAGCCTAATTCTCAATCATAGAAAAGTCCTTAAGGAAGGTACCTGGTCTCAAGTTTTCCCAAACACCATTCTCAAACTAATTTACATCCCTGAGCTCTTCAACAGCCTGAGATACCAATGACCCAGCTCATCTCCAATTCCAGGATATACAACCTTTAGGGGTCAAAGGTCAAGAGGAAGGACTCCTGGGCCAGTTTTTCCATCTTTCCACTCAACCTTTACTCCTCTCATACCAGGCTTCTGGTTGTTTCCAACCCAGAGGACCCCACCCAGCCACGGATTCCCCTCTGGATTCTGCTGTGTCCTGGAGGGGAAAGACCTCTACAGTGGCTAAGGAGAGTTCTCACACTCCTCTCAAGCAGCTCTGGGTTGGCTCGGGCTTCTTAAAGGTGCTGGGAACTTACTGGCTTTCTGCTCCTTTCCTGGAAGCACTGTGTGGCCTCCAAAGAGTTACTCTGTCTTCCTGTGCTTTTTCATTTTTCAAACTATAAAGATGAAGGACACAGCCCCTGCCTTTTGATGGGCTACCATAAAACCTATCACGCTTGGGCCCGTAAACGTCTTTGGACCTTCCAGAGAAGGGACTGAAATAAAATACAAGGTGTTGCTTTTTTAAAGGCTTAAAGCCAGCCAAAGCAAGAGGCACGTGGGGAACAGGTTCCTGCCAACACAACCCTGTGAAAGTGGCCAACTCCGCTCTCCAGGGCCTAGGGCTCTCTCATTCCCTTCCTGGACGGGAGTAGCAATAGGCATCATAGAGAGAGGACATATTGAACACTGAAAGTTCCCTAGCCTCTCCCCTTCTTCCACATGAGGAACAAATGTCTGTCCGCACCTTTAGTCACCTCCATGCATCTTGTCCAACAGCTTAGAGGCAACAAAACTCTCCTCTTCCCTTATAAAAACAAAATAAAACAAAACAAAACAAACAAACAACAACAAGAAAGCACAGCATCGATATTTATGACAAAAACTTCAAGATTGTATCCCACCTGCATCTTTCTTCCTACCATGACAAAATGAGAAAGGAGACAGGTGGTTGGTAAAAGATGGATAGACAGGAGGAAGAAAGATCCAGGATGAGAGAGTATCATGCCTTCTCCTTGTTAAATGTAACTATGGCAACCTGCCAGGTGTTTCCAGGGCAGCCTGGGGTGCCTAGAAGCCTCATAGTCCTTAAGCATTGCTGACTCCAGTTCACAAAGAATCTGAGTCCCTAATGTTCTGAGCGTAAGTTAGGCAACAAAGATCTCTGCTATCGGCAAACATTGTATTCTGCCTGTTTTGACCCATCTTCCAAGTAGCTGAAGCTAAATGATCATCTCCTTGGCACAAGGGAAACCTGAGGCAGGGAGAGAGGGAGCCCATGTCTCGTAGTCCCCTGCTGCCATCATCCACACACCCCTTATTAACTTGGGACAAGGAGAACTCTGGGCTTTCTCCACTTTCATCTAGAAGGGCATTGGAGTGGCCGGGATTACCAAACAGTTGCCCCTTAGCTGGGAGAAACACAAACAAATCAACAACCACCTACAAAAACAGTCAGGCAGTCAGGCAACTGCATCATGAAGTCAGAGGCAGAAAGTGCCCTGTCTTGTGATTCTCTTCCTCTGCAGCACTTCACAGCAAGGGGTCCAGGTGGGGAATGTTTTTACCAGAAGGAAGCTGGTATAGCCCAACCTGGCTGTCTGAGCTGGGGGTTCTGCTCCTCTTAGATCACAAGGCTCCCTGCCAGACCCTGTCAGGAGGCAGGATTCTGTCTCCACACCTGTACCTGTGAAACTCCATGACTTAGTGTTGTCTTTCAGCTCAGAGGAGACTGGAGCTGCAGCTGCTGGGCTCATGGGTAACATAATGGAAAATTACACCTTCCACCCCTGGCTTTCCCAAGGCTGAGGTTTTCCCTCTGAATGAGACCCCAGGTGATGAGGGTACGGTCCAGGCCTTTAACCAAGCGGGTTGTCTGGCAGTCCTGAGGCGTGTCCTTTCTTAGGTTCCTCAAAGCTGGGGCACCAGGGGAGGGATGCTTTTACAGTGACATACAGAGAAAATGTCAAAGGACAGGCTTAGCCTAGGCACTGAGCTGTTTCTGAGGTATAACGTATTCCTACTGTCCTCTGAGGTTCACCTTCCTCGGTTGTCAGACAGCAAGACAGGGCCAAGGCAAGAACCGAATGAGACAATGAAAAAGGCGGCCTGTGACCTGGAAGCTCTTCGGTGAAGGAAGAGATCTTCTGTGGATTTGTGAGTAAAGATTCAGCCTGGAGCCATGATGGCTATGGAAAACAGAAGCCCCTGCAGGTTCCTGAGTTGTAGTCGCGGGATAATGGCTGCACAGGGAAAGGATCTGGAAGATTCTCCCTGCCCTAAGACCTCCATCTGCTCATAGGGTGCAGATGGCCGGGCTCCCGGATGATCTGTGAATGTCTTGGGCAGGTGAGAATAGTGCACATTTCTGAGTCCCTGGGTGATGAGGGTCGGAGTATTTGCTTTGACCCTAGCTGGATCTTCCCCAGGGCCCCATTAATAGTATTATTAGAGCTACAGTCCCTGGGGCCAGGACTAGGCTTAATCAGGAGTCTAACTGTGCCTGCAGGCCCAGGCCTGGCCTCTCCCTCTGGTCACTCCAAAAATGCCCATGAGCATGTTACAGCTGCAAGCCAGCATGATATATCTTCTTCAGAAGCCCCAGTGTGTGTGTGTGTGTGTGTGTGTGTATTTTCATGCACATGATATATGTGCACATAGGACTAAATAGCATGTAGAAGCCAGAGGTCGATAGTCGATATCAGGTAACTTCCTTAATCACTTTTTTACTTTATCTCTAGATAAGGATCTTAGTAGGTCGATTCAGCTATGCTGGCCAGCCAATGAGTGCCATTTTTACAGAGGAAGATCAAAAGGTCCATCACAAGGGACTAAATGTGGGTGCAGCTTGGGAATGCTGCTGGCAGACCAGAGACAGACAGACAGCCTGAGTCTTCTATCTCAAGACCAAAGTGACATCTTATTTTCTTTCTACTGTCCCCCAAAGTCCTCATAGAATGCATGGGATTTAGATTAAGATGAGTGACTCAGTGCATTCTGGGGATTCTGAGAGTGAGACCAGGGAACATGGTGTAAGCATCTTTAGACCCTTAGCTTAGTGCCTTGTTCATAATAAATAAGACATATATAGTAAACAGATGGGTAGATGGATGGAAGGATAGACAGACAGATGGGTGGATAGATGACCCAAAAAAAAAAAAAAAAAAAAGCTTTGATTTCCCAGCAGCTAACAGCATAGAATCTAGCCAATAATGCCTGTATAGATGTAAACAAATGTACACATGGATACCATATAATATGAAGGATAGAAAGTAAGAAAAACCAAGTGGTAGAAGATGAGAAACGACTGAGATGAATGTCTCATGAATGAGACAATTTAAGAAAAAGACTAAAAAGTCAATTGTTATTATAGTTCTAATTCAGTCATGGATCTTCGGTTTTGGTGGTAGATAAGTGCATAAAATCCATTTGATACTGAAAGTGAGAAATTGAATGTAATCTTCACAGCTTCCATCCTGAGTACTAACCCTGATAGGATATGAGTTGGTTAAGGTAGAATTTGCATCCGGTTCATTCTGGTGTTGCTACCTTTTATTTATTTTCAAGGATTTTTAATAATAAGTTTTATTTAAAAATTTTAATATATAGGCTATACATTAAGAAGAATGACTCATTGTATTCCAACAACTCTGAGCCTGAGGACAGGGATAATGCTTTATGCATCTTTGTACTCTCAGCTTCACCATGGCTTGCTTCATGCCAGGTTAAGACACATGAGGTAAACAGATTGGTGGCTGGACAGCAGGATGGCAACCAGGTAGATAGATGACCAAGTAAAAGCTTTGGTTTTCCAGTAGTTAACAATTTAGAACTAGGTTTGCCTATCTAAACCTTGTAGCCATGGGCAAATCGTTTAACTAAGATGCATCATTTATAACATAGCAATTGTGGTAATAGAACATATTCCATAGTGCTGATGACTGAATCATCTAACCCATGCAGAACACAGCCCACCACTCAGTCGGTCATCTAACCCATGCAGAACACAGCCCACCACTCAGTCAGTCATCTACCCCATGCAGAACACAGTCTACCACTCAGTCAGCCATCTAACCCATGCAGAATACAGTCTGCCACTCAGTCAGTGCAGAACACAGTCCACCACTCAGTCAGCCATCTAACCCATGCAGAGCACAGCCCACCACTCAGTCAGTCATCTACCCCATGCAGAACACAGCCCACCACGCAGTAAATGCTACAAGAGTGAGAGCTCTCGCTCTTACTTGTCAGCTGAAGACAAACTGGCTAACTTTGGCGAGTCTCCTCAGCAGTGCTGAAGAGATGTGTGGTTTCAACCTCAGGAATGCTGTACAGATTAAGGGACTAGAAATGGCTTTTGGGTAAGAAACTGGACCCAGCAGGCTAAATGAAGAAGCAAAGGAAGGGTCTCTTGATCCAGAAGATGGAACAATTTCTTCATAAAGCAAAACCTTGTGTCTCAATCAAACCCAGTCCACGGAAAGCCTGAGTGAGGCCAAGGCGACCACATCTTCACTCCCCTCTTAGTGTTTCTGTGCTTTCAAAGATACCAGGATGGTCTTTATCCCCACTAAGGAGAGAATAGGCATCCGCACCCTGGGGATACCTCACAGAGGTCATTACATTGCAGCACCCCACCCATGTTGAACCTAAATGCCAAACCCCCCCCCCCCACTCCACAACAGCTACCCAGTGGCCTGCAGAGCACCAGCAGCCATGGTAAGGTGGCATGGGAAGCCATAGCTGACACTCCAAATTACAATCTAATAGCCTACCACGCTTCCCTTGCACACAGCAGCAAAGGTTACCGTGCAATTACGTGTCGCTACATACAAATGACAGAGCAGTTACGGTTACTTTACCAATTACAGGGAAATTGCTCTCACTCTGCAGAGACTGGCACTCTGAAAAGCTCTATCATCGCCACTGAGAGGGGACTGAAAACGCTGCCAGCTTCCTTCTTCTGTCAATGTCCCCTGGCTCTGGGACAGAACCACAAGACAGCCACTTGAGGAGCCCAAGTGAAGAACTGGTAGAGGACGCAGACCTGGGGAACTGTGGGGGTTCTCCCTCAAACCCTAAGAATAGCAGTTCTCAACATGTGGATCGTGATCCCTTTGGGGGGGGTCAAACGACCCTTTCACAGGGGTCACTTAAAACTATATATAACATATATATATATATATATATATATATATGATATTACATCCTAATGTTTTATATATATATATATATATATATATATATATATATATATATATATATCAGATATTTACATTAGGATTCATGACAGCAGCAAAATTACAGTTATGAACTAGCAATGGAAATAATTTTATGGTTGGAGATCGCCAGAACATGAGGCACTGTATTAAAGGGTCATAGTATTACAAAGGTTGAGAACCACTGCCTTAGAATCACCTTCCAGCCTCAGGTATAATGATCAGCTCTCAAGGACCCAACCATCATGCTAACAGCCATCCCAGTTCATCTTGAAGACCGTGAGACAAGAGGTGGATTGGCACCTGATCCAGATGCTGCCGACCCCAGCTGGCAGGCCCCTGGTCTACTCCTCACAGCCCCTTCCCTGCCACACAGAGAAACTTTCCCTGGCCCCCAGTTGCCCTACCTTTATCAGAACCCCAGTGAACCCTTATTACAGAAAGGTCAGCATTAGGCCAAAGCTCAGTGGTCCGAAGGCAGTGCTAACGAGGTAAGGGTCAGCAGGTCCATCCCCCTGTGGGCCAATTAGCTGAGCTCTGGGACATAGTCTTTTCCATAGCCACAGGCTTCCCCTCTCACCCCAGGCATCCACTGCTTACAAACAGCCTACACTGACCTAGAAACGCAGGTCAGGTGAGCCAGTGTGATGGATGAATGCAGCTGGCTACTCCGACCATGGATGTACCTGCAAGGCTGCTCTGGATCCCAGGGAGAAAAGTGAGAGGCCAGACCTGGTTCTACACTTGCCTTCAGAAGGCAGCAAACAGAAGAGTCCTTACACAAGCAGCAAGCCAGTCCTTCTGCCCTTCCTGGGGCCAGAAGTGTTGCCCTGCCTCTTGTGAAGCTCTGAGCACCTCCACAGCACCCTCCTGCCCTGGGGCACCACCCCTGCCCATTAGATGAGGGAGGAAAGCTGCCCAAATTCCTCCTGGGGGTCCATCGAAGCCTATACTGGGGTCTCTTAGCCTAGAGGAACTCCTCATTTTGAGCGAGAGGAAAGGGGAGGCTTCTGGCTCCGGACAGATCTTCATTTACTAAAGTTGCGTCAAGATATTTATAAAAGACCAAGCATTAAGGAAGGTCCCAGGACCATAGAGATGCAAGAGTCTCGGTTGATGTTGCCCAAGTTGTCCTCCTCTAGTGTTAGAAACAGACCTAGGCTGTATTTAGACAAGCAGTTTGTGTCTTATTTCAGGTGTCCCTGGAGAAAATGAAGGGCAAGGCCACCAGATGCAGAAGAAACAGTCAGAGACTCTGCACAGAGGTGACTTGGTCTCCACTTGATGGTTTTGTTGTTGTTGTTGTTTGGCTTAGAACACAGTATACTGCCATTCTTTTGTACTACTCCAGAGAAGAAAGGAAGATTACCAGGCTAAACCAACCCATTTTACAAGAAACAAAATCAAGACTTGGCTATGGCTGCCCTAGTAACCTATTAAGCTACTGGGAAAACTGAAATTCAAATTTCCAGTCTAGAAAAACAAAACAAGCAAACAAAACCAGCAACAACCAAAACCCTCACGTCTATTGTGTTGCTAGGCAGCAGCCTTAGAGTCAGCATCTTCCAGTCTCAAGGACAGCAAGGCTCACCACTGAAGGAGGACCTCTGCTGTCTGCCACTTCCAGAACCTGGACACAAAGCAACCCTTCTGAGACAGTCCCTGGCCAATCATCAAATTTGGGATCTTCCTCTCTTGTGTCCACATTTGCCAAAGAATGTGGAAGTGGTGGAAGTGGAAACTTTGTGAAGTCATACAGGACAGAAGGGAAGAGAGAAATCTGCAAGCCAAAGTCCAGGATGCTTAGGATGGAAGACCTTTGGAACTCCGCATCCTCACAAGCCATAAACCTCTGCATTCATTACTCCTACACACGGGAGGGCTCTCTCCCTCCCTCTCTCTCTCTCTCTCTCTCTCTCTCTCTCTCTCTCTCNCNCNCNCTCTCTCTCTCTCTCTCTCTCTCTCTCTCTCTCTCTCTCTCTCTCTCNCACACACACACACACACACACACACACACACACACATAGCAGGCCTCTGTTAGAAACCCAGCACCAGTGAATTACGCATGTGGGATTTCTTTTTAAACGAGGTATTGATCAGATAAGCTGTAATAGCTCATGTCTAAATACAGACTCCGATTGTGGAGCTCGGCAGTACAGGGTGATAATGATCACCCACTTATTAGGAACCATATCTCAAATATGGCTGCTGACCCCTCGGGTGCTCACAAATACACCTGGGCCTGAAGCGCTGCGTGCATGGGCCCCTGGAGATGAAGCTGTGTATGCTCTACTCTGTCTCCTCAGGGGTAAACAGAGAGGGCTCCCAGGGGCTCTCAGGAGCCTAGAAAGAACTCCAGGAGACTATGGTAGGCTTAGGCTTAGCCTTGTTGAGAAGCCTGTTTATTACTCTGTAAGATGTGTTTAAGTGATCATCTCTCTAACAAAGATATAACACACACACACACACACACACACACACACACACACCTCCAACTCTTCGATGGCTTTACTGATTTGCATAACCTTTGCTTTCTCCTTCATAATTCCTAACCCTCTCTGAAAGCTCTATTGCGTCTCCGACTGCATTGAACTCTTAGAAGGAAGCCAGAGAAGGACGGTTAGAGGTCAAGGCTGCCCCTGAACCCAGGCTGTGAACACAGAGAGCAGAAACAGAATGGGGGGGGGGGACTGTAGTCATCCACTTAGTTACTAATGCATCATCTCAGAGTGATTCTTTATTGTGTCCTTTTTAATGGAACTGTAGGGAAAATGAATGTACAGAGGAAGGGAGAGAGAGGCAGCAAGACACAGCCACAGTCACCTAGTTAGACAAATCTGTTATTGAAGGGATTCAGTGCAAAGTGTCTCGGGGCTGGAAAACCAACCCAACAAATTGTAGCCAAGGTTCCCAAGAACCAAGAGCCCTGCTTTCAGGCATCTCGTAAAGGATGGGAGGGGCTAAATATCAGGGCAGAAGAAGACCAATTGTGTCCCAGGAGCTCCGTGGGGAGTTGGGGCAGCTTCCAAAGCTTAATTATTCTACTTCTGTACCTATGTAGCAATGGAAGCCACAAACCAAGACAACCAAAGAAAGCAAAGGTTTCTTTTTATACTAATGTTGAGACCTCGGTGTGTTTGGGTACCCACTGTGGGCCAATGTCATCGGACGTCTGAGGAGTCTTTTTGATAGTCATGATAACGAACATGATATTAGCTTCTAATAGGGTAGCGTGACTACTAATTTCTGATGTATTCCCAGGAGAGGGGCAGTAACCCTGTCATGCTTTCTGCAAGCCAGGCCATAGCCAACAGCAAGTGTTTGCCGTGTCCCCTCCAAAGGGTTGCTGAGCAGCACCACCAGAGAGCAGCTCAGTGAGAATCCTGGGGGCTGGACCCATGACCTTCTCCTCATTAGCCCAGCTACTGAGGGCCCCGGGTTCCTCCCTCTAATAAGTAGCCAGGGCACAAAGGAGGTCTGCACAGGCCACAGCTATGGACCAGCTTGGCAAGAGAGTCAGATCTCTGCAGGTGGCAATAGGCTGGGAGCAAATCTAGTGCCCCCCCCCCGACTGGACCCCTGGGGACTCCCAGAGAAGTTTCTCAGCCTTGTGGGCAGTGCCAGCCAAACTCCACCAGGAAGTTTCCCTCCCCTTCTAGACCTTAGCTTTACCCGCCTCTAGCAGCTGCCTGTCAGGGGCAGATAAATCCCATACAAAACCGCCCATCCATCCCAGCTCTTGCTCCCCCTCCCAGAGTTTAAGGCGGGCCACCACAGCCACCATTTGAACTATAATTGAGGTGAGGATTGCCACGATGATTAAGTTTGTGTGTTTCCTGGCGGGTACAGGGAAGCAGCGGCCCCGCTCACCAGGCTGAATTATGGGGTAGGTCATTCCCTTGTTAGTGGGAATAAATTTTATTAGCTCCACTCATGTTGCCGTGTATCTTCCTCTCTGGCTCCTCCGGCCCATGTGTCTGGGTAATGTCGCCTGCATGCAGGATAAATCAGCAGAACAGATCCCATTATATTTTGGAACACTGACAGAGATGTAGTAATGACACGGAGAACGATACTGGTTTTCTTTGCTCTCAGGGATGCCGAGGTGTTTATGTGGACAGCATAGGGGGCCAGACTCACTGGGGACAAGGACCTAAATGGACAGATAGAATGAGGAAAGTGCCCTTGGTTGTCTCTTCCTTCTCTAACTTTGTTAACGCAATGAGAGCAGTTGCCAGTGTGTGGATGTGTGATCATTCCCTTCAGCCTCGGAAAATTAAAGGACACTGGAGAGGGAAAGCAAAGACTGCAGCTTAAAAGATGTCTTTTCCTGGCGCGTTGTCTGAGCCTCCATCATGTGTGCATAGAGAAAGGAAAACAGGCCAGCAAACAGGCAGATCCTAGGGACTAAGACACTGAATGCAACCTCAGTTAGATATAGTCCAACCCTCTCCAAAGAAGATACTGATGGTGCAGATCCAGCAATAAATCACAGGGACAGTATAACTGGGGGGGGGGGGGGGCAGGGGGGGTTGGGATCATTTGTATTCATCAAGGGGTTCTGGGCCTGCCCTTACTTTCGAATAACATCTGTGTGTTTCTTTTTTGCTTTTTATGGAATATATATTGTCTCACCAACTCCTTCCTTAGCATAAAATTAGAGCAGCTGGGGAACTGTTTACTGGCCTTTTGATAGTTTGTGAGCAGGTGCTGGCTGAGACCCAAAGGTCGGGACTCCCTGGCCAGCATCCTTGCCAAGCCACCACCCTGTGTAGATGAAGTGAATTCAAGGGAACTCTATATCTGGAGTGATTGGTAAGGTACATTCACATGTTGATTGATAAGAGGTCCAACATCTCATTTCAGGCTGTGCTATGCCTACTGAATGAGGCTCATGTGCATAAATACACATACACACTTGTATACTCATGAGAGAGAAATATCACTATGTTCATGGCTGAGGGTAGTGTGTGAGCAGGACAGGAAAGAAGCCACAAAGACAAGACAGAAGGTGATGAAGCACGAGGAGAGTGGTTTAGAGCAAGACGGGGAGAAGCAACAAGAGGAGAGATGAGCACAGGGAAGGTGTGTGTACATGCAGGCATATGTCCCAGTGTGCATGACATTATGCTGAGCCTGCAAAGTAATGTCTCAGCATGGTGAGGATCCATGTCCTTAAGTCATAGCCCAGAAACTTATAGACTGAATCTCTTGAATGTGCCTGTATTAAAATTTGATATGTGTGATTCTTAAAACACACCACACACACACACACACACACACACACACACACACACACCTGACCTGCTGGCCTCCCAAGTGGCATCTTGGGAGAACACAGTAAGCCAACCTTGGACTTCCTCCCACCAGATCTAGCTCATCCCCCAGGACTTGGCCATCATCACATGACCCCAAAAGATCCAGGTGGGACGTTTACTGCAATTCCTGCTGACCAAGAAGGAATGATGAGTGCCTATCTTAAGATAGATCTGGATGCCTAGTACTGGAGCTACTTTGTGGGGAGGGGGAAGGAGAGGGGGAGAGATTTCTGTCTTCGGGTTGTCTTTCAACAGGCATTTGAAGTTTAAATAAGGAAATCGTGTACTCAAAGGGCTTGCAAGGAGTGAGGGCTTGCAATGTGTACCTATTTCATGATCTCGTTTAGTGATCGGTAGTGTTGACGAGATTGGTTGGAATGAGAAGGGGGGCAGGGTGTGGAAGAGGAGGAGTTCCTGGACCAAGGGAGTGTGAATGCCAAGCAAAGAGAGGAACCCTTGCCTCTCTCTCACCATAACAGGAAACAAACCCATGTAGTCAGAGTTCAGCTTCCTGCTGACAAAGAAACGAAAACAGCGCAAGTAGACTGGCTGAGGCTGGCCTGGGACAGCTGCCTGGCTATTCCGGATGCTCGTTTTCATGGAGTTCAGGATCTCAGGCGCCAGGCAAACCTGAGTGACCAGCTATGCTAGGACACAAGGCCAGCCTGAGTCCATGGGGATGATGACCCAGCCTACTTCCTAGGACTACCTGCTGTGTCAGGGAATCAGATGAATCACACAGCATGTGGGGACGGGGTTCTCCATCATATCAACAGTTGGCCAGAAAGTGAAAATGAAGCTTGTTCTTTTGCCTCTGGGACCCCCGTGGGACTGGTAAGGCCTGTGGGTAAACCTTCAAGTCATAGGGAAGCTTGGCCCAGCCATAGTTCTTCCAGTCAGGCCTCTGGAATCTCGGGAGATGTTTGCGGGCTGCA
This sequence comes from Mus pahari, assembly GCF_900095145.1. Classification (NCBI taxonomy): domain Eukaryota; kingdom Metazoa; phylum Chordata; class Mammalia; order Rodentia; family Muridae; genus Mus; species Mus pahari. The sequence continues at coordinate 51,972,989 of NC_034591.1, forward strand.
TTAACTTGGAGAGCCCCCCATTTGTACCTGATACTCAGTGTCTAGGACCACACATCCCTTGTTCTACCTAGATGGTCGTTGCATAGGAACCTTGCCTACCCAGACAAGTTCTACTGGCCCTGCACTGAGACATGTTATGGGAGAAGTAGCAGGCTTGAGATTCAGACACACAGTATGTTCTAGACTGCCAATTACATAATACTAAGGTCAGTGCTTAACTCTCTGTCCCTCTATCCCCTTGAGGATTGGAGCCTGACTATTCTGTTGTTCTGTAGGAACAATGAAAGGGGGCATGAAGCACATTGCACACTGGTAGGGCAGGACTATGAATGCAAAGCAGTGGTGGCCCTCACTCTCTACCCCTAGTTATGAGGGCCTGATAGGTGACTGGTGATGATTCAAAATAAGAGTCCCTGCCCCATGGACCCAATCGTTTATTGTTTGTTTGTTTTGTTTTACTTCATTTTTTTTGTTTGTTTGGTTTGGTTGGGGGGGGGGGGGTTCCTAGCAGAAGGTCACTCTGAGGTCAAAGCTCCCAGAGAAGAGGAAGTGATCTGTATCCACTCTGTCTGCTTCCCACTATCAGCCCTAGACTGGTGCTGCCTGGTGCTTCTTAGCTGGTTTCAAACTCCAACTTCAGGAAGTGGAGTGATAGACACTCCCATGACTACAACCTTTGTCCCATCTCCAGGCTGCAGTGATGGACTTCCCTTTCACATTCCTGGAGACTGAGGTCTTTCCTTGATCTTGGCCAGTCTGTTGCCTAGTTGCCTAAAACATTCCCAGGATTTAAGATGTTTTCTCTACTCCTTGGCTTACTTGGAGCCAGAGCCTAGGGCTCTGTGAGGGACCTCAGCAAACCACAGAGGGAGAGGAATGCAGGGAACCAAGTCTAGGACAACCTCTAGATTCATGAAGGCCACCGATCTTTAGCTTGCAACAATGCCCTCCCCAAAGTGGGCTGCCTATTTCAAATTAGAACTGTCAAGTTTCTGTGGGAAAGGCTGGCCATCATAGAATCCTGGCACAAGACAAAAATGGTAGGCTATCGGTCCCATAGCCCTAGAGGTGTGCACTCTGTAGATAGAGAGTTGCAGAGAACCTTTGAAGTAGGCTACAAAGGGGGGCAGAGACAGGATCAGTGGTGAGAAGCTACAGAACTACAAATTAAATCAAATTAGTTAACCTTCCTAGATGCCTTCCTAACAAATTGGCCTCAGGTTAGACTCCTTGAGTCCCAGAACAACCTAAAACCCCTGCCAGATCGTTCTAGTTCTCTTAATGCCTAGGCTCTCATGAGATCCTCTGAGCAATGTGCAGGCTCTACTGACTCCGTTATTGGATGCCTTTTCCATTTGGATTAGAGATGACCAGGACCCAGGAAAAGAAAGACTCAGAAATCAAATGTGGGGGATGCTTCCATCCCCCCAAACACCTAAAGATGCCTCACCAGCTCCCACAGTATCTATCCAGCATAGCCCAGGGACTGACAATTGCGTTTCTATACTCATAGCTACTCAGTCATAGGAGATCTCTCCTGGCTGTTCCCAGACTCTCCTCTGACATGAATACAGCCAGCCTTCCTGGCCCATAGAGAAGCAGAAGCACCATTGAGTTCTCTGAGAGTTGCAATCAGAAGGTTCTGGAATCATGAGGTAGGCAAGTGACCCAGGGTCAGACCACTCTCAGCTCTGAGTTCAGGGGAAGAAACATAGGTCTCAGGAAATGGAAAAGGCCATATAAGCTCAATAAATATCTTCTGGATAGCATTCTATCTTTCTGAATTAATATAAAGTGTGTAATCAAAACAAATCTCTGGTCATATCCCCTTTGTAAGCTGTACAAGTTATAACTACAATAAAACCCACAGGTATTCCCACCCTCTAAAAACAAACCCTTGAAGTCAACCTCTTAAGTTGTAGCCTCCTTTGGCTATGTCCAGCAGCAGCAACCCATTGGGAAAAATCCAGCTGTGATGCTAAGTTTTATGTCAGCTTGACACAGCCAGATTGAAGAATTCTCAACAGAGTAAAGCCTCCATAAGATTTGCCCGTGAGCACATCTGTAGTGCATTATCTTGGCTGATGATTGATAAGGGAGGGCCCACCACTACTTCTAGACTAGTGGTCCTGGGTACTATACAAAGCCATCTGAGCAAGCCACAAGAAGCAAGCCAGTCATCCACACACCTCCATGGCCTCTGTAATAGCTCCTGCTTCCAGTTTCCACCCTGGCTTCCCTTAGTGATGGACTATGATATGGAACTGTGCATTTGAATAAACCCCTTTCTCTCCAACTTACCTCTGATTGTGGTGTTTATCTCAGTAATAGAAACTCTAACTAAGACTCTGTCTGAGACTCAGTTCCAACTCTACAGACCCTGAGGGAGCCCCAGATTCAGAGCCAAAAGAAGATTCCAGAGTTCGCCTGGTCCATTCTCTGTCTCTAGACTGGAAGGAACAACAGCACCAGAGATGGGTCACAGGAAAGCAGGATGCCAACATAGCTGACACCAGGCGGGAACAGGGTAGCAGTACCGTCTGGCTGATGCTGACATTGTGTGCCCTCTGGGACATGTGTGGTCTGAGCTGAGCCCAAATGAATTGTAACCAGAGAGCCTGAGCAAAGGAACGTGGGTATCAAGCAAATCAAAGGAAACTGATACTGTGCATTAGAAGCTGGCCTGGCCTTTTTTAGACTGGCTGGGAGACAGCCCTATCCCTGTGCGCTTTCTGGCCTCCCCCTCCCTATTCTCAGCTCTGAACTCGCCTCTAACTTGAAAGGGCTAATTAAAGCCAAAAGAAAAAAATCAAAAGCTTGTTATCTGGCTCCATTACTCCCAGTCCTGGCATTGGTCTGCCTCGCCAAGCTGTACTCCCTCTGTTTTCTCCAAGGATACCGTGCAATGTTAGGGCCTACTGCTCTGTAGGCCTCTGTGGTGAACTTGGCTTTTGTATTATGGCAGAAGCAAGAACAGGGTAGATACCAGTCAAATGGACCCCTACAGATGCTGTTGCTTCCCAAAGCCAAGCCCAGAACAATTTTCTTACAAGTTTTCTAAAGGAAACTGTCAGAGATTGTAAAACCCTCTGATCTCAAAAGAACTGTTTGGTGACCATACTACCACGTGATCTTCGGGCATTAGCAATGCGTGCACATGGGTGTGTAAGTGCATTGCTGGAGATATTTATTGCATTGTATTCAAGTGTGTCAGAGTACTCAAATATAAAATGAATCTTTAAAGAAGGCACAATGGGTTGAAGTTCTCCCCCTTCTAAATGCAATGTAGATTTAAATTTGATTGCATTTTAACAGCATCAAGAGAACCTGGATAATGGGTCTGGGGAGGAGCTCAGTGGTTAAAGCACTTGTTATATAGGTGTGAATCCTGATTTTGGATTCACAGAATCCCATGTAAACACTGGGTGGGCATAGCAGCCCACCTATGATTGCAGCCTTGAAGACACCTGAACAAGCTGACTAGCAAAACTAGCCATATTGCTGAGCTCTGTGTTTGATTGAAAGACTCTAATCTCAAAGAGTAAGGTGGAAGGGTGATTGAAAATGATTTCCCATATCAACCTTGGGATCTATACATACACTGGATCTATACAATTATGGCCTCTCCCAGCATATATAGAAAAATAAAAGAAGAGGTCAGATAGTTAAGAGATGGTTAGTAGGTGGGTTCATTTGTTGTTGTTGTTGTTGTTGTTTTATTTTGCTTTTGTTTTTCAAGACACGGTTTCTCTTCATAGCCCTGGATGTCCTGGAATTCACTAGGTAGAACAGTTTGGGCTCTCAAATTCACAAAGATCCATCTCTCTTTGCCTCCTAAATGTTGGGATTAAAGGCATGTGCCACCACTCCTGGCTTGGATTAATTCTTTTATTGTGGGAGTGGGTTAAGGATGAGGTGAGTCATCTCTTTCTTTTGCCTTGCCTGCATCCTCCTGTCATGTTGTGATACAGAAAGTGGGACCTCAACAAATGTACACACTTGGTTGTAGACTGTGGCAACCTCTGAAACTCTTTGAAATACATTTCTGCTCACAATTGGTGATCCAGTCTTGTCACTGTACTAGAGAAGTATGCAGGTTCTCTATATTTATCTTCTACTGTTTTCCCCAGCTAACCTGTGTTTAAGTGTTCAATACACATACACACAGCACAGCACAGCACAAATATGGTTCATCATTGACTGCCTACACTTAGGAACAAACACTTCAGAGTTCCCCAAGTTCATAACATCCCCATAGACCCTCTACCACCTAAAATAAATGGCTCTGGGATTCTTGCCTTGAATTCCCTTCCTGAAAGACTGTGACTTGTAGGCTGAAATAAACCCTTTCCTCCCCAAGTTGCTTTTAGTTGTGGTCTTTATCCTAGCAATAGAAACCTAACTAACAACTATGAACAAAGAAGATACTTTATAAATTGGTTGATCTCTTTCTATCTCCCCTTTACTCTCATTTGCCATTTTAAGAGACATGCAAGGGGCTAAATAAAACCATAATTCTCTGAAATTCCATGTCCATGTCAAATGCAAAAGACTTCCCACGTTAGCAACTGCCTTTCCTGAATCTTCCATCATTTTACTCTAAGTTTCTCCACCAGGTCAAAATATAAAGAACATCTACCTCACATGTTTCCATCCAAGCACTGCTGTCCTTTTTCTCATAGCCAACAATAAGAGACCAGAATGAGGTGCCTATAAGAAATGTACATCTTAGCTCTAGCTGATACCTTCATACTAAGGATGCTCTGCTGGTGATAGTCCAGATTAATGAGATCCTAAATGGAGACCCATTGAAATGCCATAGAGGCTACCAAAGCTGGGGTCTTTATCACCCACTGCCCAGGCCCACACGATCCTTTCTCACTCACCGCGCTGCTGCAAGGGATGTCCTTCACCTTGAGCCAGGCCAGGTCTAGTGTTCCCTCACCCCTATAACAGGACTGCAGGCGGTCCTTAATGCGATCATTGATCTGCTTCAAGATGAAGATGCACAGGGCAGACTCATCCAGAGATTTCATCTTCCGCTTCTGGCCCTTGGAGAAGACGGTGAAGAGGAGGTCGTCATCCGGGCGTACTCCCAGGGTCCTGCCGAGCACTGCACCAGCTTTAGACAGGTAGGCAGCCTGTAACAAGCGATACTCCACCCCATTGCGCTCACAGCCAATGGGCACCTCTACGTAGGAGTTGAAGGCTGTGTCCTCTTTGCAAAGCCTCACAAGCTTTGAGGTGTACACCTGCTCCTTTGTCGTGGAGCCCGGGGGAGACACCATCTCAGGCTGAAGGGTCAAAAAGTAGACAAAATTGCCACTGCTGAAGCCATAGACATAGTAGATGTCAAAGTCGGGGATAACGGTGAAAGTGTCTGAAGGGATCTTAATCATAGAAGCCACAAATTCATCATGGAAAACGTAAGCAAACATGCCATCTGCCTCAGAGTTCTTAGTCAGCTTCCTGCTGGAGATGGTAGGAAAATATTCAGGTTTGCCATCCACTGCTGTGGCAATAAAGAGTTTATCGTCAAAGTTGCTGTAGGAAACGATTACCCCAAAGACCGAGCCACTCTCATTAACCCCCGAGAGGTAATGTTCCTTCTTGTGAAAGGGCTCTCCCAACTTGAAGAGGTCCTCTAACCTCAGGAGCTTGCAGATACCCTGGTACAGGCTCCCGCATGCAATCAGCCTGTTTTCTTTGTAGTCTATAAGCAGCATTTTGTTGACATTATTGGTGCTAGCCAAAGGCTCATTGCAGGTCTGAACAATCCGAGGTGGGTAACACTTGGGGTTGTCCTCGTCTGGCCCCGTCTGATGAGTCACCAAGACTTTGAGGTCACTAGAGAGTTTGTAGATCCTGTTGACGGCCCCCAAATAAATGTGTCCTGTCCTCTCATCCACCACGAGGTGATTGAAGCCCTCGGCAGGCTCCCCTCGGAATGTCACAAAAGAAGGCTTCTGAGACAGCTGGGGTGGCTGTCGTGGAAGCAGAGTGGAGGAGCCCATCCCGACCACCAGCAGGTGGGAGAGCAGGCAAGTCCAGTTCCAGGGCATGGCTTTCATCTCAGACACAGGTTCTCACAGACACAGCAGCACTCCAGCACAACCGTCCCTTCAGGGGGGCCAGGACTCAGCAGGGCTATCTCCCCTAGTAAAGAAAAAAAAAAGATTTAATAGTGAGTGATCTATGGCAGGGCATCGTGGTGACTTCAGATCTGCCTGAATACAGTACATACATGGAACTGACCTGTCCTGGGATAGCCAGAGGCCAGCTTAGGTGAAGGAGTTGGTGGCTGGCAGCCACAGTACCCCTCATCAGTAATAATGATGCTGATGACTGTCATGGAGATGGGGATGATGTGGATGATTGTGGTGATGCTGATAGGAAGCAATATTGCCTACTGAGTGTCTGGCTTTGCATCAATACCTTGGCCAATACCTCTGGGTACTGTCTCATTTCATCTTAGCAACTCTTCCACGGTGAGTGTCTTCCAACTGACCTGCTAGGTTTAAAATCTACACTTTTCTGTACATACAGAGTTGACACCCATGGTCCCTACATTAGTGTTCCCTGCTATTGGTCCCAAGTCAGTGATCCAGGTGAGCAGCAGTCACAGAAGGCCAGAGGGAGGAGCCATCTGCACTGGGGTCATCCTTGGTTCTCTGTCTCCACGGTCTCTGGGCCAACTCCTGCCCACTCCCTTAGGCCCCAGTGATAGTAACAGCGATCTCATTGTTATTAACTCAAAAATACAGCCATACCCCCTGAAGAAAGCAGTCTTTTAAGAAGAAAACTCTTATTATCTTCTGCTCAAAATACCTAATTTGCACATATTGCTACTGGCCAGAACTTTAACTGCTAACAACAGAAGCATGTGGCCATTTTAGACATTTTATACATTTCATACATTTTACACCTAAGGAATGTCAGTTTATGGGACTTTACCACCCAAACTGGGAAGAGTGGCCAAAGTAGTCCGTAGTAGGTCTTTAACCATCTCTCACAGCAAGAGCTGGGCTGTACTTCTTGTTATGCACACAGAATTGCCAAGGCTGACTGCCCCCCCCTTCTGTGGGCCACCCATTTCAACTGCTGTTCTAGACCCTCTTTGTCCTTCCTGCCTCCTCTACAAGAAGGTACAGTGAGGTTAAACTGAAAGTCCACATCCCTTAACCCTCCCAGCTGCAGAGGTTACCAGCTCTGAGCTCTTCTATCATTTTAATGATATAAATCTTGGCTGCCCCCAATGCTAAGGACTCCTCTGTCTCCTATAGTGGGGACTCCTCTGCCTCCTACAATTTTCTTCAAAACAAGAGAAAAAGTAATTCAGAAACCATCTAACAATAAATAGACAAACAAACAAATCATCTCTAGGGACAAAATTGCCATCCATTCTAGCAGTTCCCTTTACTTGTATTCAGTGTACTTTCTTCATGAGCTTTCAGCATCCCATTTCTTCCAGATTGGATGAAATAAAGGTCGGGATAGCCAATGTCTTATTTAGGGGCATCTCCGCACTGTGGGATTTCTCATTCTCCCAAGTTCCTAAAACAATGAGGTTATAAGATGAGATAACTTGTTAAAATAATAGAAATCACCCCAGCATGAAGAAAGCTCAGATTAGCTGGACACCCAGAAAAGAGGGAAAAATTACAACAATAAAGACTTTACACTGTTAGCCAAAATCCTAAGAAAGAGCACCGCGGCAGGGCATTAGAGGAAGAAGACCCTTGCAGAAGGAAACCCCACCCTAACAGTAGCCCTGTAAACTTGAGGGCCTTCATATCTATCCACATGGTTCAAAAGTACACGCAGAGCCTGTACAACACAAGCAAGCTATTGTAGGACTTCTGTGTCAGGCTGTCTGTCAGTTTCCTGTCAAGTCAGGTAAAAAGCAGTAGAGCCTGACTTATTGCATAAGATGAAGTATGAAGTTCTGTGACATATGACAGCATGCTTTGGGAGTTCTTACTTGAGAAGAGGAAACAAGGAGCAGCCTATCTATTGGAAACCTTGTTGGGGAGTAGAGTTTGAGCCACACCATGAACTTGGCGAGGATATGCAGAGCTAGGAGAGAAGCACCTCCTTGGGAGAGTGTCCACAATGGAAGTATCCAACCAGGGTGGGGATGAGGAAGGTAAGGTTTGGAGAATACAGCTCACGAATCAGGAAGAAGATATGGCAGAAGAGAGAATTACTGAGAAGTCAAGACTAAAATGCCCAGAGCTGAGGAAAGAGAACACACTTAAGTAAAACACAGAGAAGTTTCCCAGAGAGGCCCCTCCACGCCCTCACCTTCATTGGAAAAGAGTTAAGAACTGAAGATCGGGGAGATCCAGGAGCCAAACAGTTCCTGTCTTAATCGCTAGTGCATCCTTATCACCAGAGCCCTGCCCAGCATGCAGCGGATGCTCAACAGCCATTTCTTGACTGGCGGAAAGAGGGGTCAGAAGCAGAGAGGAATAGCAATATGTGTGCAGCATTGACTATAGCCCAGACCCCATGCAAGGTAGATGCTTTCCCCTGTATAAGCTCATATGGTTATCATGGCTGTCCCCGGAGCAGGATGGTTTTCACCTGTTCTGCAGATGAGGTAGCTAGTTTTTCAATAATAGGTGACCGATGAGGGGCAGAGTTAGTGATGGGATCCAGGTCTGTACCACTGCAAAGTCCATACACTTTCTAGAAGTGCCTCATTGTAGAACCCAGAACATAGAACCCTTGGTGTTCCTGTCTAATTCATAGGAGTCCCCAGGACAAAGGTTCCAGGATATCACCTATCAAACCCAGGGAGAAATGGGAGTTTCTGTCACCTACATGGAACTACCTGGGAGATGACAATCCTTAGGGGCCCAGTGATGCATGCAGTGATAGATGTACACATGATAACTCTGAAGGTATTGACGAGCACCTGACACAAGGACTCTGTTCTTCACATAGAAGATGCTGCTCTTAATAACAAATGTTAAGGAAATTGAGTTAGAAAGACAAAGACTTTGATAAAGCAGATGGTACCTACTAGTTAAAATAATTTTTTTTTTCAGGACAAGTCATGAAGAGTCATGATAGTTCCGCTTGAATTGTCTTTCCAAATCAAAAAAAAAAAAAAAAAAAAAAAAAAAAAAAAGCTGAGGAGATCCAAGATATTTGTTTTCTGAACTAGGTGCTCGGGTTAAATGGTACTCAAACCCCTAATAATAGAGACAATAAAGGCGATAGTGAAATGGATCAAATGAAATCATAGAAGGTCAAGTGGGATAAGAGACGGAGACAAAGTCTTCGGGGATGGCTCAGTTGGTAAAGGGCTTGCCAGGCAAACATGAGAGCTTGAATTTGATCCCTAGAAAGCATGCTAAACAGCCAGGCGTGCTGGCATATGTTTATAATTCCAGTCCTGGGGAGGGGGACAGACAGATCCCTGGGACTCCGTGATCACCCAGCCTAACATAATCTGAGTTCTAGGCTAGTGGGAGACCACATCTCAAAAAACACAGTAGACAGAACTCAAGGCAAGATACCCAAGGTTGACCTCTAACCTCTACATGTACAAACTGAAATGCACATGCACTAGCACATATATGTGCACCCCTACATGTACACACACACACAATCCATCCATCCATCCATCAGTGAAATATAACTTAAAGATGGCGATGAGGGAACTCAGACCACTGATTCTCCATTCAGTGCTCTTCCTATCACATTTGGCCTCTTCTGACTTTATCGAAACCTGTTCCAACATCTGTTCCCCAGCCTTTGAAAGTGACAGCTATTCGGGCACCATATGCTCTGCTGGCTAACAGAGCTTTCACTGCAGCTCTGCCAAGAGCCAAATTCCAGAGGGGCTGGTAGGCTCACTACAGACAGGCACAGGCAGGTTGGGGCACAGCCACCAGTGCTTTGGGAGAGGACTTCCAGCAGAGCCTGCATCAGAGCACGCCACGTGCCAAACACTTGGCCCATCTTACTGTACGCACTTGCAGACCCATAGCCAATCTCCAGCTCTCCAGTCAGTGCCAGGTCAGACAAGGAGGGCTATAGTTATGACTATACTGGGCAGGAAAGGTCCAGAGCTCATTCACCATTTTCTATTAGGCACCAAAAAGAGATACGGTTATGCATTTCAAATACTTACACTTCTATCTTGGGATGGTGAAATTACTGTTCCTGGAGGGGCAGGGGAACTCACAAGAAACAATAATGCATGCTGGGAATCAATCTCTCTCTCTCTCTCTCTCTCTCTCTCTCTCTCTCTCTCTCTCTCTCTCTCTCTCTCCCAGGAAAAGGATTGATTAGAAAACAAGGAACAGAGAAACAGAAGTGGACATGGTATGGATAAGCATGTGGGCCTGGCCAATGCCAATCTTCCCACCGCAGCTCAGAACCCACAGATGGGCATGGCCAACAGCCACCTCTTAGAGACACCTAAGGTTACTCTGACCTCACAAGACTGAAAAACTGGGTCTTCCAAAGGGTGGGAGTGTCGCTCCAAGGACATTAACCATGTAAATGGTGTCTTTAGTCCAGAAATACCCTATTGATATTCCTAGTCCCCCCTCCCCCAAAAAAGTCTAGCAAGGACTAATATCTGATACTTCTAATTATTCTCATTCAAAAAGACATTTAGATGATTTTAAAATAATCTTAAAATTTTTTTTAAAAACCCCAACCTTCATTCTTCCACTTACAAAATCAAATCATTTCAGAAGATTCTGAAGTTTCCTGAACCGGGCAGGGTGGGCGAGGTGGACTGAGGACAGGTCACCCCCACAGACCAAATCAAACCCAAACACACTACCGTCTCCTCTTTGTGAAATCATCCTTTAGCTCTGAGTGGTCTCAGGGGAGATGGAACTCATTTTTAGGAGCTTATCATCATTTTGATTAAAGCAGTTGGGACTGCCTTTGTTTTATATAGCAAGTTTTGAAGAGCTCAAACTAATTTTCATGAAGTGCTACCATCCTCTCAGAATCCTGAGTGGCAGAAAGAAAGTTATTATAGAGCAGCTTAAAATAGCAATTAGCTCACAAAATTCCTTCAGAATTTACAAGTTGTCTTCGAGTACATTACCTCGTTTTGATTTCATTGTTCGCCATGACCCTGTTGAGCTACCATTCAATGTGGACTATGGATTTCTGGGGTCATCTTGTAACCCAAGGGGGTGGGTATGAAGAAGATCCTCAAAGAATGAAGCCATAAGAGAACGGAAGCAAGCAGAGATGCCCAGGTCCCAGCTCAGGATGTATAGATGTCTAGGTGGTGTGCATGACACCATCTGGGTGCCCGTTCTACCCATGCACATGAGCCAAAAGTTTTCCCCTTTCCATAAGCTAGTTCAGGTTTCATTTTCTGGAGTCATTAATGAAAGAATTTTGTTTTCTATTGCTGTGATGAAATACCATGACTGCATGCAAGTTGGGGGCGGGGCATTATTTCAGTTTATGTCTCCACATCTCAGTCTATCACAGACAGAAGTCAGGACAGGAACTCTAATAGACCAGGAACCTGGAGGCAGAAACTGACGCAGAGGCCATGGAGGAGTGATGCTTATTGGTTTGTGAAGTCATGGCTTGTTCAGCCTACTTTCTTATACAACCCAGGACCACCTGCTCAGGGGTGGCACTGTCCACAGAGGGCACTCCCACATCAATCTTTAGCCAGTAAAACACCCTATGGGCTGGCCCACAGGCCAATGTGGTGAGGGCATTGTTATCCCTCTTCCCAAATGAATGTAGCCCATGTCAGGTTGACAAAACTAACCAGGGCAAATACTAAGCCATACAGAGGGAAATCTAAAGTGTCTACTGCTACATGTCTCTACCAGACTCTTCTATGAGATTAAGTAAGAAGCCTAAGAGAGTGTGTCTCCTGCACATTCACATGGTGATGAATATCCCAAGTAAGATTTGGGGGTAAACATGAGTGTGCAGACTTTCCTTACCACACACTGCTCCCCTTAAGTTCAGGCTGTACCCCCACAAACCTCCCAAGGTTTCCGCCTGTTCATGGTTTCATTCATGCCTCAAATGAAGCCCTCTCTGACCTCAGGAAGAGCCTAAGATGCCCTGAGCATGTGTTAGTACAGGAACCAGTGCCCACCAGAGACTTTCAGGTGACAAAAGGTTAAATTCGTCCCTATTTGTTGTCCTTGCTAATATCCTGAGTCTCTTAAGGACAAGAATCATGAGCTGGCAAAATAGATTATCAGGTTAACTGCCACCAAGTCTGATGACCCTAGTCGGTCTCTAGGTCCCCCATGGTAGGAGAGAACAAATGCTTGCAAATTGTTCTCTCGTCTCCACATGGTACACATGGTACTTTCTCACACACATGGTAAATAAATAAATGTAGTAAATGTTTTAAATAATAAAGATCATGGCCTTTTTTGTCACTGAATATCTCCAGTTCTTAGCCTAGATCCTGAGACACATGAAGTATGTAATAAATGTTTGGGGATGAAGGAAAGAAGGAAGAAATGAATGCCTCTTTCCCAGCAGAGTTTATGAGGTAGCAGCTGGCATCAATTATGGATAAAATTCGAAGTAAATCTCAGTGCTGTTCCAACAAGGTCAAAAAAGGTCTGGATTGACAAAGTTAGTTTTCCCTACCTATTCCCGGGCTTATAAATACTTAAAATACTCCATTTTGTCCTTTTAAAATGTGAGCGCAAATGCATCTGAGAAGCCACATCGTCCATACATGATTTAAAAGGGGAACCAGCAGTCCACAGCTGGAATGCTGTCACAAGTCACCTTGGGCCTAAAAATTAGACCTTTCCCCACTCAGTCAAGATATCCAGTGCAGTCCCTGTCAAGGAAAAGGACCAGGGCCTGAGAAAGTTGCACTGGAAGAAACAGTACAGCAGACACAAGTTGCTAAAAGTCAGCGTTGATGAGCTCATTCACCTGGTGACTATTTTCCCTAGGAGGGGATTGCTAACTGAACATAAGCCATAAGAAGAATTCTGAGTTGGGAACAAAGAGTAGCTAGCTCCCCTAAAGTAAGACGCATTGACCACGCTCTCCAGTGCCCGAGGGTCTCCTAGAGGAGCCTGTTGCTGTCCCCTGGAGAAGTTGTGCAGAACTCCACTTCCTCAACCATTATTAGAACCCAAGAACTCCACCACCTCCTTTAGCCCTGCAGACAGTATTGTTCCCGGGAAGCTGCATCTTCAGGATTCAGGAAGGACATCGAAAGAAAGCTAACTTTGTGACAAAAATATGTGGTACCTGTTCATGAGATGTCAGCGTCCTGTCAGCTACAGTGAACATCTCCTGTTCTCTACATTTTCCACACAGTCTCCATTTAGACCACATGGACATTCCAGGTAGACCTCATGGACTGCCACTTTCACAGTGATATTCCCATGCCATCCTATGGAACAATGAGTGTCTACTTGCTATAGTTTGAAAAATGTGTGTACCTTTCGTGAATTGGAAATTTAATCCCTAAATTACTACGTTGGTGGTCTTTGGAGGTAGGGTGTTTGAGAAGTAATCAGGATTGAGTGAGGTCCTCAGGGTAGGACCCTTATGATGACCAAGGCTTTGTAAGAAAAGGAACCAATACCTGACCTTCCTTATGCTTTGCTCTTTGTCACCAAGTGACACCCTCTGCACATAGGTCCCTCATCACATTGTGTCACGTGCTTGGACTCCCTTGCCTCCTTGCCACCAGAACTAAGCTCCTGCTCTTTGTAAATTTCCTGCTCTCTGCTACTACCATATACTCTCTACTGTTGCTACCATAGCAACAGAAAATAAACTAAGGCACTTTGTTTGGGTCTTTCTGGTTCCTGTATTTTGGTCTTAACCACCCAGCTAGATAAATAGGACTCTAAGAACATATGGGGTAGAGCCTGAATGAGGATCCCTGGCCTACCAGGAATCTATCTCCACACCAGATGTAGATCTGTCTATTATCACATTCACGTCACTATAACTAGAAGATGCTACATTCAGAAAGCTGAGGCTCACGCCAGATGCTGAACCTCAAAGTCTCTGCTTTGGGCAGCCTATGTGGCTGACAACCCTAGGGAACAGCCTCTTCTGATAATGGCAGCTCCTTCCCTTTCTCCCAAAACTAGCCTGTTAAGTTCCAAGTTCAGCGAGACGGCAGGCTACTATGCCAACATCTAATAAGAAAACAAAAAACAAAAACAAAACAAAAAAAAAAAAACCACCTTCCATATTCCTTAGTGGTTGTTCCCAAACTCTAGGCCCAGTGCGGCAGTGTGTGCTTGCAGGAAATGCTAGCCCTTCTCCAATGATCTCGAGTCCCTTCTCCAATGATCTCAAGTCTAACACGGAGAAATACCTATCTGTTTGAGATACCCTCTCCAATCTATAATCTACTCTAAGCAGTATTTTTTTTTCTCTCTCTACCTGCAATTTTCCCTTCCAATTCTGGCTTTCTAGAAATGGGGCCCATAAGTTGTTACTTTGTAGCATTTTGTTCCCTGGATAACGATATTTACATGCGGGTGTGCAGCTGGTGTCTGCAGTGGGCCTACAAGCCAGCCAGGCTGCCTGTCTGTTTGCCTTGCTTATAGCCAAGTCCTGACCTTTCCTGTCCCCACCCCCCCCTCCTTTTGTTGCCATCTCAGAAGTGAGTGTCTCATGGATGAAGGGAGAAAAGACAGAGAATGTGGGAACCACAGTACAGTCATTATTATCCCTGGGTGTGATGGGGGGGGTCGGGTCATGTCAAGGCAACTGCACACTCAAGAGAGTCACAGTACTTTCCCTGAACTGTCGCCACTGTATACCCGGAACCCAGGAAACGTCCAGGACACTCAGGTCGCCCTGCTTCCCACCCAGTGCTGCACTCTTCCTTCAGCCTGTTTTCTCTGGAACAGGGAGAAATGAAAGCTACACTATAAAGGGAGGGCAGATAAAAGGTATAAAGAGGAAGAAGGAAGAGTCATGGAGAGCCAGGCACAGACGGAGGGTCCCAACCAGGCAACCAGTTGGATCCCCAGGAAATCCTGTACCAAGCTCAGCTCTCATGGTACTCTGTGCTGGCTCATGGACTCTTTCCCTCCCTCCCTCCACCCCCTCTCTCTTCTCTCCTTTTCCTTTCCCTCTCTCCCCTTCCTCCCCTCTCTCTTTCTCTCTCAATCCGTAGGGCTGGATTCCCTGACAGGGCTGTAGAAAATGTTACCATGGACAGGGCTTTTAGCTTCAGCCCCACCAGAGGGGGAGTTGCCCCACTCAGGGAGGAACTAGAGCTGGTCTAACTTTGAGGCCTCCTTCTGGATTTCATTGCCCCCCCCGCCCCCCCCGCCAGGGGCTCTCCCAGGATGCAGCCCAGTCTGCATCCACAGCAAAGGCCTAGGCCGCTCTGATAAATCTCTTCCTTAGGACCTGGTGGTGGCTCTTGGTATCCCAGGCACCAGGACACCAAGGAGAAGTGAGGGCTCACTAAGCAATGGCTCTCGCTCCACTCCAGGCCTGGCTGGGAAGATTTTAAAACATAGAACCTTCCTGATCCACACAGGAAAGGACTGACGGCTTCTTTCTAGTGTCTCTTTTAAAGACACGGGCTCGCCAGGAATTGAGGTTCAGACCCCGCTGCTGTGTCAAGCCTGACATCTACCTGACGACTGCCTCCTGCCCCAGCTGCTCAGCACGGCTGACAGGAGTGCCCTTGCCTGGTTATCCAGATCCCAGTATCTGTTTCCCAACCTCAGAGAGAGACTGACACTGGCCTCTGGATACACAGAAATGGAGGGACATTATGGGAAAGTGACCAACACATCCTGACGGGAAGCAAAGTGATGTCACTTTTGCTATTGTAAGAGATGACAGATATTTGGGTCTCAGAAAGGGACCTGAGGCCCACTTGTCCTGTGCATGCGACCTGTATGGCTGAGTGGTTTCCATCTGGAAAGGAGGCCCACACAACCCTCAACCTTCAGCCTCACAGCCCAGCTGGTCTCAGTTGTTTGGAGCCATATCTAATGGTCGTCTGCTGTATGAGAACTCACTCTGAAGATCCTCATCTCCTCTCACAGGGGGAGAAAGAGGCTGGATGGTCTAAGCTCACGGACATCCACGTTTACGCTAGTGACATTCCCCGAAGCCTCTTCTCTTGGATCACCGTGAATCAGGACACTGCAGGCACCAGGATCAGCCGCCCTCACAGATCACTGTCTGTTCTCCTTGATGTATCAGTTCCACCCATCTGTAAGTTGGTCTTTCTAGAAGCAGGAGGTAAGGAGTGTGCCCAAATTGCCCTTCTGGTGAACTCCAGGAGAAGTGAGGAAGGCCAGACTTCCCAGAACAAAAGTTATCACGGATTTGAGGAGGGGTCCTCAGAACATAGCTGTAAGGGTGCCAGGAAGAGCTGTGTAATGGTAGTGCCTGCAACAACTAGGAGTGATTTTTACAGATGGCAGGCTGGCACTGGAGTCACTCTCTTGAGACTACACCTTTCTTCAGTTGGCTGCCCATCTGCCCGACCTAAATTGGGGGCGCGCCTGGCATGCCAACCATGCTTTAATCCTGCAGCCTGCACTCAGAGAGCTCGGGGTCCTCTTCTGTCAAGCAGGTCCATGTCACTCTCCTTGGAAATGACTTTTTCTCTTCCAAGAGGACGGACCAAGACACTTCATCAGTTCTACCTTGCTCCAAAGGACTACCCATGTTGTGAGTTAATCCTGTTTTGTTTTGTTCTGTTCTGTTTTGCCTCTGGGACTGTGTAGAAAGTGGATAGGAGGTCTGCAAGTCCTGAACCACATGTGGATCTAATAGAAAACCCCACATGATTTGATTCTGCCCATCTATTCCCATTCCCTTAACAAGTAAGAAAGAGACAGACATTCCCTTCCTCAAACAGACACAACATTTCCAACTAGACTGTGAGTGTGTGTGAGTGTGTGTGTGTGAGTATGTGTGTGAGTGTGTGAGTGTTTGTGTGTGTGTGTAAGTATGTGTGTGAGTGTGTGAGTGTGTGTGTGTGTGTGTGTGTGTGTGTGTGTGTGTACTGAGCACAATGACTTATATGAGCTAGTCCATCCCTCTGCCACCAATCTGTACCACAGACCCTTAACTAGACTTTCATAATTCAAGAAAGTTGTCAGGTTTTGGAAGCAATAAAAATAAATGCAGAGTTTTAGGAACTCAAAACTGAGGGTCCATGTTCTTGGGTCCTGGAGCTTCTCAAAGTGATAATCCAGTTATCACCCCTGGAACTGCTACCATACCTGTCACCGGCACCTGTATCAGAGTCACACAGCCACTGGTCTTCCAACCCCAAGAGTCTTTATGCAAAGAATCCAAAGCCCCACCAAACAGTCGCACTGCGAAGGAGCACTTGACTCGAGTAGGGCACACTTTGCCAGATGATGGTGCCTCCCCCAAGTCTGGTGGTATGTCCTGCTTGTCCCCAACTCCATCCATCCCTTCCCTTTTCAATCCTAGAGGAAATCAGGAAATGAACAGTTGTCTGCCTTGCCGGTCTATAGTCCTGTAATTAGTGCTATTTAATTCCACAATGAGGCAAAGCTCATAAGACACAAAATATATTTCAGCTGTGTGCCTCAAATCCTGGCAGAAATCCCCCATTGCAGCCGGAAGCTGAACAAAGTTATATTTGCTCCCTAAAAAAAAAAAATTAAATAAATTCAGAATGGAGGCAACAAAGTTTTGAAACGAGGCACCGCTACTACCTGGCAATGTGCAGAGGAGAAAGAACAGGGGATTATGGTCCCTAAAGTTTGGAAACCATTTCCATTGCCATGACAACAGTGACTTTTAAAAACACTTCCTATTGATTAAATAATGCCAGCATAATGTGTCACTTCCTTGTAAAGTCATTCTGGACTCACTCTCTCCTTACTCCCAAGCACTGACACGTGCTTTAAAGCACTGTTCCCAGTTACAGGACAGGAAGACACCAGTCCTCTCCCCATGTAGTGGGCACAAACACGTGAGACAGATCCTTAAACTGAAACCTACAGCTTCTAGTGACTTCTCCAGCTTATCTAACATTTCCCTACACACACACACACACACACACACACACACACACACACACACACACACACGCGCGCGCGCGCGCACACACACTGGCTGCTTTCTCCCTGTCAACTCCACTGCAGTGACACAGCATTTTATCCAGCCACCATGGTACAAGCAGCAGAAACTCCTGTCTTCTGTCCTGTTCCCATTCAAACATGAAACCAGACTGGTGCTGTATGATGTTGTCTGGGGAGACTTTAAAAGCATTTCTACACCCTAGGTAAAGAGGGACTGGATAAAGACAGGATTCCATCAGTGCTCAATCTAGTGATCGGGCATTACTCACAGGTGCACTGGTGACTCATTGGCAACTCTACCATTGAGAAGTTCCACCTGAGACAATCGTTTATATTTTACATAAATCCGGGGTTGGGACCTCATGAAGACCTACCTTGTAAGCCTCCCTGCGCTGGGAGTAGGGGTAGGGGATATCAATGGGCCAGATCTCATGAGGATCTCCTGTGGTCATCACAGCTGTTCTAATTCAAGACCTCAGCACTCATGTCCAACCCAGTGCAAGTAGCTCTGACATCCTCTCAGGTGCCAGTATCCCAAGAAGACCAGCATCCTCCAGACCTCTAAAGTTAACCTGTATCACCAAGTCAGGACCAGACCCTGTTTCCAACATTCCCAGCATACAGGCCCCCTCATGCAGCAACCCTGTGAATAGACTGGGCCCTTCCCCTTTTTGAGGTGACAAGAATTCACAATTAAAGGAGGCCCCAGAGCATGGCCAGGCACATCTGGTAATACTGGATGCTGTCGTTTCTCTCTTTGAAGATCTGCTCAGAGCTGTGCCAGGGGAGGAGGCACCAGAGGCGGGTCAGCTGCACAGAAAGTCAAGATTGCTGCGAATCCCAGGAGGTCTCCCTGTATTTCCAGTGGCTCTGCTGAGTCTGCTCTGCACAACAGCCATGTGCAGAAACACAGTATCTTCTAGACATGGAGGAAGTACCTTCCAGTTCACACTCTTTCACATGTGGTCCAAGAGTCTACCCACAGCATGACTGCCACCACTCATAGGTGTAACATTTGGCTTTCCAGTAACTCAAGAACACTGAACATACGTGATTCCAAAAGCATGTCACTGTCCCCATCCAACCCATTCTGGTTATTATATAGATGGGGACTGAGCCTCAGAAAGGTTCACTAAATTCCCACGTGTCTTAGTTAGGGTTTCTGTTGCTGTGATAAGATATCATGACCAAAAGCAGCTCACAGCTCTCAGATCCCACTCCATCACTGGGGTGAGTTGGGGGATCATGGACTGAAGCAGAGACCAAGAAAGAATGTTGCTCACCAGCTTGGTCCGCATGACTTTCCAAGCCTGCTTTCTTCTACAACATCTGCCTAGGGGTGGAATGACCCACAATGCACTGGGCCTTTCACATCAATCACTAATCAATAAAATGCCCCACAGGCCAATCTTTGGGAGGCATAGTCTCCATTGAGAGTCCGTCTTCCCAAATGACTCTAACTTGTGTCAAGGTGACATAAAACTGACCAACACACCATACTAATGCTTCTGTTGATTCTATTTTCCCCTATAATACAGAGCAATGATCAGAGTCATCACTGAATATTATATATCAAAAGTAGGAGAAATGAGTCTTACAAGGTCCTGGTGAAAGTATTGTTCCTACCTGAGAAGAGAGAAGGTCATATTAGCACACTGAAATCTTTAGAAGTGTTACTTCATTGACAGGTATCGGTGTTTGCATGTCTAGGAACCTGGTGAGGTGCCACAGTTGTGCATGTTTGGAGGGAGACAGTGGGTAGTATGCCAAAGACAACCAGCAAGTAGGACCAATGTCTCATGGCTATTTGCACACTTGTTCAACAACATGTGTGCAACCCTGCACATTGTGTGCCAGTACCCTGCCTTCTAAGAGGAAGCATGAGTAAGACAAGGCCTTTGATCCTATCAAACATATGCCTTAAGAAAGAGACAGAGTGAGAATGTAGCTTAATGGTAGGGTGCTTGCCTAGTATGTATAAGGCTCTGGGTCCCATTCCCAACACCATATACACGTGTGTGTGTGTGTGTGTGTGTGTGTGTGTGTGTGCGCACACACACACACACACACATACACACACATCCTAAAGAGAAAACAAAATAAACAAACATATCTGGTTTTAGATAACATTAACACAAAAAAGGAAAAGGAGCAGGGTTGTTTTCTATAGACAAAATTCTACAGGCGGGGTCATGGGGTCTCAATTAGCTAAACAATCTCACTAAAGGAACTGATAGCCAGAGAGTAATGGCCATACAAAGATTTGGAGAGTCTTCTAGGCCAATGAAGAAGTGATCATAAAGACCATGAAAAAAATCAAAAATAAATAAGCACAAATTTTAAAAACCCGCTAAGGAAAAAGTAGACAGCTGAGGGACCAGAAGACAAGGACTTAGCCTGGACATGTGACTGTGAGGCCCAGGAGGAAGGTGGCAGATACTGAAGGGCTGTACCATGGAGAGGAATGTGTGTTTATCCCAAAATAGCCTGAGAAGCCCCAAGAAGGGGCAAAGTAAGGAGGTAGGGCTGGCTGGCTCTGCCTGGCTGCAATGTGCAGAAGGGCTTCAGTGGAAGAGGAGACCTGCAGAGTTTCAGTACGGAGTGTTGGCAGACCTAAGCCAGAGGACATGGAAGAAAATGAAGCATGGAGACTGTGGAGATGGAAGGAGAAGAAGAGACAGGCATTCATCTTCCCTCCAGAGCTTTGAGTATCTATCTGAGTGGATGGTGCTGTCATTTTGATGATTAGGAAAAGACTGAGGAAGAACAGGCCACAGGGGGAAGGAAGTCAAGAGCTCTGTTTGGGAACTCAAGGGCTAGGTTGTCTCAAGAGGCTATCCTACCCACAGTGGTGCCTACCAGAATCATCTAGGAGGACTGGCTTACAAAGAACAGAGCTTGACTTCTGTGGAAGGCATGGCATTAAATGTTCCTGAGAGGATGGTCCTAACGTCATAGTATTTTCTAGGTAAGAAACTGGCTCTCCGTAACTGAGATGAGCTGAGGCTGGCATATGAACCTACACTACCAAAAGACCTGAGAGGAAAGGGTCTTTCACCTGGGCTAACGGCAACAGTGTAGACTTTGCACTAAGCATTCTAGGCTGGAAGAAAGTGACACCAACTATAATACTTTACTTAGGAACCGGGAATTTTATGCTTATATCTCGTGAAATAGGAATAGTAAAACGCCTATTTTATCAGAGAGAAATGTAAAATGACCTTGCAAGATAGGCTCTTCTGTCAACTTTGTAAGTTTCCAAACAAAATTAATATCAAATGTAAAAAAAAAAAAAAAAAAAAACAGACAGAAGTGCCCAGCTTCTATTATATAGTTCATAACATAAAGCCATCTTCTCAGCCCATGTGCAGAAGCCTGAACTATAGAAAACCGTGTCAGCCCAAGGGCCACGCTGAAGAAAGTTAAACAGAAGTCAAGAGAACACGGGTTAAGGGAGGGATGCATCCTGGGCCGTCGTTTTAAAGACATGTGTTAAAGAACGCATGGTGTAGGATTTACCATTACAGCCACTTTTAAGGGCGTGGCTCAAAGGCCTTGAATTCACTTGTGGTGTACAATTACAGCATCATCCATTTCCAGAACCCGTTCATCTCTGACTCCAACTTTCCCTGTAAGACACAGGCACACTTCCCTCCCCCACCCAAGTCCCAACCACCACTCGGCTGGGTGCTCCAGGAACCCTCAGGAACACAGGATGAGAGCATTTGTCTGTTTGGATCTGACTTTTTTCACTTAACATAATGTCTTCCATCTTAATTCTACATGGGGTAATTTGATTTTTAACTTTAAATAATCGAGGCTCTCCCTCCAATGAAATTCCTGCACTTAAAATAACTCCCGTAGTTGCCATTTTATGGGAATAAAATTAGGGGAATTTGGGAAAATGTATATCTGTCAACACATAATGAGTGGGAAAAATGCTCTTCCGTCAGCCCACATGATTCTAATATAATGTTGAGAACCACGGTCCCTTCACAGCCCAGCCTTAAAAGAATCTCTGTTCAATGACTTGGGAAACAGATGTACATTAAGTTCCTTAAGATTTGGGAGCCAAGGTTTCTCAGACTTGCGAGTCTAAGAAACCCCTTTCTTACCTCACACCTGTCATCATCTTTAAGAAGACCATTTCATGATAAGCACTCTGGGAATTACATGTATGTTGGTTTTGGTCCTGAAAGCAGTGATGTAGGAAGGATCTGTGATCTCCATCACCATGGCTCCAGGGAACAAGCCTCTCTTAACCTACCTTCAGAGCCCAATGCCTATCACAACACACTTCCGCTTCCTCTTAGCACCTATGAGAGGGGCCAGTCTTCTACACTTACATGCGACCGCGAAGAAAAAAAAAAAAAAAAAACAAAATAAGCATAGAGAAAAGAGCAGGAAGAAATGAGTCTGAATGAACAAAAAATGCACATCCCTCTGCCTCATCCAATCTCCTCTCACTCCCAAACTCAAGGGCTCTGCCAGGCTACACACCCAAAGCACTGGCTCCAGCACCAGCAGTGCCTCACACAGGTGTCTCTTGTGCCTGAGCTGCAGTGACCGTCTTGGGAAGAGTATTCACCCCTGTCCTGGCTTATGTTTGTTAAGGTTGCCATGGCTTTCTATGAAGGAGTTAATGTTTAGGGTATCCATTATCTAGGTACAAAGTGGCTCCCAAATGATCACTAAGACTGATGGCAGTATACCTTTGCAGATGGGAGAGGAGGGTCCCAAACGATCATTAAGACTGATGTGCTGAGAGATCAAAAATGGACACAGTAACCCAGCAGATAGCAAAATGTGTCCTCACTATAAGTGACAACAAAATGAAATAAGGTATGACTGGAAAAGAGGTGGACTTGTTACAACAACTCTAGGTATTCCCCTATTCACCTGATGCTCTGGGAAGCAGCCACTTAAGATGCCTATTTGAGCTGGGCTCTCAGATATCAATGGACAGTTATCAACCCATTAGCTGAGGGTTATCATGAAGATGTATTCCTTCACTTGAAAGAAATATGGCCAAGGCCATGGGTGTCTGCATCTTTAGACAAGGGTCCAGGTTGTAGGATCTTAGCACCCCTCAAGTACAACTCCTTTCCCCATTGTAGAGCCTAAGCTCTGGGCCTTATATTAATATATATCCAAGGTGATAATTCTCTTGATGACCGAATCTTACCACCTACCAGGCACTAATTATTCTTTCTGGTATCTGACTGAGCTTCTAGACAGCCTAGATAGAAATTACTACCTCCATTTAGTAGATAAGGAAAACAAGGCTCAGTAAGATTAAAGATCTTTTTTTTAAGGTCACAGAGATTCTCCTAAGAAAGAGCTGATTGGCGTTGATGGTAAGTAAGAGCGATCCAATGTAGTGAAGTGTCAAGTGGGTTCAAGGAAAGAAAAAGGGATGAAGCAATCTCCAGAGAGCAGATGAACAAGATTCATTTTACAGTTAAAAAAAAAAAAATCAATGAGGCAAATGCTCAACCTGTGAAAATCGATGAGGCAACCAACCAATGGCCTGTACTTCCACTTGAATTGATACCCAACCATATTTTTGCTATATTTGTATTCACCCAAACCAACTTCACATCCCACCTGCCAGCATATTGCCTGGGTAGCAGAGTCACCATCTATGGGAGCATCCACCTGACCCCATGTGAACATCTTCAAACGGCCCTGAAAGGCGGAGCCTGCACACCCAGGCTAGAGAAAGGAAGCCTCTGGAACAGGGAGATAAGGTGGCCTGCTGAGAGCTCATTTAGTCACAATCAAGACATCCATGTGGAAGCTCCAGATATCAGCACAAGCCACCCCAAATTGCTTCAGAAAGTATAGGGAACGATAGTCCAATCAGGGTGACAAGACTTTATCCTCAGCACAACCATGTTTAACTCAAGAAGGCTGTAAGGGAGACAGTGGCCTACACAGACAGTGTTAACTAGCTTAAGGCAGTGCCCTGGAGTGCAGAGCAAGTAACAAGAAGTGCTTGGGTTCAAGCTTCTAGCAGAGAGAGAGAGGGGAGAGAGAGAGAGAGAGAGAGAGAGAGAGAGAGAGAGAGAGAGAGAGAGAGAGAGGTATACTCTTAGTGATAGCAGTGGTTTGTCAGGTCTCATCCAATGGTTGACACTCCTCTTAAAGACAACCTCTGCCTCTGATCTCATGCTCTGCCAGGCAACCATCTACCAGTGCTCAACCCCATGCCACTTGCTGGTATCTTTCCAGTTTCATTTAAGTGTTTATCCTCTGGAGGACCACATCTGACGCATTGTTCAAAAAATTGGAATAAGCCTGGATGTGCATCCCAATCCATTGATCATGGCTGGATATAGCCAGCCTTCACAGTCTCTTTCTCCTTGACAGTTTAAGACCTGGGTGTGATTGCAAGCCTGATAGAGACTTCAGAGAATTTCAGTTGTCACCCTTTAGACAAAGAAAGTGGGTTTCTCCCTAAACTGTCTACCTGCCTGTGGTGTCTGGCATTACTGAAGACTTCTGTGCCCCCCAGGAATGATGTCAATGATGTGCCTACAATGGCTGAGCAGAGTGATGGTGCTGGCAATGACTGAATCCTGCAGCTGCCCACCCTGCGGGTTCCCATATTCTCATTGCCATTGGTTCTGGCAGCAGCTGAGAACACCACACTGGGTCTCATGGAAGTCTTTGGGCTACCGATGTACAAATCAGATACCATGTTCACATGAAGATTGTGGAGTGGTCTAAAAGGACAAACTCCCACTCTGTCATTGACTTGATAAGAAAAGACACACCACAGTGGATAATCAAGAATTCTTCCTTAAATACCATCAGGATCTTAGATTTGAGTGAATTGGTTCTGGAAATCTGTTCTACTCTGGGAACACTAGTAGAGATAGACCCCGACAAATGATAATGCCACCAGCACCAGTGACTAACTTTCACTGTACCAGCAGTTTAATGAAACAGCAGAAAATATAGGCTACTTTCCTGTCCCCACTGTTACCTTGTATCTACTCAAGTCACCTGCAATCTCACATGCAGAGACTTGCCTGCAGGATCCCTGCCCCCATGCCAAAAATCTTTGTATAACGCTCAAGCGCCTTATACAAAGTAACACAACATTTGCACATAACATACTCACAATCTCTTGTATGCTTGACCTCATCTTTAGATTGCTTACAATACCTATTGCAATGTAAATACTATGTCGATCATTTTTACACTATATTGTTTAAGCAACTGTGACACATGTGTCTATACATATTCAGTCCAGATGACTTTTTAAACATTTTAATGTGAAATTGATTGAATCTGTGAGTATGGAACCTATACATTCATTTGCTGCCCTGAGAAGGGGACATCTTCCTTTCCTATTTTTTTCAGAGATTGAAATAAAATCAATATGAAGTATATCATGTAATGTGTAAAGCGTGGGCTTTGGAATTCAAAGCTTGTGCTGGAAATCATCAGATGCATGGGGTGTAGGAATTTAAAGAGATACAGGTAATAGGATCCCTGTCCTAGAGACTCTGATTTAAATGGTCTGCAGGGGATAGCAGCGTATTTTTTAAAATGTTCTTCGTGTGAAATAGTCTACCACTCAGCGAGAGTGGATGGGAGGCTGTGATAGCCGAGTCCTGTCCTGTGTAGATGAGAACACAGGCCCGGGGGAGCTGAGAGATTTCACAATCCCACATTTGCTAGCCTTGAGCCAGGACACAGGGGACCTGGTCTGAGTCTCAGACTAGATTTGTCCCAGACTAGATTATGCTCCAGTGACAACTGCAGGTCCCTCCCAGTGTTGTTTGTAATCAGTACAGAAAGAAGGAACATAATGGAGGAATTACCCAAACCATGAGGAAACATTAAGGAGTTGACTGTGATGCTGAGAAAATCTATTAAAGTTCATTATTTAATAATGCCACTAACTGCAAAGTCACTATATCTCAATAATACTGTATTTTGAAATACCTATAAAAAAACCTACAAAATGAGGGAAAATGTTTGCAAATCAAATAACTGATAAAGAAGCAGAAGCTAGGACATGTAAAGAATTCTTACAACTTAACAACAAAAGCAAAAAGGCCAATAAAAGTGGGCAAGCGACTTCAAGGGATACTGGTCCAAAGAAGATGCACCAGTGTCCAGCAGTCACAAGAAGACCTGCTTGGTGTCATTATTCCTTTGAGGAAATGAAATCTGCAACCCTTGAAAACTGTCATGTGACTGTAAAACCACACAGCCACAGTGGGAAATGATTTGGAATTTCTACCAAGTTCCCAGCTAACCCTGGGATGGGGAGCCAGGACCACACTTTGGGAGCCCACTAATAAAGAGAACCCTTTTGCAGAGGCAGAAACTCAAAATGCTTAGACCACACAGCACAGAAGAATAAGTGGAGTGAGATGGGACTGAGAGCCTGAGGCCGGGGCACATTCTGCTATAAAGCTTCATCCAGCTAGATGCTCCTACGTGCCAACTTCTCCCCTCAAGTCAATAAATGAAGGCATTAAAGATGTTTACCCATGCTAGCAAATTGGCATGAGAACAATCTACAAAATAACTGGCATTCATGCCAAAGAAATTGGGTAAAGAGATAGAAGAGGCTGAGATGGCAATGCCTAGAGGCTCTCTCGTGGGTTGAGAGTTGAAGGAACTGGAATGTGGACTGCTTTTCTTTATCCTTTGGAGGTCTATAGCCTCTTATCAATGAAGGAAAATTTCTTCTCTACATTGTCCAAATTAACATCATATCATGCACCCCCAACCCCCCGTACACGTAGCATGCCTGTAACACTCTGTAGGAGTCAGCTCTCAACCATCTTGGCATCTCCAGAGTCCACTCTTTCCAAAAGGCTATCTGATGATAACACCTTCCTGTATAAGAGACTCAGACAACCCATGCCACCTATAGAGAGAGGGACAGGTGGCCTATTCAAATGTGGCCTCCAATAGAATGACCCTCCATTGCTCAGTGACATCCTATGCCCTCCAGCTTTCGGGACTTAAATCTTTTCCTCTTTGCTTGGGGTTCCTTTCTCCTTGTTCCTTCTCTATCTCTATTCTTAAGGATTTTAGCCTGTGAAGTTGACTTTCTCTCTGTGATTCAGGTTCCTGAGCCATAAGAAGGAAATGGTGATAAAACCCACCTCCCCAATTAGAATAAAGAGTAAACTTAAATAGGGCAAAATCCACAGAACTGGTAGCCACCACCACGGTGCGTTCCTGACTTCTAAGCCCAAGGAATCTGCCCTTCCCTTAATAAGGCAAAAGGCACAAGCATTGTTTCTCATCACTGCCTACTTGGCGTTTGCAGAAATGTTTGTATCTGGTTTGGGTCCACTTCCATTAGCCAAGGAAACCCCACAGAGGAGAAGCCGTACTTCTAATTTTAGCCCAGTGCGCAGAGCGGCGTAAGTGCCCAACCACAGCGAGAAGCACAAATGATCAGTGTTGGATGACTTTAAATTGTCCCCTAGAGTACCCTTACAGTGCTTGGAACCCCAGAGGAAGGGAGCTAACTGCTGGGGCAGGACATGAATTTAAGAATTAGATGGGTGTAAAGCTTTGGCATGCACGGATTTAGCTTGTCTCCAGACAACCTCTCTTCAAAGGGTTCCCCCAAATCCACAGAAGTTGGTCTCATTCCAGCATTCCAGCCCCAAACATCTTCCAGTAATTCAAAGATCCCTTTTACACCAGGAGTCCCCTGTGTTTACTTTAAACAAAAACAAAACTAAAAAAAAAAAAAAATGGCTCCACAAGAAAACCAATTTTTTTTCCTCTTATTTGATACTCAGTGTATCTGTGCTCCTTTGTGCTGCTAGCCCATGAAGCTGCAACAACTGCAACAACTGGTCTACCACAGGGAATTGGACTTGGTAGAGGCTGCCAACTTCTCTGAACACAGGTTGAAGACTCAGAGTGTTCAACAGCCCTTCCCCCATTGACTGCCACTGTCTAATCCTTTGCTCACAGCCTGCCTGGGCACCATCATGACACACAAACCCATGACTTTGAATAAAGCCAGAAGTCTGGAGCTCACTTCCCTCAGCCCAGCGCCCTATTGTTTAGTAGAACAAAATAAGGGGTTCGGTGTTTTGTTTTGTTTGTTTGCTTGTTTGTTTGTTTGAGCAACTATCTAGGCAACAAAGAAAAAGAAATGGAAACATATCCCTTGAGGTGGGGGAGGGGCTGGAGAAACGTGGGGGGGGGGAATAAAAAATGGCTGCCCTTCGATGGGCTTAGCCCATTTAGCTGCAGAAAAGAAAAAGGATACTGCAGCTTGAGGCATGCCAGGGAACAGGAATATTTCCTGGTGAAACGTAAAAATGGTTGGCAGAGTGAGGAAAAGATAGAGGACTGTTCTCTCTCTTGGTTGGAGCAGAGAAATGAAGATAAATCCAATAAACAGTCCCATCCTTTCCCACCCTGAACCAGGGCTCCCAAGCAACCTGCTATATAGTCCACATCCTACCACCTACTTCCATCATTAGACCTACCGCCTAAGGAGGGTTGTGGTCAAGCACACCTGCCGAGCCCCCTCCCTGGTACCCACTTACTACAGCCCAAGGCAGAAGCCAAGTTCCTTGCCATAATGTGGGAAGGAACATCCACTGGTGTGGATATATCAAGTGTAGCCATGGCAGAAAGGGATGAGAGACAGCCAAGGGAAGAACTGTGACTCGAACATGAGAAGAGCCTGCCTGTGCGACAAATGGGTAGAATGGCACTGATGTCTTAACACAGTGATGTCCATAGTAAAGGATGTAGGAAAAAGGAGCAGTCATTGTCTGCATAAAGTCATGTCCATCAATGACAAGCTACCAGATGACAATGAGCTGAAAAACTGAAAAAATGAAAATGGAGCTGAGAAACTCCCATGACCCAGTGATGCACAAGACAGAAGGCTTGATATAGATGGCACTATGTTCCTGTTTTATGTGTTCATTATACTTTTTATTATTAGTGTGTATTCCTTTTACTTATTAAACGTTGAATTGGCTGTAAAACAGTATGCCATGTTTGTCAGCAGTAGCCTTTGCTATCCAATGTCCACCATGTCTCTTAATGACATTAAGATGCCACATAAAGTAGTTGATGTCTATTGTGTAGCCTTGGGATTATAGTATACACAGCAACACATGCACAATGATGAAATTGCCTTAGGACACATTACTCAGGACATGCACCATCATTAAACAACAGGCATGACTGTACTCTATTTAAACACATTTGTATCTCAAGGGAAAGAATGCAACCATATCTAAGAGTCCAGATACAAAATTAATACCCTGGCTGGGTTGACATACTCAGGATCATGTGTGCCCTGAAGACACCCCAAGAGTAGGGAGCACCGTGAGACTGAGGGACTGATTCAGAGTCCTCCTCAGTTGGCCACGGGTATTTTATAAGATACAACAGTGGGACTCAGCTAATTAAGACCATTTATGATTTATTGAGTGAGTCCACCTCAACAATCCCGTGGTTTTAAAAACAAGCAAATGGCTTTAAGAGATCCCTACAAGGACAGTGTGAGTAGAAAATTAAATAACATAAACACTATTAATCAATAAGGAAATGAAGAGGTCACCCTTGACTCCTAGCGCAAGCTCTTCATCATCTGCACCACAAGCCCCAGGATCAACAAATCAGAACGTGAACCACTTGTCTCTCTCAAAGGGGATCAAAATCATTCAAGAGGCTATTTTGAGAACTAGATGTGGCTTGCCTTCCCGGAGGATGAACTTCTCCTTAGGTCCTGATGTACTTATAGATACTGCACACCTCAATAACATCATGAACCGTGTTCTCTATCCCTGCTCTGCTGAGAGTTGTCCTGGCTTATCAGGGCACAGGAGGACCGAGATTTGGCTGGTAGGCTTCAGGGGGACACCAGCAGAGCAAGCACCTTGTAGAAGCTTTTGGTGGCTGAGACCATTCAATGGACTTATCCCTTCTCGTACCATCCTTCCTCCTCACACCAGATGCAGAGCTTCCACTTCAGGAGACATGGGGGATGGTATTCCCCTGATATGTCAGCAAATCACAAGCCTCGATGACCTAAATGACAACCATTTCCTTATGCCATATTCTACCAATTCACCTAGGAAGCCCAAAGGCTAGTACGTGACAGAACCAGAACCTCAGTCTCTTTGTCCCTGCATTCCTGCTTGATCCCCTGGTCCTGTCTATAGACCCCACAGGCAAGGCATTTTGGCTTCAATTGGAAACCAAAGCATCTTCCTCCCCAGAACAAGAGCTAACTGCTGAGCGTTTGCCACTCACACGCTAAAACCTGGGCTGCACACTTGACTCCCTTTATCTTTAGTTATCCTCGTCTCAAGCCCCACGGTAACTAGGACCCATTTAAACCCTTCGACAGAGGAAGGAACTGGGCGTTACAGAGGGTGGGTCATTTAGAGTGGAGAGCTAGACTCAAGCTCAGCCCAGGATCTCTGACCTCACCTCTCTACTGTTTTTCACAGTAGTCTGGGAAGAAGTTGAAGAAACACTTGGCATCGGTCCTTGGACAAATTTCACTCTGAGCCTCAGATCTCTCGGGTGTCACATGAGGCTATTCTAGGGCATGTTGCATGGGGCTTTAAATGAGTTAATCACAAGCCCAAGAGCTTCAAAGAGTGCTTTCAGAGTAACTGCAGCGATGTGGTCGCAGTTAGGATTGTTGTTATACTATTCTACTATACTGCTCTCTTCTATCCTCTTGTTTGTATCATTAATGATCCTATTTTTTAACCCAATATTGACAGAGGGAGAAACTGTGGATTACAGAGGGGAAGTCTAAAGGACCCTTACTATCATTTCTGCACACACCACAGCTGGATCCCTGGCCTCAACGAATAGACCCAGGATATAAATGGAGGAGCATCAAAGAGAAGTGACTTCAGGACAAGGCTTTCTTCAGCATCTGCAGGGCTCACACCCGGCAAACCATACCCTCTCCTCTGCGTCAACCTGCCAGATATAGACTGTCCTACAGGGACTGCAGACACCTGGAGACTAATTAGGCTGCTGGTCCTTGGGCAAATGGGCCCAGAGGCCACACACAAGAGGCAGCTAGCTGCTGAGAGAGGCTGGCAGGCTGTGAGAACACAGTCATCACAAGACATTAACTTGTCCGGAGGCCCCCTACGCCATCTCCAAAATCAGATGCTACTAGAAAATAGCAGTAGGGTTTATCAAGTCCAAGATCCTAGGATCCCAAGGTCAAGACAGTGAGAACCATGAAAAAAAGTCCTTGTGTGCTTCTTAGGTGTTTGATTCGGGACCTCATGTATTCTAAGTAGGCCTTGAATTACCTTGTAGCCAAGGATGATCCTGAATTTCAGTTTTTCCCATTCCACCTCCCCTCTAAGTGCTAGGGTCACAAGCATGCTCCCTTCATGCCAGTGATGGCAAGATGGGAGACAGGCAAATCCCTAGAACTAGTTTACTAGCCAGGTAGCTTAGCCTGCTTGGCAACGTTCCAGGCCATCTCAAACAAAAGGTGGAAAGGACCTGAGGAACACACTCACACTTGCGTATGCCCGTGTGTGCATATAGGCAGTAGTAGGGACTGAGCCTACAGAGTTTTATGCATGCTAGGTGAGCACTCTGCCAAATGAGCTACATCATGAATCCTCCCCCCCACCGCCCCGTTTTGTTTTGTTTTGTTTTGTTTTGTTTTTTTCAAAAGAGCAAGAAGCCCCACCCACACCTGCAGGTATCAGGCTGCTTGCTACACAGGAAGTTCCCCTAACTTGCCAGTCCACAGAGAAGTCCCACAGAGGTCAGAAGACGGTGATCTCCGTCCTCCTCCGTCCTCTTGGAATCTGCAGTGCCTGGGACTGTAGAGCCATAGGTTAGGCTGCTGCTGTTTCACTCAGAAAACAGACTTCCATTCTTGCCTGGACAGGTCATGCCTACTATGAACACTCTGTATTATCTGGCACCTTCTAAATGCTCAGCATAATTGCAGGATATTGCACTTCCTAGGAATTACTAAAAGAATGACAAGATAGAGGGGATCCCTTTGAACAGAAATAGTAAAGCAGCTTTGGGAGAAGATACTCTAATCCTTTGAATGTATTCATTGTTGTGAATCGAGATTGGTGTGTGTGTGTGTGTGTGTGTGTGTGTGTGTGTGTGTGTGTATCCATGCTTCCATCCTTCTGTCTGTCTGTCTGTCTGACTGTCTGTGCCCACACATGCTCTCACAGGTTCATATCTGAGTGAGTATACAGGTTTATGTAGGAAAGCATGAACACACATGGACATGGGCCTGTGGACATCAGAGCACAACATTGAGCACCTTTCCTCAGGCATCTCACCTTGTGTCTGAGACTAGATCTCTCATAGGCGTGGAACTTGGATTGGGTAGCTGGCCACTGAGTAATGGCCAGGGATTTGCTTGTCTCTTGCCATCACTGAGATTGGTAGAGGTTCTGGAGATCCACACTCATGGTCTCCCTCATCCAAGGCAAGAACTTTACCAACTGAGTCATCTCCCTTGCCCAAGACCCCTTTAAAGGCATTTTTGGAGACTTTCTGCTCAGATGGCCAGACACAGGATTCCAATGCCTTGAGACAAAATAGCATAGTATAGCTATAGGACCCAGCAGAGGGTGGGGGCATTTCCTCAGAATTTATGCTGTACAAAGAAGAGAAAGGCACAGAGTGAAAAGGAAATAGAAGCCAAAGGCCCTCTGGGAATAAGGGGTCAAATCCATAATGACAGGGAAAACACCAGTAAGCCTGGAAGCCTCAAACTAAAAAACCAATGAAAAGGTCTTTATCTGACTTGAGACCCCCTCCAAGAAATGAGCTCTATTGTCAATTTCATGGGGAGGTGCACAGGCAGTGGGGGCCACCACACCCCACCTGCTTAGCTCTTCCCACAGCCAGGGATCATTTATCAAGCCAACAGAGGAGAAAACCCTTCATCAAAGAGCATTGCCTCTGCGGGGATACCGCACATCGATGGCCTCACCCCAGTGCAAGCTGCTTGCTTCTAGGTCATCCAGGGAGAGACGTCTGACCATCGCCGTCCTCTCCTTCCCTTTCCCCAGTTCTCCCCAGATGATGCTCACATGGAAAGGGGGCGTGTGGCAGCAGGCTTGGAAAAGCCAGGCTCACCGAGGTGCTTCTGCCAGCCTGGTTGAGGGGAGAATGCCACTGCCTTTCATCTTGGGATCCTAGAGCCACATCAGGACCCACATAGCAGCTCAAAGAGAAAGGAAATGGGTGCTCACCCAGAGGAAGCACTCAGGCCTCAAGAGTTCTGTACCCAGCCCAGGTTCAAGGACAGTGCCTTGGACAGAGCTAATCTAAAGCCAACATGTGGCTCAGCTCCAGGAATAGTTGCTTCTGACTATTGAATGCAACTTCAGTGTCCCTAAGGCAAAAAAAAAAAAAAAAAAAAAAAAAAAAAAAAAAAAAAAAAAAAAAAAAAAGGCTCTTCCTTGATTTAATCCAAGCAGGAGCCAGAGTTTTAAGTAAACACTGGAGTGCCTGGAGTTTTCCTAAGGCTTTGTTGGCCTGGCTGGCCTTTGCTCATCGTATGAATCGTATGCACATCTCTAAATCTCTCAAACTTGTATTCTTGATCTATACAATGGATTTTGAAAACAGGACCCATCCCTACAACTCCAACAAGTGTGGGGTGCATAACCCCCTAGTACATTCAGTAAGCCATTAACAACTGCAAGTAGTAGGTCCAGTGCTAGCACTGGAGGCATCTCTGGGTGTGGTGGAGAGTTGCCAGGGCATGCATGGGTGGTGTCGGCAGCAGGGCCGGCCATCTCTGGGTGTGGTGGAGAGCTGCCAGGGCCTGCATGGGTGGTGTCGGCAGCAGGGCTGGCCATTGTTTGCGTCTCTTCTTGAACCTTGCTTGGTTCCTGCTGTCACCCTAACAAGTGACAAGTAACTCCTTTCCTCACACTCTAGTCTAAGCATGGCTGAACGGAGATCTTTCCTTGCATCCTCTTTGCTCCGGCTGACCTTGTGTTCCAGTTTGTGTCTCTCTGGATGTGATAAACACTGACCAACAAGCAACTTGAGACACATACACCTGCAAGCAACACTCTATGGGCCCAGCAGACAGTACTCATATATACTATGTGTGTGCCCGATAATAATTAAAGAAAAGGTCATGAATTCAGGAGGAAGTGGGAAGATTCAGGAGGAGTTGGAGGGGAGAAAGCAAGAGAAGGAAATAATTCAAGTACTGCACTCATATATGAAATTCTCAAATAATTTAAGATATTTAAATTGTTATAAAAGGAACTTGAGGAGGAAAGGGTTTATTTGGCTTATAGGTTACAGTCCACCATCAAAGGAAGCCAAGAAAGACACCGAAGCAGAGACCATGAAGGAATGCTGCCTACTGGCTTGCTCTTCCTGGCTTGTTCAAGCTACCTTTTTTTTTTCCAATTTTTATTAGGTATTTACTTCATTTACATTTTAAATGCTATCCCCAAAGTCCCCTATACCCTCCCCCCTGTTCCCCTACCCACCCACTTCCCCTTCTCGGCCCTGGTGTTCCCCTGTACTGGGGCATATAAAGTTTGCAAGACCAAGGGGCCTCTCTTCCCAATGACGGCTGACTAGACCATCTTCTGCTACATATGCAGCTAGAGATACGAGCTCAGGGGGTAGTGGTTAGTTCCTATTGTTGTTCTACCTATAGGGTTGCATCCCCCTTCAGCTCCTTGGGTACTTTCTCTNGCTCCTCCATTGGGGGCCCTGTGTTCCATCAAGCTACCTTTCCTATATAGCTCGGGCCCACAAGCTTAGGGATGCTTCCACACACAGAGGGCTGGCCCTTCCAATGATGGAGACAGTTCCTCAACTGAAGTTCCCTCTTCCCAGCTGTGTCAAGTTGACAGCTGAAGCTAGCTATGACATCTTGCTGAAGAAAATAACAAGTCTGCTAGTATCAGCAACCACAAATATCACAGAAATAGTTGTATGTTCTGAGTGCAGTTCTCTCGTCCTATAATGATCCACATCTTGTATGACCTTCCAACCTCCCTAGTTCCTATCTATTTCCCTGTAGCTGCTACTTGAAACCAGCCTGCCCATCTCTCTTCTGCTACAAGGCTCAAGGGCCTCATTAGTGCCTACTGAGGCCTCAGCCTCCTACATTCTGAGCCTGAGGGATCCTGGAGTCCCAGTAGATCAACTCTACAGCCCAGCTGCTTCCCAGCCATAGGCCCTGCAGCCCATCTAAGGCCACACAAATCTCTGGGGTCATGTGTGCAGGGGAGAGGGACGTAGACTGCAAATTACTGGGATCCATGCATTGCAAAGCTCGAATCAGTGGTTCTCAACATGTGCAGAGCAGCCATGTCTGAGAGTTGATTAGGACTGCACACTCTCAGACCCACTAAGCTTTGCAGAGTCAGGAACTCTGGACACAAGTTAAAGCAATCTCAGACTCTCAAGTCTACATGGAAACTGAAGCATACCCAAGTTCAAGAACCACTGACTGAAGTGGGAGGCCAGCTTGATGCATGTCTTTAATTAACACGTGTGGTGGTTTGAATAGGACTGTCCCACCCGCATACTCCTGTGTTTGAATGCTTGGCTTATAGGGAGTGGCACTATTAGAGGTGTGGCCTTGTTGGAGGAAGTGCGTCACTGTGATGTTGAGCTTTGAGGTAGGTCTCAGATGCTCAAGCCCAGGCTCAGTGGCTCACAGTTCTTTTCCTGCTGCCTGTGTTTCAAGATGGAGCACTCCCTGTT
This sequence comes from Mus pahari, assembly GCF_900095145.1. Taxonomy (NCBI): domain Eukaryota; kingdom Metazoa; phylum Chordata; class Mammalia; order Rodentia; family Muridae; genus Mus; species Mus pahari. The sequence goes on from NC_034591.1 coordinate 52,008,772, forward strand.
CCTTCTCCAGGACTGCGTCTGCCTGCTTGCCACCATGCTTCCTGCCATGATGATCATGGGCTAAACTTCTGAAACTGTAAGCCAGCCCCGATTAAATGTTTTCCTTTACAAGAGTTGCTCTGGTCAAAGCATCTCTTCACAGTGATAGAAACTTTAACTAAGACAACGCATTAAGGTAAAACTCAAAGCAATTTTGCCAACTTGAAATTGGTGTAATGATGGTGGCTGCTCCCTTGTGTGGTTGGTTACAAACAGTAGAAGGGACCCTGCATATTTGTATAAGTCTTTGCTAGATTCATCTTCTTAACAAATCTGAGAGATTATTCCACTCCTCGTGAAGGACCCTAGAAGTTTGGAAGTGAATTGTTCACGATCACTGAGCTCTCAAATATATCCGAATAGCCCACGTCCCTACGAAGAAGACCAGTGGGTGCTGTGGGTTGTCCTGATGCTTTTTGTATTCTGATGTTAATTCTGCTTCCTCAAGAGGGGTTGCCCTGAGGAGCAGTGATCACATATCAGGTGATCTCAATGTGAACCTTATCCCCATTTTAAGCCTATGGAGGGGAAGGGTGGGAACTAGAGGTTGGAGAGTGACAGCAGGTGGAAAGGAGAAGAGGACAAAAGGGGAAGGAGGGAGGACCGAAGAAGAAGAGGAGAAAGACATGATTATCAGAACCACCTGGCCAGGAGAAACCACAAGTAGCAAAGGATCTTATAGCTGGGGAATAAGTTAGTATAGTGTTAGATCTGCCCAACCTAGGCTTATCGCTTATAATCATAATAACTGGATTGCATTTTTCAGGTGGGCTTCTTGGAGTTGGAGATTCCAGCAACAGACTGGTGTCCACCATTTGTTCTTTGTTTTGTTTTTCCGGTCTTGTGAACTAGGTCTCACTCTGTAACAGAGGCTGGCCTTAAACACATAGCAATCCTTCTGCCCCAGCCTCCGTAGCACTGAGATGACAGGTATGAGTCACCATACCTGGCTCAACCATGCTCTTCTTCCTCTCTGATTTCAAGAGTTCTCAGGACCAAGTCCTCTCTGCTATGGGTCTCTAGAAACACTTAGAGGTGTCAGTGGCTGGTTGGGTGTGCCTGGCTTCTAGGATACAATGAGTCAGAGCATCCTTTTCCGCCTGCAGATGGTGCAGGATGGCTCTCAATCATAAGGAACACAGAATTGCTTCCAGTACCTCCATTAAAATCCTGACCATCCAGAGTCGGCAAATAAAGTGGAACCCTATGCCATAGGCCACCCTGTAGGGAACAAATCACAATAATGTCAGGGAGGAATGACAAATGTCATCAGACACATGCCTGCTGTAGTCAGCGGAATTCCTACTTTGGGTGCCATTGCTAGGTTCCACCCTATATGTTCCCTTGTCTCTCTGCCAACCTAGGCCAGATGTCCACTCCCATAGAAGTACATAAACATATCCTAGTGTTGTGGGCCTTCAGGAGTCCCCATGTTCTCCAAAAACTCCTACAGGAAACTGACGCTGGGTCAAAAGAATGAGTACAGTGGGCATCTCTTTAAAACTTTGCAACCATTATTATTTATGACTCAAAGTAGGGCAAGGGAGGCAAGAAGAAGGCTGACTTTGAGTACTGTTCAGAAGGTAACATTGTCTGTGAGTCAACAGTGCAGTAGAAGCAATAAAGCTTTATTTCAAAGGATGCCCAAAGTAAAGTTGTCCACACAGAGGACCAGAGGGGGGCAGTCGGTCACAACATCACTTAGAGGCACACACACACACACAAATCACTCTTCCCCTGAAGCATTGATGACTTACAGCTCTGAGGAAGTTGGTGACCATGTCTCCTGACTTAACACCTCTATTCCCAGGCAAAGCCACCCCCTCTCTAGGGACCTTCTACCTCATGCTCTCCACAGTCTCCCCCTCGCCACAGAATAGCAACTGACTGTGGTAAAATGTTCCTTGTCCCGCAAGCCATTAAGCTGTCAAGCCAAGGTGGTGTAACAAACCCAGAGAGAGCCAGTCCTGGAATGCTAATGGCGAAATTGCAATTATTCTTTCTGCACTGGACAATTCTTACTTCGGCTTTCCTGGCCTCAGGTCATCTTTTGTGATCCTTGGATGCTGATGGGAGAGACGTGGCCTGACGGAGAAAATAACTGGGGAGATTTTTTTTCTTTTGTCTTGATAGTGCTAGAGGTAACCAGTAGTTTGGTAGGTTTTTTTTCTTTCCCTTTTATTTTTTCCTATTGTTTTTCTTTTGACATCTATACAGGTGTCATATAATGGCTTCTGGTTATAAAGGCCCCTATCCAAAGGAAAAACAACCTCTCCATAAATACCTTGCCCGCATCAGGGAAATAGCTTTGTTAGACACTTGAGTACCGTTTTCGACCACACTTTAAATAGAGCAGTGGTTGCTACTTTCAGTTTAAAGTGTGAGCAGGAGCTGCTAGGGCAGGTGTGGGGACAAGGTCACAGTTTCCAGTGCATGTATCGGTTCAGACTTTTAACAGATTACAATCCGACAACAAAAGGAGATCAAGGGGATACAAATTGGTAAGGAAGAAGTCAAATTATCATTATTTGCAGATGATATGATGGTATACATAAG
>NC_034591.1:52014361-52074344 GCF_900095145.1 Mus pahari
AGTAAAAATAGGCATACAAGTCAAATAATAAATCATTAAAAAATACTTTAAGAGTTCTTTAACATATGTGTAATTTTACCAATCATAAGAAAAAAGAAATGTATGTACTAATGAACTGATGTGCTCATTTGTTTAATGTAGTTCAATCCAACAATATCCTAATTTGATATTTAAATGTTGAGGGATGATTGAAGGAAAACAGTAGGTCTTTGTTTTCTGTAATTAAACCATTATGTTTCCTAAGAAGTGGTAAGTTTGGTATGTGCTGGAATCTACACCATAGAGCAGTTTCAAATCTGAGTCAAGGTGTTGCAGGCATCATATGTGGGCATAGCACAGTGTGGTGTGAAGGTGTGTGCACATATGATGAGCTCAGAACCAAAGCTGAAGTGAAGTCATGTCTTGAAACATGGGCGAGCAGTGATAGAAACACCCAGAATTCCTTACTGTGTCAGTTTAAAAGAAATGACACTATTACGAGGTGTGGCCTTGCTGGAACAGGTGGTGTGTTGTTGGAGGAAGCGTGTCTCAGTTCTCTTCCTGCTTCCTGTACATCAAGATGTAGAATACTCTGCTCCTTCTCCAGCACTGTCAGCCTGCATGCCACCTACCACGATGATAATGGAGTGACTCTCTGAACCTGTAAGCAAGCCCTAATTAAATGTTGTCCTTTATAAGAGTTGTCACAGCCATGGTGGTTCCTCATAGCAATAAAAACCTTAACTAAGACACTTAGACATTTGATCTTAAATTAATTTTTGGTCAGTGTGTATTCAGAATCCTTTTGCTATTAGCTCCAGGTTTAGTCTTTGTCACCAGACACATATCATTTTAGTTAACCCTACAACAAAGCCTGGGTTTTTTACATAAAAATGGAGGTTACTAGCCCTTCTGTGAATGCATGTAACACTTGATCTGTCTTATGTCACTTATTAAGGAGGGAAGCTTAGTTGCAAAAATGCCTCTATAAGAGACAGCTGTAAGCAAGGCTATCAGGCATTTTCTTAATCAGTGATTGATGGGGTAAGGCCCAGCCCATTGTGAGTGATTCCATCCCTGGGCTAGTGGTACGGGACTCTATAATATATCAGGCTGAGCAAGCCATGGAAAGCAAGCCAGTAAGCAGCACCCTTGCATGGCCTCTGAGTGAGACCCTGCCTCCAGGTTCCTGCCCTGTTTAGGATCCTGTCCTGACTTCCTTTAATGATGGGCATCAATATGTTAATGTAAGCCAAAATAAACCCTTTCTTCTTCAACTTGCTTTTTGGTCACAACAACAGTAACCCTAATGAAGACAGAGTCTGTAAGCCTTTTGAAAGTCTGCATTGATATTTTTCCTCCGTTCTGCAAAATATACAGCTATTGCCTATTCACAAAACAATTTCCCCACTTCTCTCTCTTTGAAAATCTCCAATTAAATACATAAGACGTTTTCAATGTTGCCTCTATGTCTTTTGCCCCATTTCCTACTTTCTCTATTACCTCTTTGGTTGTTTCTGAATCCTTTTATATGTGCCTATTGAAATCATACTTAAATTGCTACATTCTTCCATTCTAGATTTAGTCTTTGTTTCAAATCTACTATATAATCTCTGTAGTTCCCTATTTGCTGCTAACATTTTTAGCCTTGCTTCATTTCCACTTGGGAAGAGTAAGTCTTATTATTTTAGAAGCCAGTGCTTCCAAGATGAGTATCTAGAAAACCTGTACTCTATCTCTCTAGCTGGTTCTAGTACATGTGGATTTAGTTACTCATTATAATGGCGCATCTTTGTATTTGGACATTGTGTTCCAATATTTTTGTGCATGAAAACATTGAAGAGAAAGATAAAGTGTCTTCTACCTGGTAGCATTGGGTTTCTTGCACCTGGTAACTTCTTGCAACACAGCATAATTTTCACATCCTTTTAAGAACTGACGCTGTTCTCAGCAGGACCTACAAGGGCTAGCTCACTTACGGTCCTGAGACAAAATGTTCCGATGCCTGATAGGCGCTAAACTCTTGAAAAGTTTTTTCCCTACTTAATTTTTCAGCATAAATTGTCAATTGTTTTCTTGCTAAATCTGTGAAAGTTCATTATCATAATGTTGACATTGGGTGTAAACACGTTTGTATACAAGTACAGTGAAAGTTGCAGAATAAATGAAGAGCTACCCTTTCTCTGTGTCTGTATTTGGGAAAGAAAAACATTTCTTGAGATCTTGAATGTTCAGGAAACAGAGAAAGCAAGTGTTGACCCTCGGCTGTTTTTGATTGATCTTATTAAAGACTAGGCCATCTGCCACGGCACTTCAGAACCCCATACTTATAAAACTGGGTGTACACAATTACCAACCACAGTGACAGGCACTTACGCATTTTGGTTTATGACCTATTTCTTCATGAATGTGGTTTTCCTACTCACAGCCATTATTCACTTCACTGCCACTGACATACCTTAGGGTTTATGCTTGCAAAGATACATTATCATTATTGCCTATTTTCTCATGTAAAGTACCTGAGAAGTGTTCTGTTCTGACTTTTTTATGTTTCTCAAATAAACCCTCCTTTAAAATGTAAATACATGACTGTCCAAACATGAGCCAAGCAAAGAAGAAACCAAGAGACAAGTCGAAGTAGATGCAGGGAAGTCTAGGGACCTAGAGTAAACCGAATTCTACTGTTCTGACACCCCCCCCCAAAAAAATGGGGATCAGAGGGCAGAACTCCTGTGTAAGTATGACATCCCAACCATAAGACCAAGACAGGAGTTCAAGAATGGAAACAAATCCAGATGAAGGAAATGAGATCAAATAGCAGAATGATGGGTTGGCCAAATGACTAAGCGCAGAGCTGATAGAAAAGAGTCAGGTGACACTGGGATTTGGGCATGAATAGCTCACAAAGGGGAGAGGTCTAAAGCAAAGCTATCTGCCCTCCCTTAGTCACAACACTGCTTCAGTGAAAGATCTCAGATTGAAATGAGCAACAATGGCCTCCCTCCAACCCAGAAAACTCCCTGAGGGATGACTTCATGTGAGGATACATCCAGATATGGCATCACTATGGTCAGGCAAGGGGAAAGACCTCCTGAGAAGAGCATCCCCTACTTTGTGTTAACAGACATTCTCTAAGAGAGGTCGGTTGGCAGAGTTACCCTGTGGAGAGAAATCTCTCTAGGATGCTTGTTAATACACAGAGGTTCTGAGCTATGAAAACATGAGTCAGGACGTGCCATGGAAAAGAAAGGACACACAGAACTTAACTCACGCGTGCAGAGAATAAGAGGGACACATTCCATCCCCGTGAGACGGGTGACCCTAAAGGACTCTGCAGATTGTCATTATTGGTTCTGCAGAGGGACAAAACCGTGCCCACAAGGGTTAACTTGCCAGGTTTCCAGGAAGTGGATTCAATGGAAATGTAAACCTTTAAACTATAATCACATCGTTCTGGGTCTAAACGTCTACCATACACTATGGCTATTTTCCCCCATCCACTCTTCCATTTATATGAATAAGTGTCAAAAGGCGGCTTCCTATGAGGAAATAACTCCTGCATCCACGGGAGGGAACTGGAAGCCGAAATAAAATAAAAGTAAAATGTTACTAGAGGAAGGGCTATATAATTTCATAAATAAATTACAGGGCCTGGCATCGATCTGAAGCTGAGCTACTGAGGAGAGTGATCCAGCCACATCCGGCAAAGCTCGCCACAGGACCTGTTTGCTTCTGCCTTCTTTTATTAATTGTCTGCTCCAAATCAATAAGACTTACAAAAAAGCCTCTTCCTTATCCAATCCCAGGACTCCTCTCAATCTTCATACCTGGACTTCAAGAGAGTGGAGACCCATCTCCCGATTTCCTGTGCACTCAAGTTGTATGAAAGTCCCTCGTAACTCTTTCCCGAAGGGCCCTGACTCCTGATGTCAATTCATAAGATCCTGTGTATGGCCCTACTGTAACTCATGAACACTAAAACACAGAAGTGAGTCGATTGAAAACCTTACTACAGCAAAGTGAAGACTGGGAAAAATTGTCTTAGAAATAGATTCCTGAGTCCCTGCAAGGTGAGGTCAAGTTTGCCAGTTCACTGCTGAATCCCTAAGGCTTGCCATGGTACCTGGCTCCAATACTTGCTAACCGAGAGCACCGCCATGAGTTGACCCAAGATCTTTTCTTTGGCTCTTCCATCACACAGTTCCAAGAAGGCTCCTTCAAGAGAGTGTATCCAGACCTCTTTCCTATCAAAGCTTTTCTTCCCTAAGAAAGGAGAGCAGAGGCTAAATTTCTGTGATTCTGAGGTCAGAAGAGCTCCATGTATGCCTTTCTTACAGGAGGTGGAGATAAGAATAAATAAGAATTGAGGTGTGGAAATGTGTAATAGGGCAGGGGAAGCTAAGAAAAGTCAGTGTTGCTAGATAGGGAAAGGTGGGCTGATTGCTAGACACCATCCACTACAAAGTTATCAGGTACCTGCTAGATCTAAACCCATCAAGAGGGAGATGGTTCTATTTCTGCTGATTGGTGGGATCACTTTAGAGCAGGAGATTAGGGAACAATAGCGACATCATCAATAACCAGACAATCCTTGAAACTTAATATGTGGCCAATTGCCCTTAATAACTCCAGTCATTAATAGCTCGTCCAAGAGATTCCTTGCTTTATCAACTGCCCCAGATGTATAGATGTTCTCCCGAGTGATGAACCTGCTAAGCCAGACCGATAGACACTTGCCTTCTACAAAAAGCACAGGGTGCCTTACTCTAGCTACAGATTCAGGAACGGCACCTTGTCTACATCCAAAGCTAATATTCAGACTAAAATATAATGGTAGCACCACAGGCAAAAGACTAGCTTGTAGGCATGAGGGAATTGATGCTTCTAGGACCATAAAGCATTATAGAGAGTCCCAGTACTAGGGATTTCTCCTGCTATGGGCTGTTCTCTCGGGCCCTGCTCACTCTGACCACTCAGGGTTGCACTTCTGCACTCATTGCTGACTCTGGAATCATTTCCAACCACTCCAGAACTGCTCTAACACGAGGCTTCCATTATGAAAGAGCCAAGAAAAAAAAAAGAGCCACTGGTTCTCTGAGACGCTTTTGTGAGGTCATTACCCACCCATCCCAACCACAAAGAAGGTGGCACTTTCCAGACCACATACATGAGTGTGAGAGTAAAACCCAGCTGATGGGATCTTCCAAGTCCACACAAAACATGGGACTCTAGATCCTGTACTGAAGATAGATGTATGGTCCTTACCCTCTGTCAGGGACCAAGTTGAGAATACCCAGGCATCTTACACCCAGGGCATCCCGCAGCCCAGGTGTTTTCACACTATGTAGCTAAAAGCCACATAGTTCTTTGTCAAGAGCACTTCCCCCTCTCTCTCTGCAAGGCCACTCCTGGGAACCAGCAAGACCTAAACAGACATCAAGGACTGAAGGAGACTTCTCACATTCCAGAGCTGCCCACAGCTGTCACCTTGAACTGTCAGGAGGATCCCGACCCCGAGATAGGCTCTTAGATAAGCCGCCCTATGTCCCAAGGCAGTGGTGCCAAGGACCCTAGATGAATCACTAAATGTATTAGACTTGCAAATAACTCTTCCCAATTATTTCTCTCACTGTATACCTTTGATCACCCCTCTCCAAATTGTATATAACCTGAGCATATCCCCTTAGTAAAAGAGACTATGACACACATGCATGGTCTTCGCCTCTTTCTTTATTCCCATTTCTCTCTAGGTTTGTGATACCCTTCAAGGACCATGGAATAAAGTGTCCCGCGGGCCGGGGCAACCCTCCATGGGATTTTCTTGATTGGCCTTCTGGAGAGCACATACCCACTTCTCATTTCAAGCCATACCCTGGGCTCTGGGCCACTAGCTCTCCAGTACAATTTCTTATAGCGGGAACCCATATTAAGAAGCCAAGTTCCTTGGAGATAGAGCCTGGAAACCTATACCTTCTCTGGATGTTCAGGTCATTCTTCCAACATGGACAGCACTCAGACTCAAATGCCAACCCAGAGCTGAAGACAAAGAGAGACAGAGAATACCAAGTTCTCAAGCAAGTTAGGGAAGATGTGTTCTCTGCAGGCAGAGAGCTTGCTCTCCCAGGAAGTGGCTCCAGGTCTTTCAAGAGGTCTCATTCAGGATTAAAAGCTCAGTATTCTCAGACAGGCCTGCATTTCTATAAAATTGTCAACCTACACTTGGCCTGCAATTTTCTAACTTTTACATGTTAGCCACTCCAAAATAGTCCATGGGTATAAACAAAACAAAAAATATGATTTGGCTCTTGGAGCTCTGATGAATAGTCACATCTGAAAGCGGTTAGTTTTGAATCAAATTGAAAGACATCTCTTAGCCATGTTGCTTTCTAGGACATCAGTCAGCCCAGGTGGGTAGTAGAATTTTCAGGGGTCCCAATAAGCTGGGCAGGCTCTGAGGTCTTCTAACCCTCTAATGCTCCAAGTCATGTGTTACTTACAGTTTGAATCTTGCCCTGGTTTGCTCTGTTCCATGTGTGTCCTCCTGGAGAATTCCTTGGTGACCTGTCCATCACAACTCTTCCTGGGTCCTCTACCTTGGGACCACCTCTTTTCTTCCTTTCTTGTGGTCCTCCTCCTCCCTCTTTCTACCTCAGGACCCTGGGCAGGGATGGGATGTCCAGCCTACCTATCTCATCTGCCCAGTCATAGACTGAATCAGCTCTCTACTGACCAATCAGAGGGTGATGGGGAAGAGTGTTTACAAAACACTGACCAGTCATAGACTGAATCAGCTCTCTACTGACCAATCAGAAGGTCACGGGGAAGAATGTTTACAAAACACTGAGACAGGTGTTGCTTCATAAAAATAACAATACCAAAAACTGCCTATACTCAGCTGACTGTTGGTATAGAAATCAGCATTTGAGTAAGACAAAGACAACCTTTACATAGTGCACAAAAGATTACCCCTACACAAGGTAAACCAATGGCTTCTAGATTGCTAGGCTTTAGACCTTAGTTCCTCCCAGAGAGCAGGAAGAAACAAACCCTGAGTGAAAGACCTATCAAGGTGATCTAGTTTCCCTCTCCAAGGTCACCAACTGCCAACTCAACAGCTCCTATCACAAAGGACTGCTCCCTCCTGGTTGAGAGTATTATCTGCCAAGAAGGAGACACATCCTGACTACCCTGACCCATGTTATCAAAACCCTGGAAGATGCCCGGAAATGAACAGACTCAATGGCCCTAGTCCTTCCCTTGAGTTCCACAGTATCTAGTAGAAACAAAACTGGCATGATTCCAGAATATAACCACTTTCAATATTTAAATCCTATCCAGGAGATACAGAAAAAGGGGTGGGGCACATTGCTTCCTAGAATATGTTATTCAAAACTGAAGTAGACCCTCCTATAACACCTGTCTGGTAGGATTGGAAGACACCAGTGACTCTAAACTTAGCAAAAGTAACAAGCACCAAGTAGAAAGAAATGAAGAAAATCAGGAATTAGTGAGAGAGGAACCCACACAACATCTGCCTCTGGACACAGCTGGCATGAACCCTCATACAGGGGTTCGAAGACTAGAAAGATGAGGGGATGAAACATGGAAAGTCACTTCCCTGGGATTGTCCAAGATGAACTTGATCTTCCATTCTTTTCACCAGCCCTGGTAGGGTTGGTAAACAGGTTGGCAGTACCAGAGAGTTATAGGGCAGAGCTGGAGGAAATACAAGAGGAGGGAATACAATTCTTAGTCAAGTTTCAAAGATCCAAAGAAAGTAGAAGCACTTGAGGCCATTTGTAAGAATATCTCCAGAATGCAGTGCTACTGGGCCAATAGGGGCCATCATTAACACCCAACCAGACACTCATTTAGCTTCAGGAACAGAGGGGGGCAGATGCTGAGTGTCCCTTGAGTGTTCAGCTTTTTAATGATACTCTGGAGAGCGGAGGGGAGAAGAAACACCACTAATGGAGACGACAGAAACAAACTGCCTTATAGTGAACTATGACCTTGCCTTGAGCTTCAAACTCACCTTCCTTCCTTTTTTTAAAAAAATAATAATAATAATTTTTCAGATTCTGAAAGTGTAACTACATCATTTTCCCTTCTTTTCCCTTCTCCTAAACCTAAACTCCATGTGCGCTCACCCTTGATCTCTTTCAAATTCAGTCTCCTTGTTGTTGTTGTTACATACATCTGTGTATATATATTGCGAAGGCTCTTCATGTTCACGCCTTACTACTGATACCCCTTGGAGCTTCTGATTCACTCAGTCTGAGATGAAGCTAGGAAATTAATGATTTTTCCAAAGTTCATCAGCTAAATCCCGAGCTAAGCAGGGTTTGAAAATCATAGGTCCAACCCATGACACCCACAAACTGAACATATTCAAGTCAAATGCCAAAGTGGACCACCTGGTTCCATGACTCAGGGGAGGGAGTCTGAATGGATGGCAATTAGTTAAAGTATCCTGACAAATGCATTCATTTTAAGTATTTCCTCTCTTGCAAAGGTAAACTGAATTCACAGCAGACTAGCTCTATGGTGGTAGTTTCCCTGATGCCAGTAGCAGAAAGAGTTTAAAGTTCAATGTCTTTTCAAGTTGGAAGATATACAAGAGCATCCTCTTTAGCACGGTATGGTCTAGGCCAAGCATCATGGCTGGACCTTTTATACACATCTTGCTTCATCTGTGAAGCAAGTAGAACCATCACCACTTCACAAAAGTAGTAGTCATCATAGAAAGGTGGTGGGGAGGGGGACTGAGTCACTGACCAAGCTAAAGAGTGGCGGGCTGTGAATCAGGACTGTATCTGATTCCAGAGTTTTCACCTTTAGCCTCTAGGATAATGCTTTCTTAAACCTTTCTTGGGTACACCTTTGCTTTACATTCTGGTTCTTTGAGTACCGCTTGAATGTTCTAGTTTGCTTTCTGTTGCTGTGGTAACCACCACAACCGAAAGCATCTTGAGGCAGGCGGATGATTTATTTTCTTGCTTACATTTCCAACAACAGTCATCACCAAAAAGAAGTCAGGGGAGAAACTAAAGGCAGAAACCTGGTGGCAGGAGCTGAAGCAGAGTGCTGCTTATTAGCTTACTCTTAGGATCATAGTCAGCTAACTTTCTTATACAGCTCAAGCCCACCTTCTTAGGGATGGTACCACCCACAGTGGACTGGAGCCTTCTACATCAACTAGCGATTAAGAAAATTACCAATAGACATGCCCACAGACCAATCTGATGAAGACAATTCTTCCACTGGGGTTTCATCTTTCTAGGAATCAAGTTAAAAATTAAGTTTAGCCATCACACTTAACCAAGGTCCTCCTTCATCGTAGTGTAATCTCATTTACTTCTTCTGACTACATGAAGACATCGCTGAGGACCCAGGAGGTGGCAGAAGCCAGGAAGAAAAGCTGGGACCTGGGTGTAGGGTTTCTCCTAGAGGAACTACCAGGGATTCCTACCTACTTTTCTATAGTACAGAAGAATCAAAGTACACACATTCTAAGAGGAAGCCTAGAGGAGACAGTAGACATCAAGACTCCACCAACCCAACCACCAGGAGAATCCAATCCCTAGCTTTGGAGGAAACACATGATTTGCCTACATTTTTGAACTTTGTGTGGCTCTGTCCCCAACCTTGCAAACAAGCCCTGGGATGACAGGAAAGTAGAAAGCACCTCTTTGCAGCCACCGTTACAGAGCCCAGGATCTCCATGACCAAACTGCGACAAAAAAGACTGCATTGACGCACACACGGCCCCGGGGAGTCTGAGCCCAAACAGATCCAATGCTGTCGAACAAAACACGAAACTGAAGAAAACACCCAGCCACACAGAGCCCTTTCAACGGGTGGCTTTGCTCCAGGGCTGCTTGGGCATGAGAGAGACGAGACAGACAAAGCAATGCTTTGGAAAGCCTCAAAAGAGTTTCGAGGAATGTCACGTTCCATATCCAGTGGACTTTGGGAAGGGGGTTAGAGCGTCCTGGTTGGTGAGATGCACTTGGCTGCCACAGGAGGAAACAGAGCTCAAGACTCATCCAGTCCCTGTCTTTAATCAAGTTAAATCCTAATGCAAAATTAATTCAGAGTAGAGTTTAATTCTAACTGGGAGATGACCGAGAGGATTGTTTTCCATACGCAGATGAGCCAGGGGCAATTTCAAATGCAAGTAGTTATTTATTTATTTACTTACTTACTCACTCGCTTATTTATTTGTTATTATTGTTTATGTCTTACCATTTTACATGCATTTGGGGGATGGTTTATTGGATGGAGAGAACTGAAGGAGGGGGCTCAGCCGCGGAGAGTGATAACAGAAACATCAGCCAGAGAACTGCAGCTGAAAGGCAGCAGATGTTTGGGGTTTGATATCTCCTCCATCCATCCCAATCAGCCAGTCACAATTTGGCCGACGACCCAGACCAAGAATTCCACGGTAACACTTCCCCGCCAGACACGGAGAACAAAACATCAATCTGTTCTTCCCTAATCTGCATGAAGAGCGAGTATCCATAGCCTCGCCACACCTAAGAAAACTTCAGTCCAAGAAAACCTCGTCACCCCATACACAGAACACTTAGTGAGCTATAACTCTCTTTGAGGTCTAAACGGCACGGCTGAGTTCAGATGCTGAAATCGTTCTGAATTTGGCTGCCCAGGAGAGGCACCTGGTAACTGTTGGTAAATCCCTGGGGCCCAACACAGTCCACACAGACACTGTGATATATTTGGCCCTTCCAAGAATTTTTGAAACTCTGATCCACAGACCCTGAAAATAAAGCATTCAAAATAAATGGACTGTGAAATACCTCTTGGGGCAGGTTTCCTTCACCCGCCCTATTGTCTTGGAAAATGGGCTTTCGAAGAGGCCTCCTTATCATTCACGCAAACTAGCGCTTGAGTTAAGTGTGGCTACATCTTTAAGGTTCTCCTTAGGGTGTGCTTTGTTTGTAAAGCAGTGTGTGACTTAGGAAACTCTTTTTCCTTTCTTTCTTTCTTAAAATGATTCTAGAACTCTCCGCTCATGGGTCTGGTGAGACCACGCAGAGGGCTTGATGACCCAAGTTTCTTCCCAAGAACCCAGATGGTAGAAGGAGGGAACTGACTCCTGTGAGTTGTCCTATAGCCTCCATGTATCCATTGTGCTATGCATAAACCTACACACATAATTAATTAATTAACCAATTAATTCAATATTTTCCAAAAGGAACTCCCAGCTCACTCTTATGGAGTTACACCTGAATTATAGTTTGCAGATTAGGTAAAGAAAGGAAAAAAATCAAGAAGATAGGCCACTTCCTCACAAGGAAGGGGTTTTGAGTCTAGGATCCAGGAGCAGGCTGGAATCCTGTCCAGACTTTGGGCAACATGCCATGTCAGACAGCCTAGATCTGCCACAGATGCCCAGGAGGCTCCTCAAGGACTTTCTTCAGAAGGGAGAAAAGGTGAGGGGCAGAATTTGGATCTCCAACCTGAGCTCAGAGTGCCTCCAACCTGCAGGATCCTTCCTCTAGGGACAGGATGTCCAGGAGTGGGCCACAGGGCACTGGTCCTTAAGGCCCTCCCTTGAGGAGAGTCCAAGCCTAGACATGCAGACATAGCTACAGCATGAGGTAAGTTCCTCCCTCTGTTACTCTCCTGGTCCTTGTATTACCCCTCACCCATCAGAGAAGTTTTATTCAAAGTTAAGGGAGCACCAGCTCCCTGGTGCTAGGAAGAGATTTTGCATGGTCAGATTAAGAGAGCAGCCATTGGTCAGTATATATTGCTTGGCAAAAGCTTCGTGAACAGCAAACCAGCTTAGAAAAATCATAGTTTGAATTTTAACCACAACATGACTTAATTTAGTGCTCATAAGGCCCTGAAAGCCTGCTATACACAGTTACTTTCCCACAGTCACTGGGCAAAGGAGGAGGGCAGCCTAGCCACTCTGTCTGCCAAGGGTCCCAAAATTGCTTTGGCTCTGTTATCAGGCCACTCATTCCACTGGGTGGCTACACATCCCTAGTCTAGACCTCAGTTGTTCTCTCTTGCCCTGACACTAAGGCTGCACACACACACCTATACTTTATAGATCTCTATCTATCCAGGCCTTTCAGCTATCTCCAAGTCAGATAGGCAAAAAGAGCTCACCTTTTCCCACATCCTCTGTTCACCATTGCTGACCTCTCTCTTCTGTGGAGCCTGGCTACTTACTGGCCCCTCCATGCCCCTCAGCTGCACTAATTACCACTTAGGCCCACTTCTAACCCTCCTCTCCATCCCTCTCACCGATTCCTTTATTCTGTCAACCTTGCAATGGCTAGTTTTATGTCAACTTGACACAAGCTAGATTCACCAGAAAGGCAGGAGCCTCAATTGGAGGTGGGGGTGGGGGAATATCCTTCATAAGATTGGGCTATGGGGCAAGCCTGTAGGGCATTTTCTTAATTAGTGATTCATGTGAGAGAGCCCAGTTCATTGTGGGTGGTGCCATCCCTGGGCTGGTGGTCCTGGCTTCTATAAGAAAGCAGGCTGAGCAAGCCACGAGGAGTAAGTCAGTAAGCAGCATCCCGCCCTGGCCTCTGCATCAGCTCCTGCCTCCAGGTTCCAGCCCTGTTTGGGTTCCTGTCTTGACTTATTTGATGATGAGCTGTGATGTGGAAGTGTAAGCTTAATAAACCCTTTCCTCCCCAAGCTGCTTTGCTCATGGTGTTTGTCACAGAGATGGTAACCCTAACTAAGACAACCAGAGTGACAGTTCATAACCAACCTTCTCACTTGGAGGTCATGTCCCTCCACCCATCTGCCATGCCACCTAGATGGAGCTAAGCTGTAAAACAACTTAGCCTAACTTCCTGTTTTAATCCAACCCCTAGCTACTAACATCCAATGGCACCAAAAAGGTCTAAATCCTTTTTTTTTTTTTTTTTTTGTCTTCTTCTTCTCTCCACTCTGTTTTTTATTACCACATTTCTTTCAGGGAAATATTAGCATCTACTATTGATCCATAAGTTTCTCTAGACTTAAATAATCAAGCACATAAAACATATGACAAAAAAGTCACATCATGTGTTTTTTTTCTTCTTCAATGTAACCTCCACTTAATTGCCATCTCAGTTATCAGACTGACTGATACACTCTCACAGAGCATATATATATATATATATATATATATATATATATATATATATCCACAAGGGATCTTGGAATTTATCTCCAAAGCATAGGAATGGGGGCTTCTGTACCTCCTCTCTTGGAAGGACAAAGAGGAACCAGTATTGAATTACGAGGCCCCAGAGATAGCAGAGCAACAAGATAGAAAGAGGCTGGGATCCTAAATCTATAGGAAGCAAACTCACATACACAGTAAGCCATGAGAGACTATCCAATGAGAGTGGCAGTCGTCAGAGAATTCATGCCCTGATAATACCAAGCAGTCCAGGGACAACAGATCAGACCTGTCCATGGAAGACTGTCTAGCCAGATCTGCCCCACTTGGCCTTCTCCTGGTTTCTGTAACTGAACCACAGAGACTAAGATCACAGAAGGAAAGTGAAATATGATTCTGGGTGACACCTTTCAAAGGGTGTTACTGATTGTCAGCTAAAGTGATTTAAGCCCTGGGGGAAAAAAAAAAAAAACCCTCCCTGTCCTTTTAACATCCAAAACTAACCCTCTTCACACCAACCATCGATGTTAAACAAACAGAAGTCCCCCCCATTAACCTGCACCTCTGTGCGTCTACTTTTTAAAAGCACACCGTGTCACTCTCCTTTAAACGAACATACTAATTAGTGTATTAATAAATAGCTGAATGGAATCAATGAGACATGTAATCAAGGTCTGACCAGGAGACGGGGCCAGGCTTGAAGGGAGGAGAGGAAGGAAAAGAATCTTATTAACAGGTTTGCTGAGAGGGGACACGTAAAATCAATGTCCGGAATGTAATGAAGACGCAGCCAAAGTTGACAGTTGGTGGGACGCTAAGTGCTTGCCCTGCTTCCTCCCGTCGTCGTCGACAGAGAAGTTCCTGGTGAGAGTTAATGGGACCAGCAGGGAGAACAGAAGTTAATTGGTGTTGGGAAAGCCATTCAGAGATGGTGTCCAAGACTGCAGCTGGAAGAATTTACCCAGGATTTCAGTATGGAGACCTAACTCCTAGACCTGTATTCAAAATACTAAGAACAAGCTTGAGAACCGACTGAATTCTCAATGAACATTCGCCCTCCAAAAGATTCTGTAGTAGAGTCGTTTGTTTGGGGGTTTAGTCGTCACCCCAAAAGTCTGGGCTTTTGACCCCCAAGGTGGCTGGTTGATGGCCAGACCAAGGCAGCCTTAGAAGTCTCCATCTCTAAGACCCCCGATTCCTCTTCCTCAGTTCCACATTTCCTGTGACACACCTCTAAAGCAGGAAGGCTCTAGAAATTGTTGAGAGGAAAGTCTTTGCAAGTCTGAGGTTTCCAGGTAAACTGGGGTCTGATTACCCACTCGCTATTGGAGCTCAGGTGATTTACTCCAGCTGGGGGCCCACTCCTTTGGGCTGCAAATGCTTAGTTTTCATTTTCTTGGAGCTAAACATTAGAAGAGATGCCTATGTGTATGAAGTCTGTGGGTGCCTCAGCCCCATCCCTAAAGCCAGCTAAGGAACACCAGTAGGGGTGGACCATGCAGCAGACAGGGAAGCAATCAGAAATCAAGAATGTTTTTCCGACTTGCCCAGCGTTACCCCTGGCAGACCTTGCCAGGTGACAAAATTGGCTCCTTAGCCCTTGGTAGACTACTGAGAAACAATGCCCCCCCAAACCCACCGCTCACGCCCCCAACTCTTACACGCACCCCCCACACACACCAGGGGAATATGGAAATTAGCTTCCTTTTCATTCTGCTTGGAGTCCAGACTTTAAGTGTGTGACTCACACACAACTAACCTCTTGTCTGCCTGCCTCTCCCCTGGCACCAGTCTCTTCACATGTTATGACCCAGCAGGGTCTCCAGCCTGAGCTCTGTTTCTGGCACCAGCTGCAGCTTGTGACCCACTCACCCTGAAGCCCACATTTCCTGAAAATGGCAGTGAGAACATATATTAAAGGAAGCACAGGGACAGGGAGAAGGTGGCTTTCAGTGGCTCTCCAGCGGATTTTCCAGATTATGACTAGTCAGGCCTTTTCCCAAGAGGCTCACAGCACTATGGAAACATCTCCAGGGTTAGACCTGGCCTGACCCATTAGAAGAGCAAAAGAATGACAGCCATTAGCTCAGGGACAGAACTTCCTATCAGATTCCTCATGTGAAGTGAAATGCACAGGGGCCCAGAGACAGCTGACCTAGTGGGAAACCCAAGGTGGTGGGGCGGATCAGCAGAGACTCACGGGCACCTCCCTGTCGGCTTCCAGAGGTTCTAGCAAAGTCTCCCTGGACCAGTCAACACCCTCAGAAGCCCACGTTGCCGTGCGGCTTCTTCGAGTCAAGCATTGTGCTTTTCTCAACCAGCTACTCCTGCTGCCCAGCTTCTTACGCTGTGGGTCACCACATAATTGACTGTGGGAGGTGGAGGAAACCCTGGCAGCGGTAAAAGGTTTCCGGAAGCATAACAACCAAAAATTAATTCAAAATCAAGCATGTAATGAATCCGAGGTATGCCGGGCAGCGCTCTGTGTGTTACATAACGCAGCCTCGCTGCAGCATTGGATCTGAACACACAGTATGTAAACCTTAGCCTGGCCATGCTGTCCTGTCCAGCGACACCACGGAGGAGCTGCGAGAAGCATCGCAGCTCAGGGTCAAGAGTCCTGGGCATGATGAACTGCGCTGTTTGAACCTTGCCCACAACATTTTTTGTTCCTAGAAAAACACAACGATCTGCTGAGGGAAAATACAGACTTTTAATATTTTCTGGTTCTCAACCCTCAGCATGTAAATGCCAAATTCGTTTGGTTTGTGTTGTGTTTGAAACATTTTTAAAAGTAAAGAGCAATATAAAGTGGGGGTGGGATGGGGGTGGGGGTAAGAAGGGAGACATAATGTAATTATATTATCATCTCAAAAAAGAAAAAGTACAATTTTTAAAGTCATCTATACAGGTTTTTAAACACTTCGATGTTTGAGGCACTGGAGAAAGGGCTCTTGCTCTCTTGCTGTTCTCGCAGCAGACATGAGTTTAGTCCCCAGCACCCACACTGTGGCTGCTCACAACTGTCTGTAATTCCAGTTCCAGGGGATCCACTACCCACTTCCGGCCTCTGTGGGGACCAGTCAAGCACAAGCTACATATGCAAATACTCATAGCCATAAATAAAAATAAATATTTATTAAAAGTGATGTTTAAGTTACCAGTTTAAGTTTCTTTTTTTTTTTCTTTTTTAATCATTAAATGAACTTTGACTTCAGATTAGGACAGAATTTCCAACAATTTCGCAAAATGGACCTAGATGTACTCCTGACATTCTGTATTACGTGTCTGTAGGAAGAGGCAGTCTTTGCACTGCTGATTATAAAATCAAAATACTGATAAAATCTGAAAAAGGCTGAAAATGTTCTGTGTCTGACAGTATCAAATATTTAGCCAAGATTTAATTCTCTATGAAAAGAATAAATAAGTGTACCCACTCAACTAGTATGTAAATTTACTTTCATCTTTAAAAAGTAGTAAACCTATACATAACTGCCGAAGAGATGTTTTAAAATAAATTCCTTTAGGATGTATAGTCAGAAAATGTTTGAGTTATAAACCTATGTAACTATAAAGTTAGGATCACCTAAGACTTTCTCGGACAATAAGGACCAGGAGTAAAAAGGGGGACAGGATAAGAGTCCCTGCCCTCGTGGGCATCCCCTCTCATGTCTGTCTCTGAGATCAGAAGATGCTAAGGGGAACACTAAAGAGAAAGAGAGAAAAGGAAGGTGTGACATTGAGGTCTTCTCAGGCTTACCTGGATATTAACTGAACATTGGGGAATTCTGTCCCTTCTGGTCCCTCCGTACTCGGGAAGCAGAAATCATCATGGTGGGAGAGAAAGGAAACATTTCCCTGTGCAAGAAGAGGCAAGACCGGCTAATGGCGCGTATGAACTGTCTTTCTCGCCCGTGGGACACGGGTGGATACAGTATACCATAGGAGGCAGATGAAGCTCTCTGTGAGTTCAAATCCAGCCTAGTCTACAGAGTGAGACCCTATCTAAAAGTAAATAAGTAAAATAAATAAATAAACTACAGTGTAGCATATTAGAGGCCCTATCTAAACAAAGGGAAGAAGAAGACACTGTATGCTGTGCTTACAGCAAAATGTAACTCCTTGATTTTGTCTAAGGATTCCCCATTTGGATGACAGGTGACTATAGAGACAGACATGGAGATGGTGACTGTTTTCAAACCAAATGTGCTATCTGAGCCACGGGCTTTTCCGTCATCACTGTAGATGGCTGAATATTAGGATGACTCCGATGAGAATCCTGGGGCGGGGTTCTAAAGAGAAGCATGTACCGGAGATGCCTAGTTATCTTTGGAGGACAGACTGGAAGGGACGATTTTCCTACACAGTGTGCTCTGCAGTGGAAGAACTGTCCTATTAAAATCTGGCTATACTGTGTAGGTAGAGGACTCATCATCTTTAAAACACTCACACTCAGAGAGAGAGAGAGAGAGAGAGAGAGAGAGAGAGAGAGAGAGAGAGAGAGAGAGAGAGAGATCAGGCTCTCCAAGCTTTCGATCCAAATATACACAGCTAATCATCTTTCTTCACAGTCAACCTATGGTTCTTTCTTCTGCCAGTAAGAGTGTGTCTGGGAATAGCCCAATGTTCCAAGCCAAAGAGTATGTCATCATGAAGAGATGGTTCTTATTTTCAGAGCTGAGGTACCCGGGAGAACTGAACATTCTCTGACAACCAGGATGCCTCGGGGCAATGGATTCTGATTGGCTAGCTGGCCACACGCTGTGAAAACCATGCAGGAAAATCTCAGGGGGGTGGGGGGCTTGCTATGTGGTCTAAGGTTATCTTGGCAGGAAACCAGGACCTGGGGCTGAACACAGTAGAAATGGGGTGTTTTCATAACTATCCCTGTTGGGTGCCATTGAGCATGTACAAGTCTGTAGGTGCCACACACACTGAACATACCTCTCTGGTCTCCAGTGAACCATATCAGCCTTAGGACTCACTGTAGATAGACATTAGCAGATCGGGTCCTACAATGCCTGGCCTCGTGTCTATGCAGTACTTAGCAGTGCTTAGACACTGCCAAGAGTCTCCTGTGTTCTCCCTCCTAAAACCACATTTAGAGTCTCGGGTAGAAAAACAGAATAATAAAAAAAAAAAAGCCAATAAGCATCCCTATGGCTGGAGAGGGGGCATTATCTGTATCACCTCTGTGAGTGCTATAAAAATAAAGTACACTTACATGCTGGTACTGGCAAAATAAATGGCCAAACGGAGTCCAGATTGGTGGTGTAAACATGGCTGCTAAATCTAGACTCTTGGGGAATTTTTGATTCTTCCATAAATGAAGGAATCCCTATAAATATCTGAAGTCCTTTTTTAAGAGGTCGTATTCAGAGAGAGAAAGAGAGAACAAGAATAGATGTGGTAAGAACAGCTACCTGTGCTTCTCTTACCGATGGTTCGCAGAAGCCCAAGGATTGCTGGAGCCTGGTGCAAAAATAGATGTGACTATGAAGCAAAAGCATTCAAGTTCAGGGTGGCAAGAAGCAGAACTAACAAACTTTAGGTCTGAAGAGAAGGGAATAGCTTTGCACAACATTGTGGCTGCTTCTACCGATTAGACAATTAATATATGCCAAACCGTACACAAACTAGTTCCCGTGTGTGTCCTTTAATTGTCACAGTGGTACTTAATGTATGACTTAACCTTTGAGGGATAGAGAAATTAGATAGCAGCAGAAATAAGCAATACACTCAAGGACACAGCCAAAGATGCTAACATGATATCTGTAAATTACAGTAATCTCCCTCTTATCCATAAATGATACAGTTAAAGATTCCCACTGGGTACCCAAAACTGTAGATAGTGCTGAATTCCATAAATACTGCTTATTTGTATATGTACATCATGCCCATAACGAACTTCAGTTTTATAATTAGGCACAATAAGTGATGAGCAACAATAAGTAAAAATAAAGTGCAACAAGTATAGCAATATACTACAATGAATATAGTATACACCTGGGTATATTTCTCTTCTTCGATATCTAACTGTAGTGACTCACTCTACTTATGGCTGTGTGATCCCTCTGTGATGAGACAAGCTGAAGATGAATGTTATAAGCACTGTGAAATACTAAGCAGATGACTGCTTAGGTAGTGTTTAAACACAAGTGCTCTCATACCATGAAAACTATATCAAGGCAGCCCCGAGTAATGGACGGGTAGCGTACACAGTGTAGTCACAATGGAGAAAGAGGTTGCTCGTGTCCTGAGTGTGAGTCACCTGAGGGCATGGATTTCATGCTACTCGAAATGCTGCGTAATTTTAAACTTGAGGTTTCTATTTAGTGTATTTGACTCATAGGTGACTGTAATGTAAACTGTGGGTAGCAAAAGAGGATGTTTTAAGCTACCTCAGCTTTCCACTTTAACTCACGGGCATCAGGACCACTGCGATCAGAGAGGGGCGCGCAGGCGCACACAGCCGGTGAACGGAGGGTTGAAAGCCTCCTTCAGAGCCCACACTTAGAGTTCCAACCGCACTGTCTCAGCAGGCATCACTGGATTTGCTAATGAGCATGAGAGGTATTAGGAAGAATTTTTCAATGGAAACTGATGTCAAAGACAGGTTAGAAGTTGTTTCTAGGAATCTTTGCCCTATGGGCATAAGTGTCTGCACAGAGCCCGTTGTGGCTGTTTTCGTACCTTGGACTCCCATTATGTCTGAGTTCCAGCCTTCAGAGCAGCCTACACACTGATCCTACCAGAGCAGGGTTCTCAACCTCTGGGTCATGACCCCCCTGGGTAGGGGACAAGTGACCCTTTCATGTGGTTTGCCTAAGACCATTGAAAACCACAGATGCTTATACTACGATTTAGCAGTAAAATTACAGTTATAAGGTAGCAACAAAAGTAATTTTATGGTTGAGGGTCACCACAACATGAGGAACTGTATCAAAGAGTTGAAGCATTAGGAAGGCTGGGAGCCACTGCCCTAGAAGGTGAGCGGGGACCTGCATTTAAAGTATTACTGGCTCTGCCTCAGATAAACTCACCAGAGACACCAAGTCAGTGTATGACAAAGTTTCTCATCTGTGGATCATGCAGAAAATATTTTCCCTCACTCCAGGACCAAAAGAAGGGGCCTCTGTCACCTGTGTTTCCCACACCCTTTTGTGTGTGTGTGTGTGTGTGTGTGTGTGTGTGTGTGTGTGTGTGTGTGTGGTGAAGGACTTACTGCCCCTAGCAGTGTGTGTGTGTGTGTGTGTGTGTGTGTGTGTGTGTGTGTGTGTGTGGTGGGAGGTGAAGGACTTACTGCCCTAGCAGTGTGGGGGGGGGGGTGGGAGGTGAAGGTGAACGACTTACTGGTTGAGCAGCTGGGACAGACAGCATGTCCTTTCTCACCTGTAAGAGTGGGGTGGGTCTGGTGACAGACAAAGGTTGGCAGGAAGGGGAGAAGTGAGTTCATAATCTGCTTTCAGTGTCAGGTAGTACCGAAGAAAGCCTCCAACTGTCACCTATCTGTCATTACTGAAAACAATCTGTCCCTGTGGCCGTGTGGCATAAGTCAGCTGCACTGATGGGTCTGTCTGCCTCCGGAGTCTATGCTGGGTCCTCGGCCCTCCCAGACCCAGGAACAGTAATTCAATGGTTATTTGTCAAACTCCGGAGGGATGCTCTACAGGAAATGTCGCGGTGAGGGTTCTGTCCTTGGTGCTAGGATGTTTTCACATTTTTATCAGTAATTTGAATGAGAACTGAGAATCACATTTATCAAAGTTGCAGGTGACAAATTCCAGGACTCGGGAAGGTCAAATGAGACAATACAAGAGCAGTCATGTAGTAGTACAGTAAGGCTCAGCCCACTGATGGGCATAACCCTTTGTTTAAACAATCCATCAAAAAAAAAAAAAAATCCCTCCACCCCAAATTAAATGTTATAAAAATAAGTTCAGATTTTAAATTTAAAGCATATATATATATATATATATATATATATATATATATATATATATACATATATATATACACACACACATATATATGTACATAAAAAATACCAGACTGCTGATGGATCATGTAACCCAAAATGAAGGTGGGCAGGGCTGCTCCTAATTCCTGATGCCTCTGAGCAGCAGCCCACCAAGCACATAAATTTGACCATGGGATTTGCGACACTCAGCCCCTGCACGTGATGACTACCCTGTCAGAGGTAGAGTCACCCCTAACTAATGAACAGGGAGAGCTGGACAAAAAAGAGGAAGTCTTCCTAACCACTACCAGAGTTGGGGGTGTTCCCATCATCCCCTGCAAAGGCTCCCAACTTGCCAACCCCAACAGGGTGTTTGACTCAGACAAGACAGATAGGAAGTGAGTTGGCAAAAGCCGGCTACTTGATATTTTCTTAGCCGAAGATAAAAAGAGTTGGGAAGGAAAGGCTTGAAAATAGGTAAGCAGCCGCAGAGGGCAGCTGTTTGTGCCCTCTAAGAAAGATCTCTTTATTTCCTGGATGTTTACAACCATCATACATATGCATGGATGTGTGTGTGTGTGTGTGTGTGTGTGTTTGATGTTTATAAAAGCTCAGAATTTTCTAGCTCAAGACAACAGGAAATCAGTCCAGTGTAATGGTGTTTTCATGTTGGAAAGAAAGAATTAACACCCCACCCCCACCCCCGTACCCCCGAGGAGATACAGTAAGTGTGTGACCAATCCCCAGCTCACTGGATGCCCATTCACCATCCACTGGGAAGTAAGGATGACTAATAGATTCAACACACTCACACGCAGCTATCTCCACATGCAGATTCCCGTAGGAAACTGCTTCCCACTTCCTGTGTACACACTGTTTCCCAGTAGCCAATGCCCTTCACCATCTGGCCACTCAAACACTCCTGTTAGTCAGGATTTAGCCACACGCTTATAATCCCAGCAACTCAGGAGGTTGAGACAGGAGGTTTACTGGGAGCTCAAGGCCAGCCTAGGCTACATTGAAAAATCCCATCTTAAAAATAAAAAAATAAATTAAAAAAATTAAGCCAAAAGAAAAAAAATAGTCCTCTTTTGAAGCTCAGAAAACAGTGAGTATATGGGTGGGGGATGGAGGGGGGAGGGGAGGAGGAGGGAGAGAGAGAGAGAGAGAGAGAGAGAGAGAGAGAGAGAGAGAGAGAAATCAAACATTATCTTGGGTCCAGTGGGAATTATAAATGTGTGCATGAAGATGGTTGCTCTCAAGAAGTGTGCAATTAAGTAAATGGAAATACCCAAAATAAAGTCAATAAATTGCAATTTACCAGGAAACTCTTGGCAGGCTGACTTTGTAGAGAGTCTCTAAGTAAGCTACGGCTGCCATGGGGAAAAAAATAAATAAAATAAAAGGCCTGGACCCAGGAAATGGCTGGAATGTAAGAACATTCAAAACCTTGGTTAGCCAGTTAAAGTCTCTTCCATGCCTGGCAATATTTTAAAGTTTGCAAATATAAGTTTTAGGCGAAAATGCCATTCTTTCAAAACAATATGTGCTGGGGAAATTTTATTTGACAGTTGCAGAATTCATTTTCTATATTTGGCTGTGTGATATGCCTTAGACTTTTTACTCTGGCTCTCTTGAACGCACGTACCAACACGGGCCCCCATCAAATTAAAACTGAGAGCGATTACATCACTGTAAATCCTAATGCAAATAAAATAGTATTTCACTGGCTAATGACAGCCAGTAACATAAACACAGTTTATACAAATTATTTAATGAGACCGTTTGGAAGTATTTGCCAAGAAAGGCCAGTCTTGCTTAAGTCCTGGAAGGAGGAATGGAAATGAGGAGGACTGAGTAAGGAGCCGACACTGAGGAGGCTGGGGTCAACAAAGCTTGCTCTCTCCACTTCCACCCAACACACGGTCCGGGGCTCAGCGTCAGCCCAGAGTCTCCATCCGATTGGACACGATGTACGCGGTTGGCACACTGAATCCAGAGCATTGAATGTCTCATGTGGAGTTTTCTCCTTTCCCCAAATGACCAGTTTCCCCTCTGAGAATGTCCAGGTACACGTTCGTTAACGAGAAGCCTCCAAAAAGAAGTATAAGAAGGCAATGTAAGAAGAGGGGGAACTGTGGAGATCCATACCTTTGCCAGGGCTTGGAGAGAGCTGTGGGAGGGACTCAGACGCCCACTTCTAGAGGCGTGAGAGCCGTCTAGAGTTCCCCAGAGTAGCTGGGTGTGTCCACTGCTTTCCTTCCACACTGACCACAAGCATTGCGGTTATGTTACTTCCCTTCCCAGGGTCTCAAGCCCTACTCTTTGCCCCCTAGAAAGGAAAGAGTGTGCTACCAGATAAACCAGACAAACCAAGGACCGAAGTGCAGCCACATCGCGCACAATATACTGAGAACAGTTAAGCATGCACAGAACTGGCTACAGAGGCGTGAGTAGGTAGGACCAGGAATCCTGCTGCTTCTGTGAAGCTGGTGAAAGGGGGAGTATCCAAAAACACTGCCTGGACCCCTACCCCAGACCCTATCCCAGCTCCGTTCCAGGAGGAAGCCCATAGGTCAGCCATGTTTAATATCAACTGAGATGCCCGGAGATGATCTAGCGGATAGCAGGTCCATCATCTTCTCTGCGGCTGCATTGTAATTCTGCGGCTACAGGTGACCACTGGGCTGAACTCTTGGAAGCCCTGGCCCTAAAGAATTGGTTTGAACAGTGGTTGGGCTAATCAGGCACCCTGCTCTGAGCCCTTCATTCCTCACCTAAGACTGATCCATCACCTTCCACGGAGGCACAGGGGACTCGAAAAGTTTGGTCTATTTCTTCCCCGAACTCCACTCAAAGCAAATGACCCGCTCTCTGCAGTTCCTACACTGAGCCCTGAGAATGAACACACAGAGTCAGAGTCTCCCCAGCAGCCCAGTTTATAACGCCTGCAGAGAATAGGGACCACAGACTGGAACCCTTCCTGTAGAATGCTGAGCACATGACAGGCAACAAACACAGCTTAAAAACCTACTAGGCACCAAGCTCTCCTTGGCATATTCATTCAAATGCCTTCACTATACCAGCGTGAAGGAAAAGCACAGAGGGAGTGTAGATCCCGAGCTCCCTGGATGGGAACTGGCCTGCCTAAAAGGCATTTTAGCAATAAATGTTCTTTATTGGACCAAGCCAGACCTAACCGGTCACTTTGACTATGCGGACTGGCTTTCACTGTTTAGTGGTGGTTCCAATGATTTGCAACCCAGCCCTGCCAACAGCAGCTCGAGGAGTTTCCCCCTTAGGGACCTCCATTTAGGTAAAGCTGGATCCTGGACTCCCTGTAGAAAGGAATTTTAGGACAGGCCAGAGTTAAACCAAGTTGAGTAGCTTTATTAAGGTAAGTGTGAAGGTTAGATAGTGAGGGAGATGCTTAAGAAAAGGGGGGTACCTGGAGAGGAAAGGGTTGGCTCACACTTGCACATCACTGTTCAGCATCAAAGGAAGTCAGCACAGGAACTCAAGCAGGGAGGTACCTGAAGGCAGGAGTTGATGGAGACTCCATGCCTCTATCAGCTGCTACTGACTGACTGGCTTGCTCAGCCTGCTTTCTTGCAGAACCCAGGGCAACCAGCCCGGGGATGGCCCTACCCACAACAGGATGGGTCGTCCTCTATCAATCACAATTACACTAAGTAAGAAAATGTAGGCCTGATCTTCTGGAAGCATCTTCTCATCATCAGAGGATTCCCTCCTCTGATGACCTACTAGGCACAGGGCGCCACAACTAGCCTGTGTCAACTTGTCATAAAATTAGCCAGCACAGGTGACTTCACCATATGCATATATGTGTATATACATACATATGTGTGTATACATATACATATATATTTATACACCAAAACACACATATATGTACATATATATGTATATATATGTATATATAAAATCTTGTGGCTTTCTAAGTTACATTCTTACATAATTTACAATAAAATTTAAAGCCAAGTTTAAAAGTTGAAAGAAAATATATAAACTAGTTTAGTTAAAATATAGGAACTGGCTTAGTTATTTCTCTAAACATAAAGAATTTGCTTTTGTAAGTGAAATCATGCATGGTTTTACAAGGTTCATCATTTGAATTTCGGAATGAGAGCAAACTGTTGGCAAGGCTAAGCTCAGGGCCACAAACACTCTGGACATAAGTGTAGTGTGTGGCTTTTAACATTCTTATTGGAGATGTCTTTAGGAGAGCACACATTTTCTAAGTGGTGTTGAAATGTCCTGCCTCTCAGCAGGACAGGCAAACTAGACCCCGAGATGAGAGACTTCTTCCTCCTCACATGCCCCTCCAATGTACCCTGTCTTCTGATCATGCTTCACTATCACCCAGGATGTTGGACTAGATAGACAAGCCATTATTCCTGAGGGGCAAGGTCAAAATCTATTTGTCATCCCTTAGGTCGATGAAACTTCTTTCACTAGGCCATGGTGTTTGGAATGTAGACTCACAGCAGTGGGGGTGGGAGGGTGTATACCAAGAAACAGAACAAGAAAATGAGCAGAACAAAGACCTGTCATTCTACATTGCCATCTTCCCTCCAAGCTTGCTCTTTAATCCTGTGTATACTGCTCAACCTCCCAGGACTGTCATCTTTTTTTCTACAGGAAAATAGTGGGGCTCTCCTAAGGCTAGGTGGGTGCCTGGACGGCTGCTAGAAGCATCACAAGTAAATTGTTCGAGACAGCATGCTTAATTCAAAACATGAATTATTCGAAAAAATGTACAGATCCATGCATCCACTTCCTGTTTTTTTTCCAA
This sequence comes from Mus pahari, assembly GCF_900095145.1. Classification (NCBI taxonomy): domain Eukaryota; kingdom Metazoa; phylum Chordata; class Mammalia; order Rodentia; family Muridae; genus Mus; species Mus pahari. Next base: position 52,040,279 of record NC_034591.1, read on the forward strand.
GCTGCTTCCAGATCCCAAAGTGAGCTCTTACAGTCCACAGTCACAGAGGTAAAACAAGCCCAGCACGAGGAGGCAGAAGACATTCGATTCCACTGGTCCTGGTCACCTCCATCCTCACCCAGCCCTGTCCCAATCTGTAAATCTCAACTTTATAAAGGATCGCACTTGCCACCAGCTGTTCAAGTTAGACAGCTATAAGGGATCCCCAACTCTCCTTCGTTCTTCGCCCCTTTACCACCATGGCTACCATCACTAACTTGACCTCCTCACACCTCTCAAGGCTCTTCCTTTCCTATGTGTTTCACTGACTTTGTTCAGCTCCTACTCAGGTCTCCCCTGAGTTACTAGAGCGCCGTGACTTCAAACCATTCTCTACATCGTCCCCATTGATATCTTTCTACAGGAGAATTGATCATATTGGTTCTCTTCCTTGGATTATCCCCAAAGCTTGACCCCTTGCCTACAGGGAAAAGCCCTCCCTGGGACATTTATTCAGGTCCTGGCCTAGCTTCTCCCCACTCGTCCCACTTGGCCCTGAACTGTTTCACAGGACCCCAGGGCTGCACTCTCACATTCTCTTCCTGCCTCCCTATGCTGTTCCATCCAACTCAAGCCTCCCTTTGTATGCTCACCTCTTTACTGACCCTTCAAGACTCAGTTTAGCATCTCCTCCAGCAGAGGGTCTTCTCTATATCTTCCTCATTTCTGGACACATGGCCACTTAGGATCTCGCTCTGCCCGCATCCTTTCCAAGATTCGTTTAGATTCTGTTCACACTATGCTATATCCATGATACACTGTTCCCTAGAGAAGTGGGGAAAGCCCTTTCCTGTGCAACCAATTCTTCCACAGTTTCTGGCACATAGTAGGCACTCAGCAGACCCTGACTGAATGAATGGCCGATAGGATAGTTGGGAAAATCTCCTATAACAGCAATGCAAAGTTCTCCAGTTAAAATAGCAACATACACTGGGATGGGATGCACTGAGAAGTGAGATTGTAGGGAAACCTTGCCCTTTCCTTCTCCAAAGTGTCCAGCTCAAGCTCCAATGGCCATGACCAACATTGGGACACGACTCTCTGACCCACCCTGCCCAGACCCCTGTTTCTGATGCTAACCGTCCAGTCCTGCTTTCTCCTGCTGTCTCAGCTGCACTGTTCTTTCTGGCCCCAGGCAAATGGGTTTAATCCTTTATAGCTCTTTACCAGATCAGCAGATGGAAGACTCCATGTAATCTCACCAGGAATCACTAGTGAGAAGCCTAGTTCTATCACTCTTTCTTGATATTCTCTTGAACTTGTGTATAAAGAGATCCTGCTTCCTGAAGTCAGGCCTTTAATATGCATGACCATATTCATCCTCCTGGGCTTCAGGTGAGGGGCAGAAGGGCTTGTTCCTGGCTTTAAAGAAACAGAAAGAAAGGTGTCGCCCAGATAGAAATGACTGGAGAATACTCAGTGACATAGGATTAGAAAGTAGGCCTCCCTATTCCCTGACCAGCACATAATTCTTCTTCAATTGCTCTGAAAATGGAAACCACAGGATTATTTTGCAGGAGAGAAAAAAATCAGCCTGAAGTAGCTGTAGCCACATTTCTGACAAGCCCTAGTCAGAGGACCCTGTAACTTACGTGAATGACTTCTTATTATACCACAACTGACAACAGCAACATGGAAGCCTGCTGCTCTCTCGGACTGCTTGTTCTCTTTGTTGATTGTCTGTGTGAATCTCCCAGAAAGAAGACTCAAATATGTCCCAATCAGGAAAACAAGACACATGACACCACCCTCAGCCCCAGATTCCCCTTCCGTATGACTTGGCATGGGCAGGGCGAAAGAGAAATTGATGAATAATCCCCCTGTGAGCCTCAGCTCCTCTCCATCTGCCTTCTGCTGTGTCCCTGCAAAAAGGATTCCTACTTCAAGGAGAGAGAGAGAGAGAGAGAGAGAGAGAGAGAGAGAGAGAGAGAGAGAGAGAGAGAGAGGGGGGGGGGGGGGGGGGGGGGAGGGGAGGGGAGGGGAGGGGAGGGGAGGAGAGGAGAGGAGAGGAGAGGAGAGGAGAGAGGAGAGAGAGAGAGCCAACAGTTTATAAGGAAAAAATGAAGTGGCAATTTCCCAACACGAGTAGGAATCAATACAAGCTGTTCTCGGGGTTTTTCCCTCAAAGGATGGCTGCCGTGGTTCTCCTAAGTCGAGAGCAACAGAGCTCCGGCGCTTGACTTACAACTGCTTCATCAGAGCAAGATAGTTTAAATTTAAAACTCACCGCAGTTGGGTTTGAGTTCAGCTGGGACTTGATTTACTGCTAATTCATTTCTCCGATTCCTATAATTCTAAACTCAGTCACCAAACAGTTTAACGCTGATAGAATCACCGGTGTGGTGCGTTATGAATGGGTCTCAGGGGAGTTCTGTTGGGGTGTGTGTATGTGTTAGCAACTGTTATTTGCTCTGGAACTAGATACAGACTGAGGGTAGTGCAGGCTCAACAGTTGGGCAAGTGGATTGTCAGTTGATGTCCCTGGCCAAACACCACTGGAATGGTACCTTTGTCAATGCAAAACACAACTCTCCCTCCCAAGGCTAAAAGAGATACTTTACACTGACCCGTATATGAGTGAGTGTGGTCTGGGAACACAGGTTTGCATGGCCTCGGTTGACATGATCTATCATGGATGAACTGGTGAGAACACAGATCAAAAGGCAGTCATGAATCAGAGCATTCATCAACTACATTGAGACCACCAGCAGGTGGGTTACAGCAAAGTGGGAAAAACTCTACTGTAGGTTTTAAATGCTATCTGATGACATTCTTAGCTTTGGGGCTGATGGAAGCTAATGGTTTACTAAGAACATACTCTGAATGTTTTTACTTGGTGGTCAGAAGGATGGTAAGTCAGATCCAGGGATGGGCAATAATTATCTAAAGATAAACCAAGATGATTTGGGTTCTCTAACTGCAATGTTCTGACTCTCTGAAATTATCATGTTCTCACCAAACTACAAAATCTCCAGGAACATTAGTTCATGCCCCCTCTCGTGTGTACTCGTATGCACATGTACACACACATACCATTTACCTATGTAAGATGAATAACAGGTGAAAATGATTCCTATAGGAAATACAACCTCTGGGTCACCTTCATGGTTAAAGCCACAAAATTGCCATCCAATCACAAACCTTCATCCCCCTTGAGGGTGGACAAGGCTCCCCAACATATCCCAGGAGGAAACTGCTTTCAGCTATTCACAATGTAGACATGTGTGCCTTAATGCAGGCCTCATTTGTTAATAAAGGCCATTTCTCTTTGCCAGCTATACGAATGAGGGTCTGTTTTCCTTAAGTGCAGCTGGGGTTGAGGGAGATGGAAAAGGTAAATGTCATTACTCACATGCTTTGCAGACATCCACCTTGATCAATGAGGTGCAACAGGAGAGTACCACTTGTTGGAAACAAGTCCATGATCTGCCAGGGCTGCTTTCCCACTTCTGAAAACAATCCCCACACAAGAGGGCACCCACCTGCAGACCATGGCCATGCTCACAAAAGTTAGTTCTCCAAATAGCCGTTCATTTTGAGCCTCTCGAGAGCAAATGACAGGGACAAGAGGTGGGTGGCATCTCTGACATCTGGGCCTCACTAGTCTTTACTTTCCCAATACAGTGGATTCTTCTTGCTATTATGATCCCCTCCAAAATGACCTTGAACTTACAAGTATTCCATTGAAAGACAGCATCTCCTAAAATGTTGCCTCTGCCACTGCCTCCCCTTCATTGTCATAATCCTCCTCCTCCTCCTCCTCCTCCTCCTCATCATCATCATCATCATCATCATCATCATCATTCTCATCCTTATCCTCCTTATCATCATCATCTTTCTCTTCAATTCCTCTAGTTATGTAACAAAGCCAGCACCTTGCACATGCTAAGCAAACACTGAACTACATGCCCAGCCCAAAAATGCTTGCTACCCAATGAAACCCTCATTCCAGGAGATGTCAGCAGGTTGAAATACATCCACACAAAGCCTCTGCCAAATCAACTGGGAAACGTTTGGTTAACAATACAGGTTTCTCCTAGCAAGCCTCCTTTACCTTTAATAACACTTGCATTGCATCTCTAGACAGAGACGACACAAGAGAAGGTATCTGCAGAACATGTTTGGCCGTGTACTTTTTTCACTGAGACATGAAGACAAGACAGCCAGTGGACTAGTCTTTAGAAGGTTCTGGGTAAACTAGCTTGGCCATCCCTCTAACCCACAGTGAGTTTCACACAAAGAGTAATACTTTGACTCCATGCCCATCAACATGAAGAGCCCACCTCACCCTATGTATCCTCATTCTAGGCATTCAGCAAATATTTACTGATTACCTAAAGAGGATACTCTGGGTTGGGCTGAGTACAAGAGAAGTATTAAATGGCTCCTTTCAATCCAGGACATAGGAAATCTAGTCATCCTTTGGCATCTGCAAGTAGTTGGTTCAAGGACAACCCCACACTTGATGGATTAAAAACCTCTGCCAATACTCAAGACTATGGAGTGATGTAATACTTGCATACGTGCAGCATAGGCCTATAGCCCTGTATACTTTAAATCATCTCTTGATCACTTTGAACACCAATACAATGGGAAGGCTACGCATAGATGGTTGTTATGCTGCATTGTGTAGGAAATAATGAGAGGGAAAAGAGTCTGTTCACCTAATGGCAGCAGTACAATTGTTTTTAATATTTTCAATGCACAGTGAGTTGAAGCCACAGATGTGGAACCCGTGGATACAGAGAGCAGGTTGTACATGATTTCAATTGTCACACTGCCCTTGCTGGCAACAGCTTCTTTGTCATTGTGGGAGAGAACGAATGGAGTTCCTGATTGCACAAGATATGCTTTCAAGCAGGGGTGGAGCACAGACCTCAGGCAGGCCACTCTGAAGACCCTAGTCTCTGTGCCAGCGAGTTGTTCACAGCAGTCAGTAGATAAAGGCAAGAGCATTTAGGGGAGGAAGACAGGTCAGCCTCTAATGGGGAAGAGAGCTGAGAGAGAGGTCACAGCACTGTGTGATCACTGAGCCTCTGCCCAGCTTGACCTGAGAAGAGCTTCAAAGGGCAAGAGTTTAAAAAAAAGTAAAAATAAAATAAAATAAAAAAATAAAGATCAGAGAGGACAGAGCTGACTAATGGCAACAACTTAAAGAAATAGGTTATGCAGAAATACCCTCTATTGTACCACACGTCAATACTTACAACAGTACTCAAATCTAAGAGGGAAGAGAGGTCATTTGTTTCTATCCCGGCCTTCCCAGCAGCTGTGCCATCAGCTCACATGAGCAGAAGTGCCTGTGATCCCCACATCCCACTGAAGAAGGCACTCCTGGGGCTAATATATCTCAACATCAGGGAAAGGTATTGATACTTGTCCAGTATCTCCTCTTATTGTTGATATGACCAACTAGATAATTTTATCAGTGTTATCTAATTACAAGTCATAAAATAATTTCACCGACAAGAGCAAAAACATTGTAGCAATAGCCCTAAGGAGTGCCAGCATTCATTCCTAATGTGGCTTCAGTTGGGAGTGTGGGCTGGGTCCCACAGCGTGGTTGGCTAAGGCTGCCACAGCCCTATGAGTCTGGAGAGTTCTTTACACAAGACCCATCGGACACATTTCCCCATATCTGTCCTATCCCACACAGTTTCCAGCCTCAGCCATTCTCCGTCCCAATCTCCCTACCCCTGTCCATGTGACAACTCATGCCAACCTTCTCATCCTAAAGGTATCACTGGCTTTCTTCCTTTGGAACAAAGGTCGGGTTCTATTGTCAGACACGGCATGAGGAACCACAGAGGTCCAGCTCCTGGGCCTGACCATCTCTCAATAAAGTGACATCTCACCAGATTCACAGGCGTGAGGGACAACAGGCTAGGGGGCAAATCCAAGCAACCCCGTTTTTAACCAGAACAATACTGTTTGTACTTCTTCTGGGCACTAGGGTTTCATATCAAATTTCAGTTGAACAAGGAGTTCATCTACTTTATATTAAATATTTTTAAAATTACCATTCTGGAACAACCCCCCTAATTTTATAACTGGTAGCATTGAACATAAGGTGATCGGTCTCTCCAAAAGTCCATTTTCTGGTAAATGAGCAAGCTGAGATTTGCATTCTGCTATATCCAAAGCCTATTGTTCCTATAACACCAGTGGCTTTTAAGCAAAAGGAATAGGAATCATTTATGAATCTCCATGTCCACATGCCTGAGAAACCCTACTGCCTTGGAAGGACAAAGGGAAGGTCAGGTATGGGCATGTCTCAGCAGATGCTGAGGCCATAGACACAGCTCTGAGGACCTGGAGACCTCATAGTCACCAGAACCCAAGACTTGGTTATGAAAGTTCAACTGAAACTATTGATTTAATAATAAGGACACAAGAAAACATAGGCTGCAGAAATGGCTTAGTCAGTAAAGTGCTCACATGCAAGCATGAAGACCTAAGTTCAATCTCCAATACCCACATCAAGAAGCCAGACACAGCAACATGCGCTGTGATCTCAGCACTAGGGCTCCAGACAGGAAGTTCCTGTGGCTTGCTAGTCCCACAAGAACTGGCAAGTTCAAGGTTCAGTGAGAGACCCTGTCTCAAAAGAAATGTAAGACCACAGAGATCAACTGAAGAAGATTCTCAGGGTTAACCTCTGGCTTCCACATATACAAGCAGATACATAAACATACATATGAACATGTATATATGTATATGTGTATAAACACACATGTACACAAAAACCATGAAGACATTCATATATTCACACGTGACAGTGTTTATATTGATGGATTCCAGGGCTACACCGAAGTGGAACATGCCAGTATGCTAAAGTTTCTGAGAAATCCTATAGCAGGAATCTCGTTTAGGAATCTCATTTTAGACCTAGTGTCTCAAACTACTAGACTTAGCAACTTTGGTTCATAAAGCATTTATTCACACATCCACAGAATGGACTTTGGGAATATTTGCTTTCTTGTTGGTATTAACTTCCAGAAGCGAGTCTGAGATGAAGAGTGAGAAGAAGAACCTCCTGCCATCTGCGATGTTGTTGACATGCCACGTGGACTGGTTCAATAGAACACCCAGTGCCCAGTACCCAAGGTGAAGAAAAGCAACCCACCAATTCTGCTTTGCTTACTTCCCCCCACATGGCCTCTGAGCCAAACTCAAGGGCCAGTTTGTTCACCTTCTGATTCTGGGATCTTCCCCAGACCCAGAGAAGTGAGTCTGGTTCTTACAAGGGTTTCATGGGCCTGTCCAACTGGAAGTGCTGGTCTGCAGCGATGAGCAGGAAAGATTCGCTGTACTTTCAATGACCGGACTCCAATCCCTCCTCTCCTCCCGCTTCATAATGAAAGACTTTTCCTTGTGAGAACTGGGGGATTGACTGTACTTAGGCTGGGTTCAGCACATTGACTGTGGAGACAAGATCCTCTTAGCTAGCGATGTGTTTTGTGTTGGAGTGACAAAACATCCTAAAATCCAATTTGCTGTTACGAATCCTGGTTCATGGGGAAGCCACCGTGGAGGGGAGTGGATATTCCAGCTTACAGCCCCAGGCTCCTAGGGTGCTTCTGAACTCACAGGCACCTGATGGCTTAAATATGGGTCCTTTCTGTCTCCCCACTCTGGTCCCAGAGTGATAAAATTCTAAGCATGCCCCTTCTAGACACCCCGAATTTAGTAGAACTTTCTACACTGCACAGTGCAGGCAGGGGAGAAGAGCAAATTACATCATGCATGGAATAAAAGTTTAGTTAGAAGGAATCCATAACTACTCTCTTTTCTGTACCCAAGAGTCTGCACACCAGAGACACCAAGTCTGCAGAGTTCTGACTTTGGGGTGGGATGTACCCACCATGGTACCTAGCTTCCCGGGACCCTATTGTATATTTATTAATAACTTAATATGATTCTAGTGTCTCCACTCAGCCTCTGACCTCTCCACCTTCTTCCTTTCACTCTTCCTCCTCCTTCTCCTCCTCNTCTTCTTCTTCTTCTTCTTCTTCTTCTTCTTCTTCTTCTTCTTCTTCTTCTTCTTCTTCTTCTTCTTCTTCTTCTCTATTCTAATTTTCAAATTGCATTACAGCTGTAGGATTACCCTCCCTGTGCAGGTCACTGGCATCAACCTCCACCTACAATTACAGGACATTTTCCTGCCTCTAGAGCCTAAGCTTAGATCCCGAGAGCCAGTGAATGAATGAAAGAACAACTTCAGAGCACCACCTGTGAGCAGCGTCATCGCCTGAATCCAGGCCTTAGAGTGAACTGGCCATCTGTTGCCTAGCAACCTGGGGCCTCAGGCATCTTCAACTGTCATCTCAGCCTAAGTTCTTATGCCATCAAAATGGCCATCCGCAATCCCCACCTTCCAGGCTACTTTCAGCATTCAGTGGGAGAATGTCATTTCCACAATACCAGCAATTTGAAATACTCGCTAGAAAGAACCAGACCCCAACCGTCCCTGGAGATTCCCCAACTCCAAAGCAAAGGCAGAGACTTCATTTATTCCCTCAGCCACACCTTTTGTGTTTTCTACAGAGGAAAAGAAAATGGACATTTCCAAATAAAGTAACAGTCAACCTGAATGGTCTGCTGGAAAGAGCCCATGCAACTTTCTACTCCACCATCAGCCAAGGGTAAGACTCTATTCCCTTAACTAGTAGGGAAACTGAAGCTCAAAGAATAGGAAGTTTTGCTTGGGGTCAGAGATAATCCAAAGGAGAAGGCATAACTCCCACTACACTCCCCCACTCACTTAGCAAGGGGAGGCAACACACTGAGTACCTATAGTCTCCCATGGCAAGCAGCTTGGTGACAAGCAGCCAGGTCAGACTGCTTAGCACTGAGGCTTGCTTCCACCACTTGGTGGCTGTGTGACTTGGGACAAAGTCCTTAACCTCCCGCATCTCAGTTCCTTCAGAGGGATATAGGGACAGCAGAAGCCATCGCCTCTTTGGGTTCTCATGGGGAGTAAAGGAGCAACCCCATCTAGAGCACTCAAAAGGATTCGAAATCAAGGGAAGCGCTGCACAAATGCTTCACAAATAATTCGTATTATTTTCCGTTCCTGCATTTTCATAAGGGCTCTAACCAATACTACTATTCTCACAGCTGCTTCCCTGGGGACGCTGATGCCTCATGATCATAGGACAGGGCTCTCACTCAGGACTTCCTGGAAGCTATTCTGTTTCACAGCAAGTGGAACTGGCCTCCAGTGGGGAATCTGGACCCCTGCTTATCTTCCCTTTTCAAATCCACCTCTTCCCACTTAGCAGCAGAGCCAGCTCTAGTCTCCTTGCTGGCTCCACCTTCCTGTCATCACTAGAATGTCTGCAGTCTGGGGAGGTGAGGATGGGAGGGAAACCCAGAGTAAGTCAGGACAGTGAGAGGGGATCAGGTGGGTGTTAGGGGAGGGAAGAGCAAGGACCAGCCTTTAAAGAGACGGTGTCTGCAGGGCTCTGTGTGGACCAGGCATTGCTCATTGGAGCCTCCAGGGCAATTACCCTTATCATGTGCATCTCCCAAACAGCCCTTTGATTTATTAGCACGACGTCTTTTTTAAATACAGCTCTTAAATATAAATAACATTTAATCATCCAGCTGTCATTAAATTCATGTTATATTGATTCCGTGAGGTGCTGCACATCTGAGGGCAAATGGGCTGGTGGATACAAACACAAAGCCAAGCCGGAAGATGGATTCACAAGTGCATGGAGAGGGAGGAACGGGGCTTTGAACGAGGAAAGGGGGTGTCAAGGGAAAGAAATGAACCCTGAACAGCTGCCCAGGGTCTGAACTGGTTTCCCATCAGGGATCCCTGGACACAAATAAAGAGGAAAGGAGAGGGTGACACACTGTGCGCAGAGTAATCAAAGCCAAGATCACATCACGGTAGGTTCACAGCATTCACCCCATCACAGTCAGAGAGCCACTCCAACAGGTCTCCAGTGTGCATTGTCTGTACAGTGCCTTCTCTGGTAGGACTGGGCTAAAGCCGCTAAGAAATGCCCCCTAGCTGGCTGGGAGGAGAGATGCTTGCTATAATTTCTTTCCATTAAAGCTTGGTAATACCTAGGAGCTTAGAGCAGCTACTAACCCAACCCCCTGAGCTGTCTCCCCAAGGTAGGAATGCTACCACCCTAGGACACCCCCCCACACACACACTTAATTGCCAGCATCCCTCCTTGTGATTAAAAGGATCTGTAGGCCAAGTGTAGGCAGATTCTGCCATGCAGATTTGCCTGTCTGCAGGGAGCAGAGCTGAAGCAGGAGAATAGAGACAGGGAAGGAGAGCGGAGCGAATTGGCTGCCTAGGAGCAAAATTCCTCCCTAAAACATTTTCGGGGTGGAGGGGCCATGCAGGATTTAGTGAAGAAGCAGATCAGATCATGGGTGATCCAGGCCTGGTGTTCGCAGGCATGCTTCCAGAACAACCTCCAGCTTAATGAGGTTGATCGAAAAGAAGCATTTGTGTCTGGGCCTTTTCTAAATCATGCAACTGAGTGCCCTCCAGTGCAGACCAGAGAACTTAAAAACCCATGGAAGAATGGTGGAGCAGAGATATTGTAGTGTACGGTATACTCTAGGGATGGGCAAAAGAGCCAGGCAATGAAAACAAAACATACAAATGTACACAGATGTTAATTACTGTCGATCTTTTCCCAGAAACCAATAGCAAGTGCAGAAAGTGTGCAGATTCTTTTGAGCTCCAGAGCTTAGCTTATAACCAGCAATAATGACAGTTGTCTTTGCATTAAAATGACAGATCCTGAAGCTGCAAAATGTATGAAGAGGGAAGAGGGAGGCAGAGAAAGAAGCAGAAGTCTGCTGTGGGGTGATCTGCACCCCAGCCTCCTGCCCTCACAGGTCGGTGGGGGGACGCCTCTCTGAGAGATACCCCTGTCACGGTAATTCACTGTTACAGCCATATACATGCGTACACAGGTCCTTCCCATCCGCACACCCCAAGTGTGGGCATGCCAAAATGTGCCAATGTCTGTCACGGCCCAGAAGTCAGAAGTGGACACCCCCTGTCGCCTGTGCTTGTACGAGCTGACTGCGCTTGGCAAGGCTCTAAGAATGCAAGTGTATAGCTGGATGTGTACACACCCACCATTCTTAAAAAGAAAAATAATGTCTTTTCGCGATCTGGATTCTCCCCATTGTGAAGAGCTTTCCTTTATTCCGACTTACACCTTTCTCAATCAATCAAAGGGCAGCTGACACCACACACAACAGGAATTCTGCTCCCCTCCCGGGGTATCTGTTCTTCCACCCAAGCCTAGGCAAAGACTTTGGTCAGGTGTGTGTGTGTGTGTGTGTGTGTGTGTGTGTGTGTGTGTGTGTGTGTTGGGGGTTGGGGGGTTCTACTCTCTTATAAAGAGGATAGAAACAATTCCCATTTTTGCCAGGATGACAAAAACAAACAAACAAACAACAACAAAATACACAAAGGGATAGCGATAGAAACATAGAAACTTGCTATATATGTATTCAAGCCTAAAATAGTGATTTATTTGATTCTTCCATTCTTCTTGCAATAATTGAGCCCCGAAACAAGTCTGTCTGATACTCTAATGGGGAGCCATAAAAAAAAAGCCCTTTGGAACTTCAACACACACACACACACCCATCCATTCTAGGAACTTTCAAAATGAGCAGGCTCTGAAACTAGGGTGGTGGAGGCAGGGAGCTCTGGGGAAGTACAACTTGAACCACTGGTTTCTGGAGAGCAGTCCTGCATTCAGAGGATCTAGACTCTGAGTTACACTCGTAGCCTAAGGTACCTGGGATGCACTAATAGACCAAATACCTTATAAAGTGGATCTGGACTTCACAGTCCTTTCTCCATTAGTCTAAATCCATCTCTACTCTCCCTCCTAGTTCTCAGACACACACCCCAAAAGACATGTGACAGGTGTTAACTAAAGGCACAGGGGGGAGTTGCCACACATACACAGAGGATAAGGAAGTGAAGGGTTGGCCGCAAACGTGTCCCTTAAGCCCTGTCTGCTTGTTGTCTACCAGTGACTGGCAACGTGAATAAGGTTTGATTCCCCCTTAAAGGACCGCAGCATTCTCCCTAGACAAGGAACACTCCTCTAGCTTTGATGTTAAAGCCCCTCCCTGCCTGAAATCCCGGCGCATTCCGGGGAAGCAGTGCCACGCTTCGGAAAGGCGTGTGTGCTGCCTTTACTGGGGAATCGCAGAGTCTGTTCCATATGCGCCGCCCTACAGAAGAACTGCAGCCCCAGTTGCCTATGTGGCCTCCTCTCAGGCACCGGATCACCAAGATCTCCAGTTCTCTGCCCTTTATATATCTCTCTGCCTTTTTCCTATTTAAAAGCAAAAAATCTCCGAGTGTCCAAAAAGCTAAGGGGCACAATCGCACTGGGCGGGTCTCGTAAGACCTCCCATGACTTCTTCTGTCTTATAAAAACCAGTTAGGAAATGAAAGGAGCTAGAAACAGCAAAATCGCTCCCTCATCCTACCAGGCTGGATAGGAGAGTCAGTCATTTACTGAATCCCACCCTGAAAGTCCTGGGGAAGAGAAGTCTAGGTCCGGAGAGGAGAAGAACACGGGAAATCCCTGCTCCCGCTGCGATGCACCTACGCGGGTGTCCAGGTGGGACGTGGGCAGGTGCGTGAGCGCAGTGCGTGCATGTGTGTGAGTGTGTATGTGTGTGTGCGCGCACGCGATTTGTGTTTTGCGTGTGTGTGTGTGTGTGTGTGTGTGTGTGTGTGTGTAGTGGGCTGCCTCGGAGTAGGCGAGGACTCCGGGACCGGACTCGCCACCTCCGCCCGCTCTGCCCAGCTGGCCCTGCGCCCGGCCGGCGGCTCCTTACCTGGAAGCGCGGCGTTTCCCTCCTTCAGCCCCAGCGCCGCATTGACACTGCAGATGGTGCCTGTACCGCTGCCTCTCGCCCTCCTCTGAACGTGTGCGTGTGCGCGCGTGTGGCTGCCTCCTCCAGCCCCAGCCCCGAACGCAAATACTCCACCGAGGCACGGGGAAGCCACGAGCAGCAGAGAAAAACGGAGGGGGCCAAATCAGAGCCTGCCGGGCTTGACAGCTCCTCTTGCAGCGTCCAAGGTGGGCGTAGTGTCCAACAAAAAGGTCAGGAAATGAAGATCAATTCCAAGCACCCCTATCTTCCATCCAGCCCCAGAGCCCAAGCAACGACAGCGGTGGCTCTCAGGGGCTGCGGCGGCGACGCGGGGCTGCCCCCCCTTCGTCCCCACCCCCGCGGGCTGAATGTCCTTGATGCCAAGCGGGCACGGCGGCGTCACTCCGCGCCGCCCATGCTAGCCGGGTCGGGCCGCTGCCCGGGCGCGGCGGCGAGTACGTTGGGGACCCGCCGGGGAGCGCTCTCCGATCCTCTGCGCGACTCCCTGGGCAGTGACGGCCACCCCCTGGCAGCCCAGGGCTGGCTGCGCCGCTGTCGCCCCCAACCCTGGCCGGGGACTAGCCGGGCAGTGCCCAGGGGCCGGGGCTGGGGGGCCTCGGAAGCCGCCGGCAGCTCCCCGGGGAGGCGCGGAGCTGCGGTGGTAGCAGCGACGGCGGCGGCTAGCGCTGCGGCGGCCAAGAGCGCGGCCGTAGTCCAAGCCGAGCCTCCCAGGCGCGTCCCCGGCCCCCCGGGCGGGCGGCTCGCAAAGTTTGCAGGGGGCAGGGAGCGGGGCCGCCGCTGGCTCGGCCGCCGCCGGAGCTCCCGGGCTGCCTGCTGCCGCCGCGGCTCGCTGCTGCTGTGCATTGAAGCCCGGCCAAGCGCTGCAAAAACTCCAGCTGCCTGGCGCTCTCTGGGTCCTCCTCTCCTCCCTCCCGCCCTCCCTGCTTCCCTTCCTCCCTCCCTCTCCTCGCCTCCTCCCCTCCCCGCCGCCCGCGGCCCGCCGCCGCCGCCGCCGCCGCCGCTGCCGCCGCCGCCGCCGCTCCCTCTCTGGCTCGCTAGCTGGCTCGGAGCTCGCGACCGACATCTAGACCAAGGTAGAGCGGCCGGCAGAGGGGGCAGGGGGCGCTTCCCCGCACGCTGCCGCCACTGGTCCGCCTGATCTCCCCAGTGTGGACGTTTGCAGACACCCCCTGGGTCTCCTTGGCTTCCTCGAGTCACCCTGGTGGTGGAGACACAGGGCAAAGTGGTGCATATATGGTGGCACCAAGTGCACTTGGATCAGGGCATATTCCCAAGCAGGCATGTGGTGCAGGAGGTCAGAGGCACTTCTGGGTGTTCCTAACAGACACCAGCCAAACATACATCCATTCCTAACCTAGAATTCCTGTCCAGCCCCACCAACCAAGGTAATCCTACACAGAGCACTAGAGGATGCCCAAACCCAAGGTTTCTTCTAGTCCTAGGACAGAAATGAATGGCCAATGCCACAGAGCTTGTTAGGTAACCTGATCAGTCCAAAGGCTGACCTTGCTTCACTGTCTCTGAAGCCCTAGGTCCTGGGCCATGTCCCAAACATAACCCAGACATTGCCAACAGCAGAGTAGTTTCAGAAGCCTAAAGGAAGAAATCCTGAGGTTGCTTAAATTGAGACAGCATCTGGCAGACAGGGAAATAGGTGAGGCTGCACTATCTAGAATATCTCTACAAAGACCTCCTCCAATTAATGAGCCCAATGACCTAAATAAATAAATAACAATTTTCAAAAGGATGCCCACCTAATTTTCTACCCAACTCTGTATGCTAAGTTCAAGGAAATGGCTCTGTCAGCCAAGTCCAGTAAGACTAGCCATTCATCAAAGAAAGACCTCTCCCGGAGATTATGGCTTGGGGTTCCTGACCCACTCTCCCATGACACTTTCTCCAACTTCAGTAACTTCCTGTGCATAACTGTCCCTCCCACCGAAACCTCTCAGAATCTGCTTACTAGGAAAAGGTTGACAGTGGTATAAATCCCTCCCCCTTCCTGTAGGGGTAATGTTTTCACAGAAATCAAAGTTATACCCTGGGTAGACTTGCGCGAGATGGCAAGTTAGACAAGCCCCTGGGCAGGTAGCACACGTGGGTCGGTCGGGTTGGACTTACACCCACCCAGGACCTTGTTGAAAGTGCTCCCACCAGAAGGAGACAATGAATCAAGTGTAAGCATGAAGAAGCCAGCCAGCCAGACATTTCTCTAGTTACAGGGTGTTCCAGGAGACAGCATGGAGCCCCTGTTAGGCTCTGGTTGTCCGCCGAGCATTGCATGGCCCAGAAAATAGCCAGGGTTATCTTATTAGCTCCCTTTAATACATTGATCTGGCTCCTCTCTTCTCTGAAATGCTGGATCCCAGACCCGAGATAAAGCACACAATATCAAGTTAGTTTCAGAAGCCCAGAGAAACACATAACAATAACTCCATGTTGCTGCTGCTTTGACATCCTCCTTCCAGAACTAAGGGAGCCCCGGGGCCAAGTGTCTGTCTGACAAGTGTCTGTCTGACATGACTCCTCAGAGACAATAGACATGCAAAATCAAAGGAAGCTGTCCCCACAGGTCTTCATAAGGCTTGCCTCACCTGGGCCTAAACTCACTGAGAAGAGTCTCCTGAAATTGGCGCATGACACCTTCATAACAGGCTGGAAGTGACAGCCTAAAAAACCCTACAGAAAATCCCTACAGGCTGCTTAAATAATGCACGTCACTAAAGGACACAGGAGATCTGATTGAACCCAACGGTCAGTTGGCTGTAGGGGACTTCTGTGAAAATGCTCAAAGGGCAAGGAAGTGAGAACTAACTCAGCCAAACCATCCCAGCAAGTCTTTGTCACCCCCACCTAGATGTCTTTTCTGCTCCCTGTAGTGTGTGTGTGTGTGTGTGTGTGTGTGTGTGTGTGTGTGTCCTAATGGATGGACCAGAAGTCAGACTTATTTTTCCAGAGGTAACAAACAAAATGTGCTTATTGTCCTTTATCTCCTGCCTAGGGTGTGCTATCATTTGTTTTCATTCAGAGGAGTGAACATCCTGTGGTACCTGAAGAGTAATGACAGAGGCCAGTGACAGGGAAAGAATGTGCAGAAAGCTGGACCAACAAAGGACAGGTGCAGCCCCCGCCTGTCCTCCTCTTCTTAATAGGACCTTCCCCCTCACGCTGCCTTTGCCTTCCCTGGCTTCTATTGAATACCACAGGGGGAGGGCAGGCTGGAAACAGTTACGGCTTCCCGCCATTGTAAGGATGGCAGAAAGGGTCAAACTAGCCACAGCAAGAGACCTGGTGGCCTATTGAAAGTTTCTTCAACTCTAGGATGGGGTGGGGGATGGGTAAGGTCCACTGTCTTACTCCTTGACTTTACTATTGACCACCACTATCAACTGCACAGATCGTGCGCTTCAGCGGCCTTCCCTCGCTTGCCTGCCACATTCATGCCTTCTCATTGCAGTGGCACTCGCAAGAGATACAACCCCTGTGAGCCCGATTTGAAACTCTAATGCAATGTATGTGAAAGGAATCTGCATGCCCTGTCACAGTATCTGTTTCTCCGGGGGTACAATACAGGGGAGGCAAGCCCTTGGCTTTCCTGACTCTTCCCCATGAATCAGCAGTCTGGCAAAGGCAGCTCAGTGCAATGGTCCAGATCTCGCTTCTCCACGCCCTACAAGCCCTCCTAGCTCTCACACACCCCCACCCCCGCCGCCAGCTGAGGAAGGTGAAGAGAGACATACACTGGGCAGTCGGGCTGTTCTCTGCTCACCACCACGGGTCTGTGAGTCACTCCATATCCCCAGCCTGGTGGCAGAGCTGGGTAGGTCAGTGTCTGGCTCGATGGCCACAAGAGGAAGAAGTTAAATGGCACATTGTTTCCTAGAGCCCTGTTTTCTAAAGAAGCTATTTTTGTGAGATTTTGGCTGAGGTCCTTTGCCAGATTTTGGGAGAAACATACTGGCTCATCTCTCATGATAGCTGAGTTAAAGTGCCAGGTTTAAGGGGGAAGAGAAGACTCCTAACTTCCCCTTCACTTAGCTTCCACCATTTCATCAGCTTAGGAACAGAGTCGCAATTTTCGTTGATAAAAGCCAGGCTTGTTTATTAAACAAATTGCTGGAGCCTGGTAGTGCTGCAGGGACTTCTTTCCCACAAGAGTAGTCCCAGACCTGGGTCCTGCTCTGTGCTCTGGATAAAAAACCCTCTGGCCTAAGGTTGCTTGAAAACCTACATTGTGGCGCCACCTGCAGGAGAGCTTAATTATCGACTTTATCCCAAATTAACTGAGAACAGTTTCTGGCGTCCCCAAACTACCCGGGCCAGGACAGAGTTACAGACAGACAGAAGGGACCCCTGCTATCAAGGTGTATCACCAGATGGCCTCCAGACACTCCAGCAGTTCTCAATGTGGGTATTTCTTGGAAACTGCTATTTCAAAGATCAACAACCAATATACAGATTCCCAGTCCATTCAAGCTTATTTCCCTCACATCACTAAGAGGTTAACTAAGCCTAGAACACATGGGTCTATCTTCCAGGTACTGAGCCATTGCAGAGAGAAAAGGATTCCCTTGTGACAGTGAGAATGGATCGTCCCTATCACCATAGTTGTGATAGTCTTAGGACCCAAACTGTCCCTGCTTCATAGCCCATGGGTGTAAATGACTGCAGATATTAACATCCAACCCTCACCCTTCTCTACTCATCTAATGCTTTGGCCATCACTGTCAGCTCCCTCTGGGTCTCCTCCATGAGAAGGGAACCCTGCCCTCTGACCTGTGGTTAGTGCACTTAGGAGGTGACCATGTTATTTTCCACAGGGCGCCTCATTACATGCATCAGTCATTTGATGAAAAAAAAATCTTGGCATTACCAGCCATGCAGCGTCTTCTTAAGGCCACCTCTGCCTGTCTATACTGCTGCTCGCAGCCAGTGTTGCAGTTCTGCCATGGATTGTTAGACCACAGGGGATTACAAAGGTAAAGAGAATGACCCTCATCTGGCCACATGTGTGCACAGACACAAGGGATCTTGATCCTCTGGGCCTAGAAACAGTTCCTGTGTCCCTCAACCAGGGTCCCAGCGTTCCCTCTGTCCTCCATAACCTCCTTTATCCACTCTCTGCTCTTTAGCATTCTTCTTTCTCTTTCAACCAACTGGCAGATGCAGTGGTGTGAGGAGAGGTAGGAGAAGGACGGGAATGGCCTAAGTCTATCGGCCAGAAACAGCAGAGTCCAGGTGTGTCAAGACGCATGGCTCTCTACAAAAAGTATAGACACTTGAATCTGGCCTTTGGAATCTTCAGTGAAGTCCAAGACACTCCAAAGCGGGGGTGAGATGGCACTTTATGGTAGCGCTTTGGAGGTGATTTGTCACGCAGCAATACGCGTCCGATGCAGTGAGGTCATGGAGAACAAGTCATCGCTCTGGCCTCATTAGACTTTTACTCTCGTTTTCTGAGCCCGTTTGGCTTTAAGATAAGAAGGAGGGGGCATGCTCCACGAATGCTATCCTGATACAGGGCAGGACTGAGCTCCTATCTGCACCCTGGCTGAGCTCCTATCCGCACCCTGGCGGGATTTCAGTGCAGGATTCTGGGGTTAAGCGTCTCAGCGCCTCTCAATGCGTCAAACGAAAATGACAAAATCCATCCAAGGGTCTGGGAGGCAAAACACAGAGAACGTTTGAGTCCAGTGTTCACTTGAAGTAGGCCATCACGTTTCAGACTGTCAGCAATCAGAGATGTCCAGGAGCGATGCAGAAGGCCTGCTAGGTCCTGTTCATTTTAATGAGCTGTCTGGCTCCAGCCCCTGACCGAGATTGCCTTCTGGAAACCAGCTCGAGTGGGACCCTAGTGTGAGACCTCGCATCAGCAGAACACTCTTCCCCTCGTGGCCTCTCCCTCCAAGCTTTGCCTGCAGATGATCTTGGTGCTCACCACACCACAAGTGAAAGGGACAGTGTGTGGGGCCAGCCGTTTCTTGTGGCTAGAAGGTACAGTAAAGATGGGGAGTGGGCAGGGAGCAAGACTAGCAGCCGGTAGTTTAATTTTCTTTCCCACAGCTTCCCACGAGGATGTCTCTAGGCCTTCTCTGCTCGGCCCTGGCAAGCTTGTAGAGATCTCAGGAGGCTGCATGGATCATGCACAAGGATGAGACCAGAGCTGGATGTGGCAGTACACATCCGCAAGCATAGCACTCAGCAGGCTGAGCACAAGGGTGGGAAGTTCAAGGTCATACTGGGCAACACAGTGAGCCCAGTGAGTGAGCTGGAGCTAAATAGCAAGACCCTTCCTCAACCCCTTACTGCCAACGTATACCAAAACCCAAAGGCTGGGGAAAGGGAGAAAAGAAACTACGAGCAGGAAGGAGAAAAGGAAGAACATGCCTATTCTGAGTCAGAGGAGAACGAAAGCCCTGACACCTCCATCAGATAGGTTCTGGGTCACTTCTGGGACCCTTGCTAGTCCTTTCCCCTTCAAAATCTCCCTCTAGGGCTCGGTGACAAGCCCCATTCTCCTGCCTCTGTTCCCATGACCAGGTCCGTTTCCAGTCCTTGTTTTTGGAGGAGTCCCTCCTAAAGTTCTCCTCCTGACAGACTTGCAAATGTCACACATCCTGTGGAATTCAAGGGAACAAGGGTCCAAGGCTGCAGTCATCTGTGATGCCATGTAAGGATGGAGGAGAGCCAATCTCTCCCCATCACTGCATTCGATGATGCCATGCTGGCACCTGGAAATAAGACACGGTGGGAATATGAACAGCATAACAAGCACACATTACAACTATGGATGGTTTTATTAAGCATCTGCTGGCATAGCACAAGAGAGGCCCAATGACAGGCCTGGAAAAGGATGATTGGGCCATATTACCTTGCCAGCCATTCAGGTGACAAATTCTGCCTGTATTAGTTCACCTTCTGTGGCTATAGTATAGTGGCCAAGGTTAGTAACTTTATAAAGAAAAAAGGTCTGTTTAGCTCTTGGTTCTGTAGGTTCAGGAGCACAATGGCAGCACTATCTCAGCCTTTGAAAGGGTCCCACGGTGGATAACACCATAATCATTAGAGCACTCAAAGAGGAGAGGTCACATGACCAGTAGAAAGCCAAAGAGACTGGGGAACAACCATATTTGTTCCCTTTTGACAACACTCTTGCAAGAACTAATTCAGGAGTCTCGGGAGAACAGTCACAATGCTTCCTAAGGGCAATGGCTCCAGTGACCTGGGGACTCCCCACAAGGCTCCACTTCTTATCAGTGGTGTGCCTCCAGAGTACTGGTCCATCTACTGGGGACCAAGCCTCCAACACCCGTTCAGACTGAATCCAGCAGTTATCGGAGGCTCCAACAGCACCAGCCTAACTCAGTGTCATGGTAGTCACAGTAAGGCTTCTGTTCTGCCAGCCTGTCACCTTTAGAGAGAATATTAACACACACTTTCCTACAGGCTATTTTTTCCAAGTTCTATTGACATTACCTGGCTCAGGCTACCCAGGAAGACCAACATGTAAGTCTGTTCATGGATGCTTTCCTGTTGCTGTGATAAAACACCATGACCAAGTCAACTTATAGAAGGATAGATTTATTGGAGTTTACGGTTTTAGAGGCCGAGAGTCCATCACCGTTATGTCAGGAAAGCTAAGCACCAGGCAAGCGTGGAGCAGCAAGCAGAGCACTCACATCTTGAACCACAAGCAGAAAGCAGAGAGCAACTTTAGGTGGTATGTGGATTTGGAATCTTAAAGCCCACCCTGCAGTGACAGACTTCTTCCAGCAAGGTCACATCCTTTAGACCTCCCCCAACAGCAACTAACAACTAAGATTTCAGATGCCTACTCCTGTGGGGAACATTCTCATCCAAAGCACCACTGGCACCTCTCATTTACTCCATGAACTCGAATTTATGATTAATATCCCGGCTTTGGCATCAGTTCTGGTGTTTTTCCCCCCCTATAAGTACTACTATTCAAATTATGGAATTCCGTGATATAGAATACTGTGCAAATACTGAATAAATTGCAGTAAATATATGTGTTTCTGTACTGCGTGGAAAAAATGACTAGGTATATGTATTTGCATATTTTTAAGTATACAGAAGAGTGTGCGCCTGTCTATATAGGTCTGCATGTGCATAGAACATTCAGAAATGATGCACCAAAAAAGCAAACAGGGAGATGAGGATACATACTTCATTGTTTTCTAGCATATCCTTTGTTCTCTGTGGAATTTTACCATGTGCAAGAACTGCATTCTCTATTTTTTTAAAAAAAAAACAGCTCATTTAAAAATGAACAAAAAAAATACTGCTGCTAAAAACATCTTTATCACACCACCAGCCCTCTGCTCTCTCGCTTCTCGAGCCCAGCCAGCCACTCCTCCACCCCATCTGTATCATTTTCAGGCTTGTCTTTGTTCTACCCGCCTGCTCTCTGCTCTGAGCTGCTCTTCCTTAGTGGAGGTCACACAGTGGGCCATCCGCCCCAGCGTTGAAGTCTTCATCTTCTCACCTAAAGACCAGGCAGCAGTCAACTTGGCCTGAAGATTTCTTCTTGATACTACGAGGATCAGAGGGAACTCTGTAGGTACTTCAGAAGGACACTTTCCCACACCAGAGCAACTCATCTTAGGTCGAGGAAAAAGAACTATTCTTCTCTACCAGGGTTAGTAAACTCAAAGAAAGTAACACCCAGACATGTATGGGTATAAAAAAAAATGACAAAGTAAATAATAATAATAAACAATGGAAGAAAGCTTTGCACTGTTTCCAATGGGAAAGGTGAAGGAAAACCAAAGACAGGTAAATGTTACTCTGTTGCTCTGTTGCTGCAAAAGGAAAAATAGTGTAAATCCTGAAAATCCACAAACAGAAACATGGGTTAGAAATTGACAAGTTCCTCAGTCAAAGGTTGGGGTGTAGTGGTTCAGGGCAAGACTTGGTCTGCCAGTAGGTAAGGCTGGAATTGCTGTCTCTATCATTTGGCTACAGAGATGTAAAAGCATATACTAGGGTCTTAAGAAGCAAATGTTTATTTCCTAGTACTCTGAAGCTAGAAGTCTGAGATCTGGTTACCATGAGTAGGTCTTGGTGATGACAGTATTCTGTAGTATGTCCTCATGTGTCTCTTGTTTGGTTTGTGGAGAGAGGAGAAAGGGGGAGAAAAAGAAAGGGAGAGGAAGCTCTTAAGGGTTTCTTCATTTTTTTATAAGAACATTAATCCCACCATAAGTGGGTTCACACATACACACACACACACACACACACACACACACACACACACGACCTTATTTCAAACCCTATCACCTATAAAGACTCCATCTCTAAGTACCATCAGGGTTTAGAGCTTTAGGCTGCAATGTATGAATTTAAGAACATTACTAACATCTGCTCCAAAGCAGTTACAAAAGCAGACTTTGTTACATTAATCTTATGTCATGATCCAATAAGGCTATAATGCTTGAAGATAAAGAAAATAAGAGCAGTTTGGAGCTATGGCTCCGTGTTTAAGAGCACTGGCTGTTCTTTCAGAGGACCCAGGTTTGATTCCCAGAAGCCACTTGTTGGCTAACTACCATCCTAACCCCAGTCACAGGGGATCTGATACCTGCTTCTGTGCACCACAGTGGTGTGTGGTCCATGCAGGCATGCAGGCAAAACACCCATCCACATGAAATAAAAACAAATTAAGAGTTCAAAGACAAAGTTGTAGGGGGAATGTATCTGCGAGGAAGGTGTGGGGAAAGACTATTGTCAAACTTTATTGAATGAAATCCTCAAAAAATAACATTTTTAAAAGGAAATATGAGAGAGGATTTCTGAATTGCATTATGGCAGTTGATGAATAAAATTCTAGAGAATATGGGGGTGATGTGGGCTGGGAGACAAATGGACTCAATGGTTAGATTGCAATGATATTCATAGATGCATCAAAGGCAGCACAAAGGAATATTTCCTTGGATACATATTCTCGAACTGATCCTATTTAATACCCTGACAAGTGACTTTGATGAGGACAGAGAAGACATGGTTATCAAAGTTGTCTGGACTACACTAAAATTACTGAGCATACATACTGTAATCCTTTTCTTTCTGTAGAGAAAAAGAAACTTTGGATTTGGGGATATTCAGTGTTCATTGGGCAGTTTGGCATTGGTGGGAGACATTGTGCTGAGAAATGGAAAACCAAGAGAAGCTAAGCACTTCTGTGTTTGAAAACACAGAATGCCAGAAAGATGGACTTTGGTAACTGGGAGAAGTTTGGAGTGGGAGGCAGGAAGGGAAGCTTAGGGGAGGGTGGGACCTTCCAGGCTGGAAAAGCTCTGTGAGGACAGAGAGACATCAGTATGTCACCAGATGTCTTAGTTAGGGTTTTACTGCTGTGAACAGACACCATGACCAAAGCAACTCTTATAAAGGACAACATTTAATTGGGGCTGGCTTATGGCTTCAGAGGTTCAGTCCACTATTATCAAGGTGGGAGCATGGCAGCATCCAGGCAGGTGTGATGCAGGAGAAACTGAGAGTTCAACATCTCGTTCTAAAAGCAAACAGAGATTGGCTCCCATGTGATTAGGAGAAGGATCTAATTGCCCACCCCCTGAAGTGACACATTTCCTCCAACAAGGCCACACCTAATAGTGCCACTCCCTGGGCTAAGTGTACTCAAAAAACCATGCCTCTTAGAGAAGCCATCAGCAAAGAACTCTAATTTTTAATCCTTTGAGGGAATGGTCTTGCTGTCTTTTGGATACATTGTCAAATTGCCACAAGAAGTCTTATTATCTTTATCCTGCAAGTATTTGACCAGAATATGCAATGAAGAATACACTCTGCATTTAAGTTGTTGGGGAAAGCCATTAGAAACTGACCACTTGATATGAATATACCCAAGGTCCTATACATAGCTGTAGAGAACAGCTTTGCAAATAAAGTACCAAGGAGATGTGACAGCAAACTGAGACCTATGATACACTCAATATGAGTCACCACAGGAGGCTGCCAAGGTCAGTACTGTGTAAGGTACATTAATGGAGAGTGGAGTCCCAAAGGGAGTGGTAACCACTGCTTCATTTTAAGATGGATCATACATGGATTAATGCACACTGCCCAAGGCCTTCTACTTTATAATAAATTAGAGTACATTCAGAGGAGAGTGGCCCAATTCAAAAGAAAATTTAAAATCTCTATGTATTTGAAACAATAAAGGCATCCGATACTGTTCAAGAAAGTCAGACTCAAGGAAGCATGAAGTTTCAGATATTTGAAGGGCTGCCAAGGGGTGACTTGAAGTATCAGTTCCATAGAACTATAAGCTATGTAAGCAGGATCAATGTGTATAATTTGTTTATGCAGAGCCATTTGCGTTCCACAGGAGGAATGTCTTTCTAAGAGTCAGAGCTCTTAGGAATAGAAGGAAGGAGTAGATTTCCTGCAGTGGCTCTGAGCATTCTGTCATTCGACATCTTCAAGGAGGAAGTGGGTAATGATGAAGTAGGAATTGGAATTTGGACTAAGTGATATTCTAGTACTCTGACATTTTAATTGTCTTGTGTCTACTTTTGTATCTGTCACAGTGCCATAGGCTTGGCATTGACTCGGTAGCTATCTATTGACTTGAAGTACAATGTATATGAGGTCACATCTAAGGAAGATAACCATTACCCCACCCAAGATCACCAC
Source organism: Mus pahari (assembly GCF_900095145.1). Taxonomy (NCBI): domain Eukaryota; kingdom Metazoa; phylum Chordata; class Mammalia; order Rodentia; family Muridae; genus Mus; species Mus pahari. Next base: position 52,064,909 of record NC_034591.1, read on the forward strand.
TAAGGATAAAACTCAGGGATGGGGTCAGAAGCATGGTACCAGAGAGTGAGCTGGAGGGAGGGAGAGTCTTCACTTCAGGAAAGCCTGTCTCTTCCCCATATGAATTGTCCTGCTCCTTCCTTAGAAATGCCACCTGTGCTCAGTCAATGCTGGTCAGTACGAAACCACTTCATCAATTCCCCCTAAGTAACTATATAACCTAGGCTTCTAAATTCTCAACTTTTCTCAATAGTTTCTGTGACTGCTAGTTTAACTATCAACATGACACAGCTGGGAAAACAAATTGACCTGTAATAATGCCCGTGAAAGAACATTTTAATTACATTAATTGACAAGGGAAGGCCTGCTCACCATTGGCAGCTCCACTCCCTAGGCTTATGGCCCTGACTATATGAGTAAAGAAAGTGGCTGGGCAGTGCCTTTAATTCCAGCACTTGGGAGGCAGAGGCAGGCAGATTTCTGAGTTCGAGGCCAGCCTGGTCTACAGAGTGAGTTACAGGACAGCCAGGGCTACACAGAGAAACCCTGTCTTGAAAAACCAATAAAAAAAGAAAGAAAAGAAAAAGAAAGTGAACTGAGCTCTGAAATGCACACATTGATCAATTGCTCTCTTTGTTTGACTGTAGATTTAATACAATTAGATTCTTTAAGTTCTTGCAAGTTTGACTTAGCTAGCATGGATTATAACCTGGAATTGTGAGTCAAATAAACCCTTCTTCCCTGAAGTGCTTTTGTTGGGGTATTTTATCACAGGATCAGGAAATTATGCTCAGACAATTTCTAAAGCAACCTTCCATTTAATGTAACTCAGGTCCAGTCTCTTCTGTAAGGACCAAAATGGGTTTGTCTTCCTTTTTACTTGGCATCCTCTCCTTTCCCAGGGAGTATCCTTTCTAGCCCTGGACCCCTATTCCTTTTAGCCTTAGGAGCTTTCTATAGGCAACAAAGCCCCAAGAACCATGCTGAGGACCATAGCATCTCAGGGAGGATTCTGGTCATGGAAATTAGGTAATTTTATACCGGCTTACTCTGTAAGCCTGGGGGGCTGAGTCGGTGTTGTTCTATGAGTCGGTGTTGCTCTACACCTGACCATACAGTGATAACTGTAAATAACAGCTGCTCTTTTATCCTCTGGTTTGTCCTTCAGCACCTGAAAAGTCACATTCTCACCTGTCTCCTGGGGAAATTACTTTATCATCAAATGAACCTACTCTGGGAAGAATCTGAAGTTGCTTCTTCCACAGGAGTCCCAAGTGGACAGTCCAAATGTCCCTTTGCTGTTCCTGACTGCGCTTCCACTGTGTTACCATGAGCACTGTGAGCCCCTCATCATCTTCTTCTCCTGAAAGAAACACTGAAGCACCCCACTGTTTCCTCCCCAGTGACTATTCTTTCCAGGCCCTTTCAAGTCCATCCTCCTGGGTCTTCATGTTTATCCACACACTGACACCGCAGTGGAAGATAATACGTTTTGTCAGAGGAGGGAGGCAGGGAAGAATGGAGTGAGAAAGGAAGGCATGAGGGATAAGGAGGATGGAAGTAACTGAGGAAAAGGAAGAGATGATAAGGTGGTAGTAATGATAAAAATATCTTCCAAAGATCACAGATTTTCATGGGACCATAAAGATTTTTTACTTCATTGTAATTGTTGAGGAAAGTATGCCAACAGGACAGTTGGCATGACACATATCATGTTCAGGATCATCTGTGCAAGCAACATTCATGGGATGCCTATCATACGGCGCTGTGCTACAGATCAAAGTTGTCTCAGCCATAGTCATTACCCTCAGGGTTTTCAGGTGAGTGGGGTTGTGGGGAGGGACAGTAAGCATGTAGGCACAGTGACCTGACTGAGACTGAGATGTGAGGACTCATGCGAGAGTGAGGGACTGTAAGACATGGCTGTCACACAGTCATGTTCACATTGTAACTATTTCTTTTGAAAATCTATCATTCCTGTTTCTGTTGTCCCGGTATTAAAATATATATATATATGGTTCACCTCCACAAGAAATTATGACATCAATGTGTGCTCTTCTAAGGTTAAGGTTTGAAATGGTGGAAAGTTGATGATAGTGCACTTGTAGCCCTTGGCATGGGAAGCTGATTAGCTGTTCTTGAGTACCCTTGTTTCATGAACACTGAAATGCTCCTCTATGGAATGACGCCAAGGGCTCCAGAAACAGGTCCATTCATCCTTTCTTCTATTTGTTTGTTGTGGAAATATGCCCAAGAACCTGTGATGTGGCAAGCGTTTGTACCAGGAATGAAGTGGAACCCATAGCAGACAAGGTCCTTGCTCCTCTGTTGTACATTCTAGGTAGAAGAGACAGTCAGCAAGTGAGCAAGTTCTGTGGGGTGGTAAGTTCTATGAAGAAAAAGAAAGCATGGTATAGATAGAGAAAGGGAAGAGGTTCTCAGGGTAGAGAAATGGTTCTGAAGTGACAACCTCTGAGCTGTGACTTAAAGAATAATAAAGAATTAGCCGGGGAAAGGTCATAGAAAATAGAGGGTGGAGCTGGCACAAAGGCTCTGAGGTAAGATGTATAGGGAAATAATAGTTCCAAAAGAAGAAAATTAGGGGAACCATGAAAGGGTCAGTATGGGCACAACTACAAAAGAAAAGGGAATAAAACAGCCATAACAGACACGCAAATACACAGAGTCCCATAACTGCAGAGCACAGAGCTGAGTTGGGAGAAATCAGCCATCACACTAGAAAGATTGTTGGGTTCTAACATTTCTTATACCGAGTGAACCCAGCCTGGTTTCCTAAAAACCAATCCTTTCTGTTTATCAATCTCCTCATTGCTATAGCAAACACTTAGCCAACATAATCTAAGAAAAGAGTTATTTGGACTTGAGTTTGGGAGCACAGTCCATCATGATGGGGGAAGCATGGTGGCAAGAGCTGCTGTAGCTAAGACAAAGGGAATAGGAGGCAGATGGTCCCATTGTGTCTATTGTCGGAGGCAGAGAGAGATGGATACTAGAGCTCAGCGGGCTTCCTCCTCCTCTTCTTTTTATTCAGTCTGTGACACACTCCCACCCTTCCTGTTTACATCCTCAGTGGACTTTCTTGTTACAGTTAAACATCCCTAAAAAGACTCTCAAAGACATTCATAGAGAAGTGTTTTCTAGCTGATTCCAAATCATGTTAAGTTGATAATCAAGATCAATCATCACAGGTCTACCCCTTGTCAACCTGGCACCCAAACATGTCGCTTTAAATCCTAACATGCTACCCCTGGTCCCTAAAGTCTCATGCTAATTTTACAATAAAAATCTCATTTTGGGTTCATTTTCAAAAGTCCCCAAAGTCTTAAGAGTCACATTCAATGTCTCCTCTAAGTAAGAATACATGATCTTAATTACAAGCTCCTATGAAATAACATACTACCCATATACAATAATAGCTCCATGCCAGACATCTGGGCTTGTGGTAACATCATCTAGGCTCCTACAGATTTGGGTAGCTTTGCCTCTCCAGTTTTGCCACCTGCAACACAATACTTCTTACTTGGGCAAGCTCCAATCCTGTAGCCTTCCTCATTATTCCATAGGCCTGGTACCTCCCTCCAACATCCTGGGGTCTCTAGTATAATTTGGGATTTACCTTCATATTTGTGCGCAATGCAGTTTTAGTGCCTCCTTGTAGGAAACACAACCTCACACATGTTACCTGGTCTCAGTTCTTTCTGGAACCTTGGGGTAAGCCTCTATGCTCTAGAAATCTTGTATTTCGCATATCTATGAGACCAGCATTACAATTCTAGACAATGCTGCCAAGTACTGTGCTAATTTAAGATGTACTCTGACCCCTTCTACTACAACCATAGTGGCCTCTATGCTTGGGGGGATGGGCCTTGGGAAACTTCTCTCTAACCAGTTCTTCTCCATCAGGGAGCCTTTCAATGGCATTACCAGTTCAGGTTCTCTTCTTTCAAACAAATTTGCCTTTTCACAAGTTGGAGCCTTTGACAGGTAAGATCTCACCACCAGAACAATTTTCTTATTGTCCCTGTAAAACAAACAAACTAAAAAGTAAGCTTTCTCTTTTGTGGCATTAATCTCCTTAACAGTTATAGATGATTTGTCTGAAAAGACCCTGTCCTTATCTTTCACTGGGCACAAATTCCTGTTCTGTATCTTTGTGGCTTACTCTGTGCTCCTCTTTTGTGGAAATCTAGGTAAATGCAGCAATCGATAACCAAGACATAGATCATCTATTATTCTGTCTTTAAATTTCCTATACCAAATAATTCTGTCCATTTCTTTGGAATTCAGTCTCACTGTAGTATTCAAGCCATGGGTACAACACTGCCAGTTTCTTTGCCATAATCCAACACAAATGGCTCCCAGCTCACTTCCCAACATAGTTCTTGCATTTCTCTGAAATGTCATGAACAATTTATACTGTTTGCCACTCTGTTAGCATCCTCGTGGCCCCCACTCCAATCAGAATGGTTTGCTGAGCTCTGCCTTGAGCACTCTAAGGATTGTTTAGCCCACAGCTCCAAAGTTTTCCACATTCCTCCCACAAAGTAGTTCCAAAAGCTTACAGACCAAACAATCAGGTTTATCATATCAACCACCCACATCTCAGTACAATTTTTTATATTAAGTTACGTTTCTCACTGTGGCAACAAGGCACCTGACAAAAGCGACTTGAAGAAGATGGGAAGAAGCGTTATTTTGGCTCACACTTTGAGAGTACAGTTTATCATAAAAAGAAAGATGGGGCAGTCACATCATATCCACAGCCAAGATGCAAGGAGATGGCTCCTGGCACTCAGCTCTCTCTTTCCTTTATATTCAACCTGGGAACCCAGGTTGGGGTTAAAGCTCCCGAACTGTCCTCACAGGCACACCCTAGAGTTGGGTTTCTTGTGTGATCCCAGATCCTGTCAAGTTGGCCAGCAAAAGCAACCATGGCACTGGTAGACTGAATACAGAAAGAAATGGAAGAGATAGGTTGGAGGTGGAGGACAAAGTTCAGAAACAGAGGCTGTATCCTTTGGGAAAGCTCTTTGTAAGTAACTAAGTACTACTCCAGATGCCCAGCTGATGATAGCATCTCACATCTCACAGGGCAACAAGGCTGTGGTGCCCCTTAGGCTAGCGCAGGGACTCTGAGGTTACCAAGAGGCAGCTTCCATCTGGTTTTCTGGTACTTATTCCTGACAACTTTTTCTTCTCATACTTATTTTCTCGGGGTCAGAAAATGGCTACCCTGAGCTCCAGCCTCCCCTCTCTGTATTATTATCTAAGACACAGATGGAAGAGAAGTGGGGTATTGGGGTACTCTCTTGGAGGAGGTCTCCCATATAATAGCAAAAGAAAACATCTCAGAAACCTCCTGTGTATCTGACTGGCCAGAACTGGGTCATATGGCCATTTTATGCTGCAAGAGAGGCTGGAAAGTGAATGCCTGCAAAAAAGGGAATGGGGATTCTTTAACACTGATGTGAACTAGTCAACACTCAGCTATTCCCTGAGGGTTTGACCAGTGTGGAAGCTTTATGTAGAAGTGGGGGGAGGAGGGGGTGCTGTGGACTTCAGGAACTCATGCCTGAGCTCCAGGGCCTTTGTGGTAGAAAGACGGAACGACACTGAGGGAGGAACCCAAATCAGACATCAGAGACGTAGGCTACTGCCTCTTACAAAACAGATCCCTAAGACAATTTCAGCCACTGTTCTTCATCTACAGAATGGAAGCCCCAACACCTACGTGTGAAGCAGGCTGTGGGGACCGGAAACTGCCAGAGTGAGCTAGGAGCACCTAGCACCTGCCCACAGCTCTGTGGGGACGCAGGGAGAAAGTGTAACTTCTGTCCCTATTTATGTCCCTCGTTCTTTAAAAATATATACAGTTGTGCATATATTATACATAATACATTACAATAGCACATATATATAACTCATAAATAAATACATGTACATATGTTAGAAGTGCTCAGAAAAATTTGCTCATAAAGGCCCAATTTTTGGAAGTTAGAAGCACGTTTTTAAAGAATGCGGTGTGCATAAAGCATTTGCCACAAGACTGGGTACATGTTGGACCCTCAAAAAAGCCTGCCTCTGTTCTCCCTTGGATACCTCTTACAATTTGTAATGGTGAGGACAGGCATCTGTCATGGTCATTCCCAACTCCACTCTCAAAAAAAAAAAAAAAAAAGTTGCCTAGCATGGGCTTTTTCCAGCACCTCCCAACCCCTCTCCCAGGAAGTAGGATCAGAACCGCTGCTCTCTGTGCTCTCTCTACAAGCGGTCCCAGCCCTGGCTATTACAACACGCCTAGCTAGCATGTTTTCCTTCCACCTGCTGTCTATCCTTCCTGTTTTCTGACTGGCAGGCATTTCCAGGAACAGTCCACAGGCCTAAGGAAGGGAGGGAAGCTAAGGTAAGCTAACCCCACTGCGTCAGCACAGGAGGCAAAAGGCCCCACGGGAGGGAAGGACTGAACTGAAGAGCCCGGCTCTACCCTTGGGATTCCTTTCTCCCTGGGAGCCCTGTGTTCCATTAGCAAGAGCAAAGGAGAATTGCCAGTATCTACCTCCCACCTGCCCTCTCCCTCCTCCGCAGGTACCGTCTGGCACTCTCATACCTTTCTTCCTCTCAGCATCACCTCTGTGGTGGGATAAAGACAAGAAGGATGGGGAGTACAGGCAGAGAAACAGAGTCACAAGGATGCTGAGAAGACACCAGAAATCCTATCCTTCAACCCAAATCGCTTTCTTCATGAAAACCCCACTCATTAAAACTCCATAAATAAATGGAAAATACTGAGACTCCTTTATACATTAAGGCTCCTCCACGGTACTTTTAGCCATCTGTGGAGACATTGTTCATTTATTTAATTGAAACTTCCCCCTCAGAAAGCTTTGGGTTTACCTTAAAAAAAAAAAAAAAAAAAAACCTACATTAAAAAAATCTCACTTAAGGATTTAGCTGACTCCCCTTTAGTTGCCTTTAAGTCAGCTGCCTATAAAGGAATGAACTTGCTGAAGAAATAAAAAAGAAGCTTCCAGAACACTATAGTCCTTTATGTGGCCTGTCCAGGCGGAAACCCCTCTCAAATGAATCGAGAGATAATGCTAACAGAATTACACATTGTTGGCTAGATCAGGCGCTGCCACAGGAAGATAAATAGAAAAGCCAAGCTAAGGCACTCAATCAAAAATGACCCCCCCACCCTCCATCCCCGGCATTTTTCCCCTCTCATTTTCCCTTCCTTCTTCAGTTGGTCATATGTATTTCTTCATTTGCCCTGATGCTTTTTTTTTTCCAAATAATTTGGTTTGGAGGAGGGTCCCCATCCACATACATCTGAAAGTAAATTAAATCAGTAAGAGCATCCTACCTATGTTTATGGAGACCCAAGTGACACCATAGCAAACATCTCAAAAGATAAACCAAACACACGTGGATTAATTCTCAGAGATGGCACAGAGCTTATCTGTTTTGTTGAGGCTCCATTTTAACAAGATAAAAATCTCCAGGCCCTGTGATCTGTCACCAGTGAAGCTGTTTACCCGCACAATTGACACTCGACATGGGCTGTTGTAGGAATATAAATTAGTGTGTGGCAGCTGGTTGTCACCTCCTTCCTGCCCACCCCAGCTCCAACCTGGTTGGGTTAGTCACAGCCTCAGAGAACAAGTCTGAGGTCTTACTCATAGAAAGGAAAAAACATCCATTTTATAGAAATGTGCCATCTTTTAGATCTTATGATACATCCTGACTCATCTAAGACTAAAATGGATGTAGTGTCACCTTCCCAGGTAACCAGCAAGACATTCTACCCATCCGTCAGAGTCTGTTATGTAAGTCACAGAAATGGATTCCACCTGCCTCTTAGGTAAAGATGGAATCTATTGAAAGACCGTCAGTGGTTCAAAAGGGGAAGCCTATTAGCTTTCTGGGCTGAAAGAAGCCAAGCAAGATGAGGCTACACGAGGGAGCTGTTTCCTGTGTTTCTACAGGCCTGGAGCACAAAGTGACCGCCTTCACTCAGGGACCGTATTCCAGGAGGCTAAGACCAAGGGGTTAAGTCGCAGGTGTTTGTAATCAGGCACTTCCACGGCCAGCCCAGCCCCGAGTGACCTGGCTTCAATGGGACCATCAGCAGGCACCTCCAGCCCCAAGAAATGTCATCCCTGGCTGCTCAGAGACAGCGCGTTCCCATGGTCGCCCCAGTTGCATAGCCTCCTGTGCCTGGGCCATGGCCGGCCGGATAAAAACAAAAACAAAAACAAAAACAAAAAAAAAAAAACAACACGATTTTACCTTCCCCCACTCCTTCTTCCCCTCCTCCCAGGAGATTGGTCTGTTCTTTCTGTTGTTAAGAACAAGGGGCACACAACAGGGGACTACCCACAACCAGACCAGATACTCATACAAAGAAGTTCAGTGGGGAACACTCCAAAACAGAATGTACACTAACAGGGCTCAGAGAAGCCCCGTGCCCGAGAGCCCCGTGCTTGCTCCAAGCGTCAGGCAGGATGCAGCTTGCAATGAGTTTCCTATGATACCTCAGGAGAGGACATCACTTTCATACTCATTATTATGGGTTTAACCATACCCTGCCCCACCCTCTCTCCCTTCCCCCAACCCACACCAGAATTCATATTTTGAAGTTTTCAGTCGGTACTTCAGAGTGTGAGTGTGTTGGGAATAGAGGTTATGGTCCATATATTTGGCTAACATGATGTCATACTGGAGTGGGCGGACTCCTAGTCCCCTCTCACTCTCCTCTTCATGGTGGTGATTTAGATGCAGACACTCCCACTGAGAGAATGGTAAGCCAAGGAACCACCAGACAACACTTTGAGCTTGGGCTTCCAGCCTCCATGGTGAGTCAACACATGTCTGAGCCATTCATTTGTGGCACTTTGCTACAGCAGTCTGAGGAAACTGATGAACTTGTCTCTCATGGGGTGAGTGGGATTGAGTTTTGGGCTTTCTAACTATTTTAATCTGGACTTGCCTCTGACTTTGAGCTCAGAACGGCCTGTCAGCACTCAGTAAACTATGGCCAAGGGGTCTCCAGCATCCCTTCAAATCTCATTCTACACCAAACCCCTTCTCAGTTTTCTCAAAAGACTACTCAACATCTTGAAAAGGGTGTTTTAAGGACAATTTCCTCTCCACCTATGTGGATTTAATAATCCAGGGATGGGCCCCATATATACCTCCATCTCCCACGTTTCTTCTCTTGCCTTAAAGACACTGCTCCATCCAGGAGCTGGAAAGTGTGGAATTTCCTGACTTAGTGATGTAACATTGTCATAGGTGATGGATGGTTGGATGGATGGATGGATGGATGGATGGATGGATGGATATATGGATGAATGGACAGATAGAAAGAAAGGGGAAGGAAGGAAGGAAGGAAGGAAGGAAGGAAGGAAGGAAGGAAGGAAGGAAGGAAGGAAGG
>NC_034591.1:52074389-52098325 GCF_900095145.1 Mus pahari
AAGAAGGGAGGAAGGGAGGGAGGGAGGGAGGGAGGGAGGGAGGGAGGGAGGCCTTTGCTGAGTTTAGATCCTGAAGTCTAGACTTCAGTTATCATATCAAGTTCCACAGTCAATCCAGCCAGCTCCATAACTTAACCACTCCTTCTCTTCCAATATCCACTGCCAGCACCAGAGCATCACCCACACCTCACAGAACAGTAGGCATCACATTGAGAAATAGATGATGCCCTTGTTTCTCAACACATTTGGAGACCCTAGGCACTACACAGAGTTTAGTTACATTTGGGTTGGAAGCCTCTCAATGGGGTAACTATACCATGTGGACCATTTGACTTACTGTTCATCTGCTTCCCATGCTAGGTGGGGAGCGCCCCAGTAACTGGAACTAAATGCTCATTATCTGCATCTTGGGACAGAGATAGATAAACCATACGTGCCCTAGAATGAAGACCTGAATAGCAACCTCTCTCCTAAAGCTCATATTATTTCAAAACTTGGAAAAGTATAGTTTCATAACATCTAGACACTAAGTTACAGAAGAAGACCACTCATCCAGACATATTTGTCCAAAAGGAGTCTGTCACAATACCAGTAAACAGATGACTCTAACACCAAGGGGAAAAGGCTAGTCCCTTTCCCCATGTTGTTATAAAATGAGTCCATACATAGTTTTTAAAATAGCAAGATGAACACGATTGCTCTTTAGATACCATAATTGTTATTTTCCACCTTTGTAAACATCACACAACTTACTTTAGACATTTTATCATTCCTCTAATTTGAATGAAACGCTATCCATATATTCACAGTATCATTTTAATGCACAATTCCATCCGTTTTATCTGACTTTTGTTGTGTTTTATTCTTAGTGTGTTTTATGGTGATTTTATAGGAATATATTTTATGGATTTTTTAAATATAAGAATAGTTTTTTGTTTGGTTGGGTTTTTTTGTTTTGTTTTCTTTTGTTTTGTTTTGTTTTGTTTTGTTTTGTTTTGTTTTGTTTTGTTTTGAGACAGTCTCACCATGTAGCTCTAGCTGGTATGTAACTCCCTATGTGGACCAGCTGGGTCTCAAACTTGTGGCAATCCTCCTGCCTCTGGTTTCTGAGTGCAAGGATTATAGGTATAGGTCACCACATAAGTCATCTTAGGTTTGGTTTGGTTTTTGGAAAACCAAGATCCAATCAAAGCTCATACATTTGGCTATAATTCTTGAATCAGTATAATTTCCAAGTTTCTTTCTTACATTCTGCCGAGTTCAAGGAGCCCAGGCTAATGGGTTGACGTTTTATGTTCTCACTGTATAGGACTGTTTCTCTGCAGAGCTGTCTTGTCTCTTGATACTTGGTCACCTTGTTAACTTCCCAGAACCTCTGAAGGCCGACTGAGATTAAGAGGGAAACAGACCTGAATCCTCACGTGTTTCTCCCCACTGAGTACAGCCACAGGACCAGTTACAGCACAGTTCCCAGCCCTGCCTGGCTACTGCTCCCAAGCCTGTGGCCTTTGAGTTTGGAGTGAACTCAGCTGTAAATGTGTGTGCAACTTCACAAAACAGTATGAAGATCTAAAGGCTTCTTGGTGATTTATGTACCTTTAACGATGGGCTTTTATGCTTTAATTAAAAAGTTACAGAATTTATCTTTACTTCTGAAAAATGTGTTTATGGTTGGTTGCTTCTGTCAATTAGCAAGCATCAGACTACTGGGTTGGCTCCCTGCTCATCTTTAAGCTCATTTTGGGGGTAGAGGAAGGAGGTCAGTGAGAAATACCATTAAGAAGGGAAGCTGTGACAACTTCCATTACTTTTTGATGATCAAGCAATAATTTTCTATGATAAATCATCTCGTTACACCTCAGAGCTGGAGGCAGAATCTAAATGCCATGGTTCTTTTTAAAAAGGGTGGCGGGGCTGGTTTTAAAGGGACTCCCTTCCACTCTAAGGATGTAAATTAGAGGTTTACATTTTCTAATAGTTTCTGGTTTGTTCTAATCTGTTGATTAGCTCGTTTGTTGTACTAGCCATGTTGATATCTGACTGTGCAGAGCTTCAATGTGTTTTCCTACACAGTCAGATGGCATCTACTTCTAAACCTAGATGTGGCCACACACTGGCTGTGTCACTTGCCCAATGCTATGAGCTTACCCTCGTATCAAGATGTTTTTCTCAGGACTGATCATTTCTGTCCTTTGCATTCTTATCAGATATATTCATAGCTATTCACATTTAATTCTTTCTTATTCTTTTGTGAATTGTATTATTCATGTTATGCATACACTTATGAGTATATATTTATGTCTATATATGATTATTGTTCCTATCTCTCCCATTCATATCTTGTCTACAAGTGCACTCCTAACCTTCCCAGACCCCACGTTAGTGATAGTCACTAAGTCGTCATTCATGTCAGTATTCTACCAAGAGCAGAATTGTCCTATCAGATCTAAATCATTGTACATCTCTCTCCTTTACAAAATTCTAAGTCCTGGTGACCTTATTTAATCATCTTTTCCCTTTTTTAGTCTATTAGACATTGGGTCAGAGAATTGACTCAACCACAGTCCTAGTTCCTGACAGGTTCATTCAAGCATTCTCTCTGTCTCTCTTTGCCTCTCTCTGTCTCTGTCTATTTATCTACTGCTTATCTGTCTGTATGCCTGTCTATCTCTGTCTTTTTCTGTTTCTCTCTATCATCTATCTGTCTGTGTCTGTCTATCACTCTGTCTCTTACTGTCTCTGTCTCTCTGTCTGTCTCTCTCTATTATTCTCATTCATGTCTTCTTATTTCCCATTATTCCCTTTTCTCAAAGGGATCACTAATCAATGACTACTATTACTATGAATTTAATGAAAATATTTTGTTTATTATATGCATTCTTATAAAATGTCAATCTTTTTATACACTTGGAATTTTAATTTGTATAAACACACAAGACCATATGCTTCATCTGCTTCTTAGTCTTTTCCCTTACCATTGTGTTTTTTTGAATATCAAACTATATTGCTAAATATATAGCCAACCTACAAGCTTTAACTACTATGTAGAGTATTGCCACATTTTCTATGTATTCTCTTCCCATTGATAGGCACCAAGATACCCTCTGAGTCCCCTTAGGAACCTATGGCATATACATTTAGAAGTAGGATGTTTATGAGTAAGCTATGCTTGCTGTCCTTCAGAATGTCTGTAGCAATATACATTCCTACCAGCTAAACACAAATTTTTCCATAGTTGTAGGGAGTGAGTAAAGTCGCCAAGCTAGAGAAGCTCTGAGTGAATGCACATTGTTTGACATGAGCCAGCCACGGCCTCAGAGCAAGAAGAATTGGTAATACCTTGGTCAGGCTTAGAAAGGTAAGGTCTTTCTTTGACCCACATACCTATGTTTATAAAACAGTTAACTAATATGTAAAATAAAAACCTAGCAACTAGTAATTGCATCTTTCTCCTGCTGGTGTTTATAGTCTGAGACTAGTCAACTAGAAAGACCTCCCACTGAGAGCAGCTCACTCCTCTTCGTGTTGTTGTGCAATATATAAGCTGAGGTTCTTATATGTAGCTGTGGTAGTTGGTATTACCTGACCAGAATTGTGTATAGCCTGTCTACTCCAGCTTTTCTGTGTGTCTGTCCTTTCTTCATTCCCTTACCAGCCCAGTCGGGTTTCTAGACCCAAGCTGTAAAGGTCACAGGACATGCTCTCACATCTTGATTTGCCTCTATCTCACATCTTGATATTTTAATTCTTATTTAAAAGATAGATTTGGTTCATCCTGGTATGTACTGGTTAGCATTTTTGGGTTTCCAAATCTGAGAGTTGTCTATCCATAACCTTGTCCATCTTTCATTTGACACTGTCATCCGTTGTTTATTGATTTACAAGAATGCCACATGCTTTCTGGATAACAGGCTTTCATCAATTTTAGACACAGTTATCTCCATTATCACTGCCAGTTAACTCTGTGGTATCCCTCATTCAAGACAGACCCTGAATTTTTGATCATAATTAAATAGCCTACTTCCTACTACCTTAAACTTTGCTGTAGAAGTGTTTCCTTAACCTCGGTCTCACAAGTAGTCTTCTATTGACCTTATAGGGTAGCCTTCCCTGTTAGTTCATGTCTAGTTTACTTATATGCAGAACTAACAGGAATCAAGCTTATTGCTTCTCTACATTGTAGGTGGCCTTACCCATCTCCTAATTAAATCGCCCATCTTGACCTCACTGATTTGTGAGCTACCTTAACTGAATATCTTAGTTCCCATTCTGACACAGGAAACCATACACTCACTTTTTCTTACTATTATACTATTATATTTCTTACTATTGTATATATTATAAAATATAATATATATTATAATAAAATATAATATATATTATAAAGGTTTTTAATTAAAAATAGAATCACATCCCTCAAGCCCCTCTTAATAGGAGAGATCTATTTCTTCCCTCTTTTGAGTTGTTGTAGTTGTAGAATACAGCCGTATTGACTTTCTTAAACAAATTAGAGTTTTTATTCAAAATTTCAATACATTTATTAGTTAGTTATAGATAAGCTGACATCTTTAAAATATTGAAATCCTATATTTGAATTTTATGTTTGACACATGGCATGTGTCATATGTCATCAACCGCTCTGGACATTTTATCAGTATTAACATTTTCTTTGTAGAATCCTCAGTTATTCTTAAGTTTACTTCTGGCTTTATTGTTAATGAGGATAATACTTGATTGTAAAATATATTAAATTTGATTATTGCTATTGTAGAAAATGCTATTCATTCTAGGTAGATCTGAGACACAAATGTTTTCTTTATTCTAATCATTTGTCTTGTATTTTCTAGACAGATATCAACATCAAACATTAATGTCTAATTCTTTCTTTCCAGACTTTAAACATCTGATTTTCCCATTTACAGAGTCAGTATTTCTGTATTGTCTTAGACCAAGACAATGATAATTGCATTCTATTCTCAATCTTAAAAAAAATATATATTTAACATCTAAAATGACAATGTTTGCTACATATTTTGGTATGAAATCAGCAGTTAAAGAAATTTCCTTTACCATTTTAGTTTGTTAAGAGTTTTTTATGAGTAGTTCAACTTTATCAATTACTTTTTCTATATCAATTGAGATAATTTGCAAATTTTCTTCTTAGACTATTAATATGGTAAGTAATATTGGTAAATTTTCTGCAGTTAAATTACCCTTGCTTTCTAAGAATAAATCCTGTCTGACCAGGCTATGTGAACTTTGTCAGTTAAGACTTTAGTTACAGTTTTATTTCTTGTTATTTTTTAAATAAATATTATGTTAACTTCAGGAATTAGATTGGATAGAGATTTTCTATCTATCTATCTATCTATCTATCTATCTATCTATCTATCTATCGATCTATCTGGTTAGCTAGTTAGTTAGTTAGTTAGTTAGTTAGTTAGTTAGTTAGAATTCACAGTTCCTTATAATAGAGATATAAAACTATTTGGTCCTAACTGGTTGAATTGAAAATAAATAAAAGGTATTTGTTTCCATTTGTTTCCATTTTAATTTCTTTGCCATGTATTGGTCTAATTGTATCCCATTCTCTAGATTTTTTTTTTTTTTTTTTTTTTTTTTCCAGACAGGGTTTCTCTGTATAGCCCTAGCTGTTCTGGAACTCACTTTGTAGACCAAGCTGGCCTCAAACTCAGAAATCCACCTGCCTTTGCCTCCCGAGTGCTGGGATTAAAGGCGTGTGCCACCATGCCTGGCCATTCTCTAGATTCTTAATCTTGGACCAATTTTGGAATTTTATATTTCCATATATATATACTTATAGTGGTCATTATTTTAGTCCTGATTTTAAGGTTTTTTCTTTAGTCTGTATTTTATTTATTTATATCTTCTCTTCCTTCTTGATTAATCTTTTCAGAGTTCTGTTTTATTAACAAAACCAAACAATCAACTTTTTTTTTCACCAGTCTTCTGTATTACTTCTCTTTTGTTTTCAATTTTATTGATATCTGCTCTTATATTTATTTCATTTATTCTTATTTCTTTGTTTCAATGTTATAGATGTGCTTTGACTTTATATGTCCAGAAATTATCACATACATAGTATATAGAAGGGTTTTTTTTTAATCAAATGTTCATTGAATAAAGAAATGAAGTGTAAACACCCTAACGTTCGACAGACTATCTTCTCCATTTCAATCCAACATGTACATAACAATGAGAGACCTAAGTAATGCTTAGAATATTTACCAACAATTTAAATATAAATAAATATATTCTTTGCTCCATTAAGGAGCCTCCAGGAATTATCTAGAAATATTTGAATCAAAGAACAAAACAAAAATAAATCTTCAGACATTTCTAACAATGCATTGCTGATAGCTGTTGCATGTAGCTTTATGCTCTACCCACCTTTAGCTCTGGGAAGAGGCCACACTACCACCCCTCCTCCAGTTTTCTTTGAATCAGCAAATAAAAGATACAGACACACAATTGTTCAATTTCACTTGCCTTCTTGGCATAATTGATAGGTGCTACTATCTACAACCTGGAAAAGCATGCCCTTATTAATTTCTTTTCTTACTCTCTCCCACTTACCCTAAACTTCAGTTGCTAAATTCCCCTGATCCCCCACCTATAGGAATGGCCTGTGTGGCCACTCCATTTTGAGATCTCACATGGTTGCCCAATTTAATTCTCTCCAAAGCATGGCAGTTTCTGTTTTCCTTCCTTGCAGCTTCTTTTCCACCAGGGACCCAGAAGTCCTGCCTATACCTTCTGTCCAGCAATAGATCCATGGCTTTCTTTACTAACAAAACAAGAACCAATTGGAGAACAGGACCATAACATCAGAACCAACCCCTACAGATAGTATAGTTTTAAAAAAATTGATTCTCTCATTCTTTTCTGTCCCCTTACTAATAAGACTCTCATTTTAGCTTAATGTACAACCATTTGGAAGAAAATCAAGCAATTAACATTTGGTCAAGGATATACCAATGATAATGGCAAGTCAACTTAAAAGTGTAAATGCAGGAGGATGTCTTCTTCCCTTTCTGTGTCTTTCTTTGCGTGGTATGTATACAATGGACAGAACTCCAGTGGCTATAGACCAGACAGTAACATTTGGAGCAATGTACTTCTCTGTGACAGCAGAGCAAGATAAATAGCACCCAGAGTCCTTGTATCAGGAAGCGTCATTGGTTGTCCCAGTGATCACTTTTGGACTTTATTATGAATTCCTATTTCCTTTAAGACAGTGTTTGGGGTCATTGGGGGTGGGGTGGGGGAGGAAACCACCTTTGACATGTAATTAAACATGTTAACTGATTAGAATAGAATTAGGTTAGAGACTGTACCTGTCCCTTTCTTGGAGGTCATCCTGGTGACAAAAGAGACTTCATGTCATGCATGGGAGAAATCTTGATGGAGCTGATCTTGTTCTTACACAGACCTCAAAATTGACCTCTGGGCAAATTTACTAAACTAAATCAATGAGAAGGCTGGCTCCAAAGCTTTTTAGCTTAAAAGAATAGGGGAAACTCTCAAGTGTTTATAGCTTTAGTAGTTGCCTAGGCCAAGTCCAAGAGAACCTACCTCTCCAGAATGTGGAATGATTTTTCTCTAGACTGACCCTCTGCCTTTATACCTAATCAGAGTCTCAGTTCTTTCTAAAAGACGGTCAAAGACAATTAGATAAAAGTGTAAAATCCTAGTCTATCATTTGTGGTGAATGGGCTTGGCTCTCAAAGAGCCACCCTATCTCCTTCACGTGACCTGGGGTTTGGGTCCACATCTCTCATAGTTCCACAGGGAGGTTTTAGGGTCTGACCAGAGAAAGCTTCTTTGTAAAGCTCTTTAATCCTCACAGTCAAAGGCCTCACGATCTCTGTTTCTCCACCATTTAATGATCTTAATCTAATGATCTTGGGTCTTAGTGTGGCTTTTAAGACCCAACACTGAGATATAAAAATTGTTAGACATGCATTAAAAGGGAGTGAAAATATTAGGAGGTGGGTTTTTTCTGTTTGTTTTGACTGTAAGGCAAGTTCAGACTCAAGACCAAGTACCTTTTTCTTTCTAAGCTCTAACCTTGATTTCCGAACACCTAGCCATCAGGGTAGTTACAGAATAGGCGACAGGGACTTGCCTCCTATCTTAGCTAGATAACAGAGTACAAGACAGATAGAATCAGCCTTTGATGCAAATCTTGGACTCTGAAGAGGTGCCAACAAAGAGATCTCAGAGTGGCTTGACAGTGCATGAAACAATAACCCTGACACCACCAGAAGTTACTTGTGAAACCTCCTGAGCAAAAAAAAAAAAAAAAAAAAAAAAAACCACACAGGCAAAAGTCATATTTTTCTCTACTATGACCCCCAAATTCCCTATACATATCCCATCAACTGTTTATAACAAATCACCAAGGAATAGAACAAAGCTGAGGCTATAGCTCAATGCTAAAGTGTCTTGCCTAGAATACACAAGACCATGGGGGTGATCTGCTGCACTGCAAACATAACAAATAAAATAATAATTTTAATTGCAAGGATCAGCAAGATGACTTATTGGGAAAACATGCCTGCCACATAAGCCCAGTAATTTGAGTTCAGTCCTTGGAACTCAGAGGTAGAAGGGGAGAACTGACTCTCTACAGCTCTCCTCTGACATTCTGACACACATACACCGTGGAATACATATTAACACACATATGCACAGTACACATGACCACACACACACACACACACACACACACATCCACACACCAATACAAATTTTTATATTTCAAAAGTACCCAAAAAAGAGCTTTTGTGCCTAGAAATCGAAGTGACTTTGTTTTGCTTTGCTTTGCTTTGCTTTGCTTTGTTTTTTTTGTTTGTTTGTTTGTTTGTTTGTTTGTTTAAGAAGGTTTCCCAGTTTCCCTCCCTTTCCACACTGTTTCTCTTCCTCTCATAGCCAGTATGCTGGCTTCCATTTTCCTTCAAGTAGCTCCTATACTTTTAAAACTGGTAGTTTTAATCTCTCAAAGAGATGGCAGACAGCTAGAATCTATATTTTCTTTCTTAGAAAAAATATCAAATGTACAGCAAAGAATTAGGTGGAATTAATTCCACCCTGGAAAAAAGAGGAGCCTGGTTGCTTCAGTCTCTTAGTTTATAAGGTCACCAGAATCCCTTGTTGGGAATTATTCCTCTGTAAATCACTTCTGCCCAGCTACTCGGCAGGCAGACCTGAGTTGCAGATAATCCAGTGATTGTGTCTGGTGTCTAAGCAGAAACATCAGTGGCCTTCCCTCTGAGGATTCTGGTACCATTATCAGCTACTGGATAAAGTAGGAAAGCTGGTTCCTAATACGTATTCTTCTGACCATCTGCAGGCTGGGATTCAGCCTCACAGACAAATGTCTTGCAAATGAATACTGGTGTATATAAGACTCTACATCCCTAGTGCCCAGCTGAGACTCAGTATAGGAGGCAAGAACCTTGAGAGATGGGTAGCCAACTGCAGTCAAGTGCACTACACTCACAGCAGGGAAGGCTAGTGTGACTTAGCATGACTTCTTTGCAACTTCTTTCTTTCTGTATTTATAAATGAAAATATAGAATTAATTAGCTCATCTTTAGCCACCAATTAACACTGGCATTGGAAAAACAACTCATGCAGGACGCTTTAAAAACATCTTAAATTGTAGATTAATATCCTAAACCCCCTATATAACAACACCTTTAAGCAAATGATGTCACTACATGCCTCGTGTTCTTTTAGTATACATAGGTGTGTATGCATAGTTCAGTGTATTTGTGTATGATGGATGCATGTGAATGTGCACAAATGTGTCCAGATGAACATGCACTTGTATATGTGTACATGTGGAAGCCAGAATGACATTGAATATCTTCCATTAACACTCTCCATTTTATGAATTTGAAACAGGATCTTTTACTGAAGCTGGAGATCCCTGATGGCTTGGACTATCTAACCAGGGAGCTTCAGGGATCACCTGTCTCCACTCTCTATCACTAGGGTTACTGACATCCATGGCAACCACTCCCTTTTTTGTGGGGAATAGAAATCCAATCTCAGGTTCTCAGGCTTGTGTATCCATTGAGCCATCTCTCCATCCCCAAAGCTTCAATTCCTAAACCAGTGTATTTAAAAAGCTGATGAACTCTTTGTAGGGTTGTGGTGAAGATTTTTAAAATACCATTATCAAAATATATAGCAAACCACCTCATTGTAAAAGGCTCATTACAGTTTGGATTTGCAATGTCCCCTGCAGATTCATGTTTTGGATGGGTGGCATTAGTTTTGGAGGTGCTTGAGGCGTTGAGAGTTGAGGCCCAGGTAGAGAAAGTAGGCGTCTGGCTAGTCCTTATGGGTGTGCTGTCCCTGGCAGCTTCCTAAAGCACTCTTTGCTTCTAATCCTCCAAAAGGTGCCTCTATCACAGAAGGCTGCCACCAGATGAGCTGCTCAGCCATGCGTCCCTTGCCTTGCTGGACTAAACACTCTGACTCAGCACTCAAATGAATCTGCATTTTTAAGGTGGTTTCTGCCTGGCATTTTGTCACAGCAATCTAACGTCAGACACAGCTTGAGCTGGGCTGTTCACTATGATGCTTCCATCCTTGTCCACCCTCCTCTTTGGTGAGGTTCCTCTAGATTTCTAGTCTTTATATCTGCAGAAGTTAGAGCTAAAGTACCAGCTCATGACTTCCTTATGGTCCAGAATGGGCAGCTGACCAAGAGGCTGATGTAAATGTTTTCCCTAAGGATTCAACATTAGATGGGTGCTAAGGAATTCTAATCTCTCTCCTCATGGGATCAGGATCTGATAAGGCCAAATGCTGTGATGGGAGCAGGGAACAAGTTAGTCTTCAAATGGAGATCTGGAAGAGGAACAAACCCCGAAGGAGAGGAGACAAAAGACAGAGCAGAATGAAGTTGGATGTCCGCCTTCTTACTCCTCTCTGGTCTTGGGTTCCATGAAACTCTTATCTCTGAGCATCAAATTCAGGTCCTCTTCAAGAGCAATATGCACAGGATTCTCTTAGTAAAATTCCCTTCATGTTAAAGTTAGCTTAAACTGGTTCTTGTTAGACATAATAGAGGCTCAGTCTGGTAAGTCATTCTTATTTGATAAATAGTAAATATTATAAGAAAAAAATGAAAGAACTGGCCAAAATATGCTACATGTTCTCCCACCTGTCCCTAAGCTCACCTGCCTTTCCCCACCAACAACTTGTTGTTCCTCCTACAACTTCTTCAATCTACACTTATTCAACAGTCCATTCATTTATTAAAGTGCTTTTCTGCACAAGGGTGGGTGGGTACTACAATATGCCTCTAATTTCATGTGCAGATGATAACACCTCTTAGCCTTGTCTCTGGACATGCCTTTATGTATCAGGGTCTACCTCTGGCCATATACATGGCCCTGCCCCTCCTTAGTGGCCCAGCTTTGATGGTTGTTCCTCAGGAAGTACCCACAACTCAGTCCCAGCACTACCTGAAAAAGAGATATTTGAAAAAGGTGAAGTCCTCAGTATTTACAACAGAAATAGCAAATGTGCAAGCCCCATGCTGAGCACTCTGCGGGAGCTGCTTCATTTAATTCTCACAACAACTTAGGAGATTGGCGCTGTTCTCATCCACGTTTTTATTGATGCAGAGGCTGAAGCCCTAAAGGAACAAGGAATTCATTCAAGGTCGTACAGTTAGAAAATGGCAAAAAGAAAGTCCAGATCCACACTGGGTCTCATAAAGGCCATGCCCTTTACTGGGCTAAGCTACTTTAGACTAGACCCTCTAGATGAGGCTTTGGTTAGCTAATTTACTATAGATGAGACCAGAATGAATTCAAGGGCTGGAAAGATAGCTCAGTGGTAAGAGCACACATACTGCTCTTGAAGAGGACTTGAGTTTGGTGCCCAGGAGTCATGTTGAGGGGCTCACAACCATTTCATATCCAGCTCAAGGGGATTGGGAGCCTCCTTTTAGCCTCCAGGAGCACCTACACATATGCACACATGCACAAATAAATCTTTAAAAACAAAGAATTCATAGTCTTCAGCAAGGGCTCAGGGAGCAAAGTATAAGAGGACTTTGGCCCTGGAAGTAGAAGTGCAATGGAGTTGCAACAAAGACCTGAAGCCAGAGCTGTACTCCAAGGTTTGGAGGGTAAACATCTCCAGAATTTCATCTTGGCTTTCCATACATAGGGCAGTAGTGGAAACTTTAGGAATTGGGACTTAGCTAGAGGAAGAAGGTCCAGTGACATCTGGATTGGACCCCAACCCTTCTTACCCATCCTAGTCACCAGGAGGTTGAACTCACCGAGCATGTGACCCTGCCACCCCACAGACCTGGAGCAATGAGGTCAAGTGACAGTGACTGAAACTCTGAAACTGTGAGCCAAAGGAAACCTCTCTCTTTCTACTTTGTTCTCCTTGGGAGTCTGGCTAGCACAGGTTTGTTAAGAATTGTGAGTGGTACTAGTACATTTGGGCCAGGAAGAGGGTTAAACCAAGAGAAAGGCGTAGTCCATGGTTGGAGGTTAAGTGTTAGAGTCCTAGCCCCTAGTACCTGATTATGACCTTATTTGGAAGTAAAATCTTTGCAGATACAATCGAGATTAGGTTATGAAGCCAGGCGTGGTGGCACATGCCTTTAATCCCAGCACTCGGGAGGCAGAGGCAGGTAGATTTCTGAGTTTGAGGCCAGCCTGGTCTACAAAGTGAGTTCCAGGACAGCCAGGCTATACAGAGAAACCCTGTCTCGAAAAAAAAAAAATTAGGTTATGAATCCTAATCTAACATGATCTTACTCAGATATGGAGGTTAGGACACAGGCAGAGATACACAGAAATACATCATATGTACAAAGAGACAGAGATGGAGCATACAGAGAGAAAGCCAAGAGTCATAAGGTCTGACAACTCCCATTGAAGCGTAAGTCAACGAGGAAGGACTCATCTACCTAGAGTCTCAGAGGGAGCATGGCCCTGCAGACACCTTGATTTCTACTTTCTACTCTTCAGAACTAGAAGGTCATAGGCGTCTATGGCTTCCTACACCCAGTTCCTGGTACTTTGATATGGCAGCCTGTGAAAATAACACAGTACTCATAACGCAGTACTCATCAGAGAACCCTCGAAGGTCCCTGAATGGGTGGGGGGGGGGAGGGAACTATGATTAGGAAGATGATGTTCAGACCATGGAAGCTACTTGGTGGTGGAGCAAGATGGACTTCTATAGAAAACCAGCCTAGCCCTGTCTATACTGTCTTCTTCTCCCCATATACCAGGGAACAAAAGCCTCCCTCCCTCCCACTACCCCTAGCAGATCCACCAATTGATCAGAGCAACATGAGCCTCCACCCTTTACCTCTCTTGTAGAAACAAAGAGGACAGCACTGCCTATTTCCTCCTCAGTGTCCCCACTTGTCCTCCCTGTTCCAAAGACCTCCTTCTAACATTGTGTTTCTCTATAGAGCCTGTAATCCTGTTGGCAGAAAGCATGTTGATCTGCTTGTTTACTGTCTAGCTCCCTGTACCAGAGTCTCTGACCCCTCAGGGAAGCAGGGAGTCCATGATGTCTCAGAGAAGCATCTTCTACGTGGTAAGACTCAGGAGGTACATGGGGGTGCAGGAGCAGTGGGGCATGGATGCCAAATAAGGCAAGGCTTGAAGCCCACATATTCTATATTAAAGACTGAGCGCATCCCAGCCCTTCCCTTTGTGTGTCCTTGAACACAGCTAATGTATCCCAGGGCATACCACACAGACAGTGTGGACATGGTCTGTGTACCAGCCCAATAGGCCTATTTGAAATCTTATCAGGTTTCTGTTTCTTTAAAGTGGGAGGCACCTTTTGGAAGTGCTCTTTGTGAGTAATTCATGTTTGGTGAGGAATCAATCACCTTGCCTGTTGTCAGATCAGCCATCATTTGCATTTGGGAAGACCCCGTCTCTCTATAATGAGAGCGACTCTCCCAGCTGATTAGAATGAGGCTCGGGCACCCTCCCCCCACCCAGTTCCATTCAATCTTTCTGTAATACAACATAGAAAGTTCCTCATAGTCATCAGGTAAAAATTCATGAGATGAGAACCGTAATTCTTATGTGAGGAATGAAGCATAAAGTACAACTCTCAAAAACTTCATCGTGACACCTTTGTTGGTAAGCACGGTGATCACTACGCTATGGAAATACCGCGGCATCATGACACATTCCTATGCTTATAAACTGGTACCTTTTCGAGACAGGGTATCATGTAGTCCAGACTACCCCTGAATTCACTGTGGACCTAAGATTAACCTTGAATTTCTGATCTTTCTCCCTCAACATCCCAAATATCAAGATTACTGGCATGTGCCACCATGCTTGGGCTTTAAAACTTGATTCCAAAGAGCTAGTGAGATGTGTTTGGTCCATACTGACCAGAATCCCATGCCTGGAACTGCAGAAAGCTAGGGGGAGGTGGAGAAGCGGCTCTACAAAGTTGTCGTCTGACTTCCACACACATGCTGTGCCATGGGCCCCATCCCCAACAATAATCAATAAAACGTATTTAAAGTGGCCTTTAAAAATCCATAAGTACTAGGGTAAGTAAAGATAGCAATTTGTTCTGGCAAAGTCTTGATTTGCTTATAGAAAGGGCACAAGAACAGCTGCAGCTTGTGGGTTACCACAGCGCAAGGTATGGGAATCAAGTCAGGTTCCTGTAACCACAGCCAAATACCCGAAACACTCAACCTCTCAAAACTTACTCTGGCTGGAAGTCTCAGTCCATGATCAGTTGGTCTCATTCGTGTTAGGCCTGCAGTGAGGCAGCATACCATATCAAGTGTCATCATGGAGCAAAATTGCTCTCATTATGGCCCAGAAGACTCTGGGGCCACGCGATTTCCTTCTAAGACATGCTGCCAATAACCTAAGTGCCTCTCCGTAGGCCCCACCCCTCAAAGATTCCACAATGTCTCAATAGATCCACCCTGAGGATACTCAAGATCCTGACTAAAGAGAAAATTTATCAAATTTTCTGATATCAAATATGAAGTCAAAAACCCAGTTGGGGATGGTTGCAGATTATAGTGGCAAGTGAGCTGAGGTCTTGGGTTGGTATCTGAAGCAGTTACATGCCGTGGATACATCCTGATGCTGTTTGGTTCAGCTGCTTGCAACTTTCTCTGTTCACCTAGTATTTCTCACAGGCTAAATCACACATGAGTAGACGTGAAAATCGTGCTATGCTCAAATCACTCCCTGATCCATCAGCTGCACTGGAACAGATTTATGTTATAAAACAAGCATTATTGCAGCATAAGCTGAACATCCAAACTCACCAAGGCTGTCTGCAGGGGAACTGGAATCAGCTGACATGAAACCATCCTGATTCACAAGGAAGCCCTCCATTTAGTCTGAAATCAATTAGGGATGAGACAGGGCTTGCTACATGGCAAAGTGTTATTAATCAGAAAGCAACTCCTAAATCCTCATATATTTAGAATCATCTGTCATTGACTTTATAAAGTGATTTTTAAAAGACATAAATAAAGTCTGGAGGGAGAGATCAGCAGTTAAAAGCATTTAGTCCTGTTGCAAAGCACTCACATCATGATGCTCATAAATACCTAGAACCCCAATTCCAGGAGACCCAATGCCCTCTAGACTTCTCATGCAGCTTCATGCCTGTGGTGGACATATACTCTCATATGCATAAATAAAATCATAAATAAATATTTAAAAATGAATACTATGAGAAATAAAGAATTTAGACAAAAAAAATTGCCAAGAATGTGTCCTGGAATGAGCTTAGATAAAAATCCGCTCTCACATCTATAGTTATAGGTAATAAAAGTTGGCATTTCCGATGGTGTGAGCCTCATATCAGGATCCTGGATGATTTCTGAATCACCAACTCAATGGAAAAGGATGTTCGATGTTCAGATGGCTGAGGAAAGAAAGCAGACTGAGAGAAAGAGTGTAAGCAGGCTAACCAAAGCAAAGATGTTCAATAATGCAGCCAATGGGGAATCCCATGCCTGGAGCACTTCAGTGAGCAGCAGCTGGCCTCCCCCTGCCCACAGCAGATGTATTTTTGAAGCATGAACAGTACATCCCAGCTTGAGAGTCTGGAGAAATTGCCCATGTGCCTCAACTTGTCTAAGGGAAAGCTGCCTTGCTACCTTTCCCTGTTTCTCATCACTACCTCCCCAACCCTGGGCTCTTGCCACTTCACTGGGACAGACAGGGCTCCCTCCAACTCTCCAGAAACAGCAAATAACACAACTGAAAAGCTGTTATAAATCTGAGTAGCTGGGAAATGGGGGAGGGGACTTAATAGATGGAGAGATGGCTGGTTCTAAAGTATAATGACGGGGCTAGGGGATAGTAATTGTATCTACCTCTGATAGAAGAGTCTTCACTGAGCTCTTCATAGCTATAATAGCTGTAGTTGCTATGTAGTGGGAATGTCCCTGGAGCCTGTGGCCTCTTTTAGCCTGGAGGTTCCAATCAGGGCACTTTACTCACATTTATTGATTAGGCCTCTTGTGTTCCCAGTGAAGCTCAGATGCATTGTGTTCTGAAAAGAGGAAAAATATGTAATATATCACATCATCATCACCATCATCTATCAGCAGCAGCCCCCCCCCCTTGCAGGCACATGATAGACATCCATAAGACCCCACACTGGAGAGGCTGTAACAAAACAGCTGGACACATATTATCCTCCACGAACATACAAAGAGAGAGATAATGTTGTTCATTTACATAGGCATCTGGGGTACCAAAGTCTGTTGCCCCTCTTCCCAATAAGCACGAGAAGTGCAGGGAGAATGACTAAGACATAGTCTCTGCACTGAAGGATCACCCAGTTCAATGTCCAGAGAAGAAATGAGCTGCAAGTATTACGCCTTATGTGCCATAGGAGGAAGGTGGCCTGAGATTCTAGTTACCAGATAAGGCATCGAGGTGATTGCTGTTGGCCTGTTGCCAATCACCGCCCATCACCACGGCTTCCAAGACTCTCCACATATAACATAGCTTCAACCTGCCCTTCAAGCTTCTGCCTTGAGTCAGGCCCTCTGAACTTTTAGACTCCCTTAAAATCTAGACTCCTGTGATCCAGTCCCTCCGGTATAGCTCAGTGGATACTCCAGGGAGCTCCCCTGACCATTTACCCAGTGACAGAAACTTCTCCTTGTCTCCAGGATCGCATTGAGCTCAGAAAAGGTCCTCATTGTAAAAATGAGTTGTTTTAAGTTTGCTCAGAAAATTAATCTGGCAGCTGTATTTCTTTACCTTTGCTAGTCCCCATTAACCACACAGAGAAACTGACTTACTGTATGGCTTCTCCTTGATAACTAGGCAGTAATGATCTACCTTAACCTCCTGTGCTAATCCGGCTACCTCGGAGACCCAGCCCATGGTACTTGCAGTTTAAAACTGTCCTAACTCTCTGCTTTTGATGTTTCTTCCCATGGTGTCCTCTTGGACCCACTCTTCCTTGTGACCAATCTCAGTCTCCCTCTCTCTCTTTTCTTCTCCTGGCTGGTGGGAGCTTCTGTCCTACTCTCTCTTCTACCCAGTCATTGGGTGATCAGCATTTATCGACAGGCAGAAAATAAATGATAAGAATTGTCTACACAAACTCGAGACAGGAGGTTCTTGGCCTAAGCATTACAACGCCATGTTAGGATTAAAACAAGATATGAAGGCAGAGAAATCAGCATTCGAATAACTCACGGATAATCTTTACATTGTACACAGAAACATTATGCCTACACCTCAT
Source organism: Mus pahari (assembly GCF_900095145.1). Lineage (NCBI taxonomy): Eukaryota > Metazoa > Chordata > Mammalia > Rodentia > Muridae > Mus > Mus pahari. The sequence continues at coordinate 52,092,183 of NC_034591.1, forward strand.
GGTACACATTAGTTTTGCATTGATATGAGCAAAATACCTGGCAGAACAGTTTATCAAAGGGAGGAGGGTTTATTTTGACTCATGGTTTTCAAACGGTCCAGTCTACGTTCGCTTGGCTTAGGGAGCTTGGGCTGCAAATCACAGCAGCAGAGGCATGAGCTGTTCTTCACTTTACAGATAGGACACAGAAACAGTAAGAGGCAGGAATAATATTCACTCCCAGGGATGTGCTCCCAGCGCACTGCAGATAGACATCATCTCCTAAAGTTTCCAGAACATCCTGAAGTAGCATTACCTGGTTGGAACCACACAGTTAAAACATGACCCAGAGGGACATTTCATATTGAAATTTCATAACACAGTGGGATCCAGCCTCACTTGTCACTCCTGTCTCATATTCTATGACGAGTCTGACATTTGCAGCCCTGTACCACTGATACCTTCCTAAAAAGCCAACCTAACAAGACCATACCCCAAAGCATTAGCCTATGCTGTCCCTTCTGCCTGGACTTTTCCTTCTTCTTCCCCTCAGCTACTTGCTAAACTCTCCCTTGTCCCTACTGGGCCCTCTCAGCATCCACAGGAGTGACAATCCTTTCTCTCTCACTCCGAGTAGACAGTGGCACACCATGACTGTGGTATTTTCAACTGTGCCAAGAAGATGTGGGTTTTCTTTTCTCCTAGACTTTGAATTCCTTGACAGCAGAGCCAACTCATTATCTGACACAGAGTAGGGGGAGCTCAGCAGTGGTTGGTAAAAGAGTCAGAACAAAACTTCCTGCTTCCAAACTGTACCAAAGACCCACCCAACCCCGGCAGTGAGTGAGCTGTTCCTTCATAGGATCAGAGCCCTGCAGCATGGTGTCTCTGGCCTCCCTTCTCCTATGGCCTGACTACAATACCATGTGGCTATATGCAATGACAGAGTGAAGGGGATAGTCCCTGGAACATTCACTCTCCTTGGCCCCTTCCCTCCTGTGGCCACTGTCATTTTAGCAGAAACATCAGAATGGGGTTGGTTGACATTATGAAGGAGTGTTGGCTGCGGAAGTCTCCCACCTATTGTTTATTTGCTCTTGTTTTCTCCAATTAATAAATGCCATCAGCTTCATTTTACATATGAATAAGTAATATCTTTGGGGTTAGTTTGCCAAACTTCACACAGCTAGGAATTACCAGCATTGGGATTTGAACCTCTGACTAATGGTTTGGAGAGTGCCCTGTTGCTTCTTACTATGCTGAGCTGCCTCTTCCTGGAGTGAAAAGGGGAAGCCTGTAGCCTATGGGGGTGTAGCGTGAATGGCACAGTATGAAGAGCCAATGCTCAGTGAGCCCTGTTTTTTGTTTACCTTATATGGTGAAAAGAGAGAGGCCTATCCTTTCCTCTGTAACACAGATGAGTGGAGTGCTAATTTGGTAAGTGTGTATTTTCTGGCTTCTGTTCTCTCTACCATCTGCCTGTGTGAACCAGCCAAACCAGGGTGACTTTTAATTACGCCCAGTTCTAAGAGAAGGTCCTTCCATCCCTTCAGATAAGTTCATCTTCTTACTATTTTAGGAAAGAGCTTCATGGAGCAGGGCATTTGTGGATCACTTCCAAGAACCGGAACAGAAAGTGATACGATGTAGCCAACACTCTTCTACTGACAGAGCCCTTCAACAAGATGCTAGGAGACCTGACTGGCCCTGCTCTTCCCTAGAATATATGGAGGAGGGGGGAAAAGTCCTTACAAACTCTCTTTGCTTCAGTTTCTACCAGACCCTGGCACTTGTAAGTGGCGTTTCGCTGTTACGTGCCAGACTGTCCCTATAGCTGTTCTATGAACACGTATTGGGACAAACTATCTCCAGGTTTCTCATCTTCACATTCATAAAGAAGACCTTTAGATTCTTCTAGAAGATTCTCCCTGTCCCTCCCTGTGCCTCTAAAGATAAAATGCTGGATACAGCTTCTTGAAACTATATCCAAGATCTTTGTGCCAGCATCCAGCCTTCTGCTATTCTCAAACCAAAACATGCATAAATGATAGCAGGGGGCATAAGGCTAAGAGAAGTAATTGACACAACTAAGCAATCCTTTAAACCCAGGTATCATTCATCCAAATCCAAAGGGGCGTTTTCCATTCATTCACCGGAGGCTCTTCTCCCTACCTGTTCCTGCCTCCCTTCTGCATCTTTATAAGCATTAGCAGTCCATATGGCGAAGGAGTGGCTTCCCAGTTGCTTGGGAAGATAACTGCCTCCTGAAGGAGCTGAGTGGGGTGAGCAAGCAGGGTCTGCAGGAACTGCACTCTGCCTGTCTCCATCAGAGAGGGAGAGACACTTCCTTGCTGGCTGGGGAAGCCCCTCCTCCCATCACCGGGCTTCCCAACCCAAAGCACACACCCACCCTGCTTGCCCATCTCTGAGACTGGCAAATGAGCCAGTCCCTCTACCAGCCGCCAAGTTAATTTTATAAAGTCTCTCTTTGACAAACTAAGAGGAAAAGTTGGCTGTTTCCTTTGGTTTTCTTTAGCAACACTGAAATGTCTAACATCGAAATGTGCGGTGTTTGCGAACTTAAATATGTCGCCTCTGGACCAGCCATTCCTGAAGGAACAGCTGCTCTCCAGAAGATCTGAAGTGCGAACCAGCAAAGTTACATTACTTATCTTTCCCTAAAGAAATGAAAGGTGTTTCCCTCCCCCTCAAAGTAACAGCTCCTTCACTCTACATCAAAACTCCAGCCTTTGGCAAACACGTCTTAACACTTCCAAATCCAAGCACCGCCACAAAACTCCAGACTTCAAAAGTGACAACAGCAGCGGGCCCCACGTGCATTCCTCAGTACCGGCTCCATCATGACTTCAGAATGCCTCTGCGACAGATCAGAGTGCAAAGAGCTTGAATATTGCTCCCACACCATAGTGAACCTCCAAAGCACAGAATTCAATAAACAACCCAGGATGTCAACCTGGGAGATTGAGCTAAATGCCAATATCACCAAAGACAGAGTCTGGCCTAGTATTTCAGAAATGGTGACAACTGTGTGAAGGTGGCTGACAGCTTAGCAGGAGCGGGTGACCGGCACAGAGATAAACAGGTGGCTGTGGTGAGAATGGAGCCTCCAGACAAGGTGTGATGCAGTGGAAAGAGCCTTTCTCCAGGCCTGGTGATACAGGTCTGTGGTCTTGACTGAGGTGAGAAAGTGATGAGTTTTAGGACCTATGTAAGCTACAGAGTGAGTTCAAGGCCAGCCTGGGCAACTCAGTGAGACTTTGTCTAAGATAGATAGATGATAGATAGATAGATAGATAGATAGATAGATAGATAGATAGATAGATGGGATGGGATGGGATGGGATGGGATGGGATGGGATGGGATGGATGGACAGTAGTGATGGTGGGTGAGTGGTAACTAGATCTTAGCCTCCCTGGGAACACTAGAGGAAGAATTAGGTATAGGAATCTCAAGCAACAAAGATGTTAACTGCACTCTCTCATCTGGAAGAAGGGAGGAAGTCCACAGGCATCATGAAACCATTAGAGACCAAGGTTCTTTCTGACTTTGTGCTCTGCCATCAACAAGGGCACCTCTCAGCAGGAGAAAGTAAGGAACATAAGAGAGAAATGGCCCCTTGATGCTTCTGCAAGCCAAGACAGCTCCATTTTAGCAACTATCTCCTCAAATGAGATCTCTCCCCTTGTATCTCAGAGGCCAGGACCTAGCCACATCATTTCACGAGGTGCTGAGAAATAATGTGTGTAGCTGGAAGCATTCTGGCCTTAGAGAACTTGGTCTTCTATTAAGTTTAGAGGGGACAACAGATTTGAGGGGGCATCAGGCAGGCTGTCATGGACTCAGTTCTCTGTCTAAAACTATATATTCTATCTGCCTCTCAACATCAGCACTGTTGATATTTGAGGGCAGATCAGCCTATATTATAAGAGGGGTGGTGCTGAATAATACAGCGTCCCTGGACACTACCCATCAGTAGAACCAGGCTTTGAATAGAATAAAGAGTCATTTTCAATGTATACTTTCTGACCCGTCTCCTGATACAATCTCTCACATGGCTCCCACTGGCACCTCCCCTTCTGTCCCTCTCTCTTCCTTGATCTCCTTTCAGGCAGCCATACAAATGGATACAAAGTGTCTCTTCATGTCCCCAATGAGGGAGACCTCACTCACTGTGACCAGAAAGACTGCAGCATCTCCCATCGATGTGTGAGCAACCATACAAATGCACATGTATGTACACACACATGTATGTACACACACACACACACACACACACACGTATGCATAAACACTCATTCATTCCCTCTTACTCTCTATCCTCCAGGTATCAGTTTCTTTTGCTTTACTTGCTTAGTCATTTGAAATTGGGTCTCATCATGGTAGCCTTTAAATCACAGGGCTCTCCTGTATCAGCCTCTACTATGATAAACATAGCTGCTATGGTAAGGTTCATTAACTTCTTTAATATTAACTTCTCCCTCGAACCCTTCCCTTGCTTCCCACTCCTCTCTCTTCTTTTTAGTGAGCCCTCTCTATTCCCCCTCCCCACAACTATCTTCAATAGCCAGCCTCATCTAGCAACTGCTTTTAAGTGAATCATTTAAAGGCTTCCAGCCATTGTAGCGACAGGAGCAGTCCAGATTTCCTGCTTCTGTTTTCTTTGGTCTTCCTCCTCACCTCAGGAGTCCTCCTTTCTTTTGGTTGCCCCACATTCTGCAGTCAGCTGCTTCTATGATGCCTCTGCTCAGGCCTGCAGATACCTATACATTTGCTGTAGACAAATGGGGAGAACAGTTACTCACCCCAACTCACGTTACCATAGCCTCTGCTCTATAAGGACAGCTCAGGTATTGATCCTGAAAGTTTCTGAAAAGAGAGTCACAATTGGCCAAGGAAAATGAGATTATGTGCACTGCATGTTAAGGGTTAAGGGGTGCCTTATTTCCAAAGGTCCCTCAGTACTCATCACTTAAGAATTTCTGGTTTCTATTCTTCAAGCCCAATGGTCTTCAAATATTCTCTATTGCTTGTCTTATCCATAAAACATTTTTGAGCATCCACCCCCAGTATATACATATTTGTTTACTTGTAATTATAATCACATACAACACATGTCCAAAATTATTTATATTATAAATAGACATTCTCATTATAATGGAAATAACAAATCTACTCAGAAAATAGAAGTTGTAAAGGGAGAGGAAAATAATGAATTTACCTAGCCACCCTTCTTGTTTCTCTGTACCTCTGAATGATCCTGTGCAGCATGCTTGACCTTTAGCCCATTCTCAGATGACCTCTGTGGTGGACACCACCACTATATATCAGTATTTCCTACCCTTCTTCACCTTGAAGTCAGGAGTGGCCTCATGACTTGTTTTGTCTAGTTGATGAGTCCTTTTGATGAAAAGGCAAAGATAAATGACTCTCTATGTTTGGTCTCTCATTTCACAAAAAAAGCCCAAACCTTCTTGTTGGTCGACACCTCAGAGAGGGTCGTCCCAGGTGCCTTGAATAGCTAAAATGAGAAACCTTGCTGAATCGCGCTGGTCTTGCGCTCTAGAAGGTTTTGTTACTGCAGCACACTCTGACTTGTCTCAAGTACGTATGGATCCTAAACGCCACCATCAGCATCAGCTTGTTTCTTGATGGTTGGTCTCTCCGAGAGTCACACTGAGCTGAGCAGATACATTTTGACAGTGATGGTGAGTCAAAGCACCATGAAGAAGGAAGGATAGCTAAGGAAGAGGTCAAGATGTAAGAAATGGCCCCTCTCTGAAGACCAAGCCTAGAGATGAAGGCTGAAATTGAGTCTTCTGACCCTATGTGGAAAGGCTTGCCAAGAAATTGAAGGGTAGTTTCTGCTGTAACCCCAAAACCAACCATGAGTCCTGGGCTAAAGAGCACTATGCCAAGATGAGAGATAATCCTGACTGCATGTTCTCTGGCCTCCTAATAGAAACAAGTTTGATTTTTAAGTCAGAACATAAATTCTTTTCTTTAAAGGCTGACTTAGCTCCCCTACGCAGCTGCACCTTGTCTTTTAACGTTTTTAGTAGTAGTATGTAAGAAGAGTACCAACGCCAGGCGTGATGGCGCACGCCTTTAATCCCAGCACTTGGGAGGCAGAGGCAGGTGGATTT
>NC_034591.1:52098400-52126834 GCF_900095145.1 Mus pahari
ACCTATAGGTAACCAAGGCTACCTTCATGGTATCTAATATATTGGCAAGCAGTTTCCCAAATGCCTTCCATATTATCTGACCAAAAGATGGCTACTGAACTGTATTATGGGATTTAAAGTTGTTTAGAAGATGAAGGAATTTGGAATGCTCTTTTCAATCTTTTATGAGTTGGTATCTTGATCTCCATATACACAAAGAGAAACTCAACATCAATAGTTTATGCCATAGATGGCTGATCCAGTTATCACCCCTGATATACATTCTAGATATCAGCACAAAAGGAGGAAGGTCACGCTTCATCTTAGAGGCAGAAACCAAATATTGCATGTATTACCTCTGCTCATATCTCATTGATTAAAATTTAGTCATGTGGTCAAACAAAACTGCAAGAACTCCTAGGAGATGTAGTCACCCATATTAAGGGAAGAATGGAGGGGATATTGGGGGACAATTTGCAGCCTCTAGTACAACATGAGATCTTCAGGAAGCTTTTCTGCTATGTCACTTAGCTCCTTACTCATTTGTACAATTGGTCTAGGATGTTCAAGATACCATATTAGCAACCCTTTACTCTCCTCTGTATCTCATGAAGGCATAAGCTGAATTCTTTCTGTTTCTCAGTGTCACAGGCTACATCACTTTATACCTATATAGCACTTTATAGATGTGCACAGTAGCCTCCCTTATCTCTGTCTACCATTATAGTGCCCTGCTAGTGCTAAACCCTTTATGCAAACTACAATAAGATATCTTGAAAAGAGACCACCCATGCAGCTTTCTTATAGTACATTTTTATAGTCTGTTTTATTCTTACTCTTAATCAGTATAATTTAGAAATAAAATTTTATTATAGGTATTTATTTGTAGGAAAGGATATAGTAGGACAGGGTTCAATACTGGTCCACTTTTAGGCATCTTGGATGTTGTGGAAAATGTCCTCTGTAGATAAGGGGGCTAAATGAATCACTTGACAACTGCATATGCCTGGTAGTTTTTTACTTCCTACAAAACAATTCTGCAGCCTCCAGACTCTGCAGTAATTGACCTTGTTGGTCGATAGGATATTTCCAAGGGAACAGCTCTCCAAGCCTGATGCACTGACCAATGCCCAGAACCCACTCCTAAGAGATGCTTCTCCATGCTGCCATGGAGACCAGCACATGGATAGCCTTTCTCTTAGCCAAAGTGTGGAATATTTCAAGGTCTTCTGATCCATGTCACTCTTAATTATTTAGATGGTTCTACTATAACTCCATAATGATTCTCCTTTTAGCTAGTCAAGGGACCAGGGATCGCCTCTCTGAGACAGGGTCCAGCAGGAGGCCTCAGTCTTGTTAGTAGGATGACAAGGGAGATATGGGACAACCACCATCAATCTCTAACCTTTCTCTCCCTCTTTCTCTGGTTCTTCTCAGCTTCTCCTGCCTCTAGGTCAAGGTCTTTGTCACCTCCAGACTCATCCAGTCCAGATGTTGTTTGGGCCCTTGGGATGCATGTTGTAGGCAAAAGAGTAGAGAAAAAGACAAGAAGAAGTTGAAAGTAAGGGGCAGTTTCTGAGTAACCGGACCACATGAAAGAAGTAGGTAGGAAAGAATATATTTAAGGAGTATCACTGTGGACTTCATATCAAAGCATACATGAAAAGGATCTGGATTATTTAGAAAAAGTTTAGAATGTGTTAGGCTGTGTTTCTGGGGCCTTGCAGAGCTTGGCGGCTTCTCAAGCAATGGCTCAGAGAGAATGACTCAGAGTACTGGGAAAATGTCAGCAAGGAATAAGTCCCAAAAAGCCTTCTTCATGAAGATTTCTTTCCTGCTTTGTAACCTTAGGGAAAAATAAACAGTTCTATAAAAGAGCGAAGCATATGTCAATGGTTTTTAACCATTTTCAGATAATACCAAGACCAGAAATTATTATAGTGTCTGAATAGCTCAGGAGACATTGGTAGTCTTCACTGCAATGACAATCCAACCATTCTAAGTGAAGGCAATGTAATTTTATCACATATGTAAACTACAACACAGTTATTATACATATATATATGTCCAAAAGATTAGCTGTCATACACACACACACACACACACACACACACACACACACACACACACACAATGTTGTTTCTGGTTCTTCCTGATGGTTCTCATTGGCTTTATTGCTAGTGTGTAAGCAACATGAAAATTCAAGAGAATTTTATAGAAAAATATGAAAAATTAAAATTTTATGAATTAATTACTTTTTGTTAACAAAAATAACTATAACTGGGTATGGTGGTGCATGTCTTTAATCTTTGAAATTGGGAGACAGAAAGTTTAGAAGTTGAAGGCTATCCTCAGATTCGAAGCAAGCTACATACTAGCCTAGATGTATCAGCTCTTGCCAAAGGAGAGAGGAAGAAAGGAAGAGGAAAGGAAGGAAGAGGAAGGGAAGGAGGAAAATAGAAACTATTTAGGGACTGCAATCTCTACAAATAAAATAACATTTTTTTTCATTCCTCTATTTCTATTCCTGAAGATCTAGAATATTCCAGAAACAAAACAAGCTTGTATAGTCCACTATTTTATTTCATCTATGGAGCCACACTCTTACTGCTAAACTACTATATATAGTAGTATACTACTATATAGAGAATATAATTAGAGACTTATAGGACAATAGCAGCACTCTGTTGCCAGGGTTTCTTGATAAGCTCCTTAGATGGTTATTATGTTCAAAACTATAGGACCACATTATCATCTAAAATTAAAGAGCATTTAATACACACGACATCATAACCTCATCCATTCCCATGATCCTTGAGATGACTGTGAATAACTGGCTTGCTTCTGATCAGTTTAGTAGAGTCTAGCTTCTAAGCACAGCCACTGACCTTGAAGTGGAATGGTTTTTCCCATTTCCAGGACTGGTCCATATTTTTCCTTCAGCTACCTTGATGCAAATAGTTATGAAGAACCTGGAAGCTATGGCAGAAACCCAGATGAAAGATAAGTCTATTGAAAAAGAGATACCCACCAATCCAGACCACCTATTTTGATTTAATATCACAAACAAAATATGAGCACTTAAGTATCTACTCATCATAACCACCATCAGTAATGAGAACTATTAAAATTATTATGGGTGTTATAAAGCGCTTGAAGAAATCAAGGGTCAGTTCCCTGAGTAGTTATGTATGTGTCTCAGGATGGGATAATCCATCTTAGAAACCATCTAAATAATTAGGAGCTGCATGGGTCCATAAGATTCTGGAATATTCTATAGTTTGGCTAAGAGACACACATTATCAATTTCCTGTTCTCCACAACAGCTTCAGAAGTATCTCTTACTGGGAGTCTCTGGTCACTGAACAGAACATCAGGCTTGGAGGACTGTTCCCTTGGAAATGCCCTATCAAGCACCAGCATCAATTGCTGCAGAGACTGGATGGCTGTAGAACTGTTTCATGGGAGGTCAGAGACTATAGGAATAACATTTGCTGTCAGCATGCTGCCCATGAGGGCAGGGCCAGTGATGAAACCACTGCATGGCTAAATGTTGAGGTTGACTTTATATGGAGCAGAGAAATTTCCTGAGGCAGAATTCTCAGGAATATGCCTAGCCTATTTCATGAAGCACAGCCATCCAGCTGGGTGGCTAGCACAAGCCATGTGTGCAGGCTTCTGTCCTGTGTCTGTGAAAGAAAAACCAACCCACATCTCTAGGTGGCTTGTCATCCCTTTGGCCCCTTCCTTTTTATATATAAGAACTGGAATTAAAGCTCCTATGCCCTGGCTGCACTCCATCAATGATGACCAGCTGTCTATGTTTCTGGGTACCACTGGGCAGAGGGATGGAGAAATGGACTTCAAAAGACAATCACCAGTGAGTCAGATGCAAAAGCTCAGAAAGATCAAGGGGACAGGCTGTCCATCTCATGCCACCAAAGTAGCAGCCTTCAAACAATCAATGAAGACCAAGGGAAGCAAGTCCCACCGAATAAACAGGGAAGACCAGGGTCCTTCTGGTTGGTCTCTCTTTCTCTCTCTCATCCATGGGCTTTTGTATCCTTAGACTCTCCTGAGAACAGTAAATAAATTGCATATGCAAAAGTTCTGCCATCCAAAGATCAGGCAGGAAGCAATCTCTGGAATGTGTGGCTCCACATCCAAAGGTGACACCAAAAATGAAGAAGTAGAAATGCTTGCCTTGGACCCCAGACATTCTACGTAGTTGCTTTCTGCCTTTTTTTTGCTTTTTTTTTTTTTTTTTTTTTTTTTTTTTTTTTTTTTTTTTTTTTTGTCTTTCCAGAATATGCCTTATAATCCAGCACAGCAGGCACTTGCTAGGAGAGAATGAAAGAGGCTTCTTTGTTTATATTGCCATCAGAAACAGTCACATCAAACTTCAATGCTTATGTAGTACTTGCCCCTGCGTTGTCCTACGCAGTCCTCAGAGCATTTGTACAGGAAACAAGTCAAAGATTGCCATCTTCCTAATAAAAATGGAATTGCAGAGAGGTTAGGTGATGGGCAAGGTGGCACAGATGATCGAGGGTAGGGCAGTCCTGGAATCATATTCACAGCTTCCAAATCCCAATGCTTTTCCTGCTCGTCATCCCTGAGGTTCTGTGATGCTGTCACTATAATGCTGAGATGAGGGTGGAATAGCACCCACTGGGGTTATAGCTATATGCAAAGTATGGGCTACTCTACTTCCTAGCTATAAGCATATGCCAGGGTGGTGAGCCCATATCTTCAAAGTCTTCTTCACACTGAGAAACAGATCATAAACCCTGCCAACCACCAAATGTCTATTCCAGAGAGCACTGTGGGCACAAACTCGTCCTCATAGCCTAGAAAATGACTTAAAACTCAGGTCCCGTTTTTCATGCAAAGTCCCATCAGAGGGTTAGTTAGTCTTTGGAAAGGATGTATGAGCCTGGAAACTGTAAGTCCTGAGCTCTGGTATAAGTTTAGAACTTGGTCTACATAACTCACAGATTGTTGATTTTGTGTTTTGCAATCCACAGATTGACCATCAGGATCCCTGCTCCTAGCAAATTTTGCAAAAGCTGACCTACTTAGATTCTCCACACCCTATCCTCTGCTTCAGAGTCAGTTTTGCCATCAATCCTTAAATCACCTTCCCTATGACTAACCAGTGAGCCTCTTGGCACCCTCTTCCTTGTTAGAGGTCAGAGATGCCAGAAGTACCAGGGGGATCTGATCTCTGTTATGACTCCCAAGTTATGTTAGGGTTATCTATTAAGAGAGGGTAATATTAGAGTAGGAAAAAATGTCTTTCTGGTCAAGAGACTCAAATCTCCAGTCTGGATGGAGAACTCATATTCCAGAGACACGGGGTCACTGACCTGGCCAAGGGACCACTTCTATGAAGTCAGGCTTGCCTTAAGCCATGCTATAAAGATAGGTAGAATAATTGCTCTTTTAATGAGATAGTATACTTTTTTTTTCCAGTCTTTTAATGAGATACTGCACTTTTCCAGAATTCCCCCTCCAGCACAGTAGATTTCTAGGCCACAGACATGAGCTTCATAAGTTTACCCATTTTTCTGAGTTCCTGATAAAGGGCACATACCTAAGATGTCTTTTTTTTTTTTTTTTTTTGAGAATTTCAAAGCATAACTTACTGTATCCTTATATTTGAAAGAATTTGACTGAATGTAGAATTTTAGACTCTCCATTTTGTCTTCTTTTCTAAATATATTTAATCTAAATTTGAAGTCTTGTGAATTTCCTTTTTCTCTTTCATTTCAATCTCTAAGTATTTTTCATTTAATATCTTGAAGATCACCCCCAACTTTATCTTGTCACTGTTAGATTTATTTCCTTTATTTTACTTTTCATTTCCATGATATTGTCTCTCAGAGGTAATCCTCATAGAAGAGATAATTTCAAGTCTTGGAGACGAGGTAGAAGAAATGGATAGCTCAGTCAAAAAATATGTTAAATCAGAAAAAGCAAGGACACCATGAAAACGATAAACCTGCAAAAAATAAGTATAAAAGAAGAAACCCAGGCATAGAAACTATATTTAACAAAATAGTAGAAGAAAATCTCCTGCAATCTAAAGGAAAAAATGCCTCTCCAGGTTCTAGAAGCATATAGAACATCAAACAAACAGGACCAAAAATCCCCCCACGACACATAATGACCAAAGTACTCAATGTATAGAACAAAGAAGGCTATTAAAAAAAGCTACAAGGAAAAAAGACCAAGTCCCATAAAATAAAGACAGACCTACTATGATAGCACCTGACTTCTCAATGGAGACTTTGAAAGATAGAAGGGCCTAGACAGATGTTCTACAAGCTCTGACAGACCATAGGCACCAGTCCAGATTACTATACTCAACAAAATTATCAAACCCAACAGACAGAAAAAAAATCATTCCATGATGAAATGTGCTCTGGGGAATGGATGCATTCTAAGAGGTGAGAATTATGAATTGCAGTGTTCCTTATAAACACTTTCAGCCCTTTCTCCTCGATGACTCCACAATGACTTTGCTTAGGCTGTCATGACAAAACATCATAGAATGAGTCAAATGCACAACGAATAATTACATTCTTAGAATTCTAGGGGCTAAAAGATTAAGGTTCTGGCCTATGGTAGTTTCAATGAGATGTCCCTCATAGTCTTGTAATTTAAAGATTTGGTACCCAATTGATGGACCCGTTTGGGAGCTTTAGGAGGTGTGGCCTTGTTGGAGGAAGTATGTCCCTGAAGGCAGGCTTTGGGGCTTTAAAAACTACTGAAATTTTAGTTATGTTCTCTCTGCAGCTTGGTCGCAGTTCAAGATGTGAGCTCCAGCTATTCCCTTTGGTCCACAATCATGGACTCTAGCCCTCCATGATTGTGGAGGGCTAGAGTCCATGATAAACTCATCTATATGTTTCTTTTATTGTGGTAGCGTATAACAGCAATATAAAAGTAACTAATATGCAGCCATTTTGCTTTCCAATGAGGATCAGAAAGCTGTATTCTGACTTTGTCCTCACACGGCTTTTCTTTAGAGAGTTCACTATCTCTTGTTAATAAGAAAAGTAATTTTATCATATTAGGAGTTGTGCTAGTTTCTTTTCTCATTTCTGACACGATACCCAACAAACGCAATTGCAAGAAAGATCCATTTTGACTCACAGTCTGAAGGTACAGTCTACGATGATGGAGAGCCACGGTAGCTGGGGCTTTACAGGAAGATGGATGCTGGTGCTCAAATTGCTCTCCTCTCTTATGAAGTCCAGTGGTCCCACCCATGGAATAGTGTCACCCACACTGAGACTTTCATGTCTCTGAAAACGCCATCATAGATACACACAGGGGTGTTTCCATGGTAATCCTAAAATGGTCAGGCGAACAGTCAAGCTTAAATAACAGAGGAGTCCACCCTCATGACACTGTCTAACCTTGATTGTTTGTGAATGTTCCTAGGCACAAATACTATGATCTTAGGGAATAAAGCCTCCGCATATGAATGAGGTGCAGCCCCCACACATGTCCATAATACGTATGCAAAAATAGACTTCCAGGAAGGAAGCGCTCTGTTTCTGGCTGTAAACAAACGTCTTTCTTCTTGTCCTGGCACAGTTACAGAATTCTGTTCCCGTCAAGTCACTTGTCATGTGCTCATTGCCTTCTACCTCACACAATTTTGCAAACGTTATCTGCCTTAAAAAAAAAAAAAAAAAAAGAACTTTATGGGCACTTCAGTGGAGTCAGGGAAAGCAACAGAAATGAGGACAAGTGTTTAATCTATAAATTCAGTATTCCACAAGCGTGAGATTTCTAATCTTCCATCTTTATTGGGTCTCTTCTCTTGTTAAAACTATTTTATCCCCTTCTGTGATACACAGAAAGAACTTTTAAACTTTTACCCAGCGTGCCCATCATCAGAAGAGAATTAACATGTTTACTCTCAAGTTTCTGGGATGATATCCAAAAAAGACAAAAACCACTTGCATGAAATTTCTTTGAAATCTCAAGTTTTATTTTTTTAACTATATGCAAATTTTACTCCTAATTCTGTAATAGTTTTGTTTATTTTAACATAAGAATATTATTTTAAATTACTGAGAATTTAGGTGGCTTTGTTTTCCTTTCCTTCCCTAATTATCAAGTAAAAAATGATCCTTTGGAAGATGGATCATGTTTTCTTATTATTTTGCATCTCTGTGAGACACATGCTTAAGTTTAAGAAACCAAGTCTTGGGTCTCAAGGAGCCTCCTTCTCATCCTATCTCCAACAGCAAACACAGCATGGGCCACTGGGAGCTATCTCAGGGGTTTGGTGAATGAAGTAAATAGATGGAATCTTGAAGAAAGAGTATCATTTGGATGTGGGGGGGAGGGCCATCTTTAATCAGGTATGTGGTTGAGGTGATCTTCATACTAAAGGACGCATGGTCTCTCGTTGGTTCAGCTTGGTTCTCTGGGTGGGGAGGTTTTTCTAAGTGTTCTTGCTTCTGATCCCTTTCCCTGAGATCCCCGGGGTGCTGTGTCTCAAGCCTCAGGCTATTATGTCCCCTCTTTGCCTGTGCTTTGGTTACTTTCCTCTAGCTGTGATAAGACATCACAACCAAGGCAGCCTTTAGAATGACATGTTTACAATTCCAGAGCATAAGAGTCTGTCACCACTATGGCAGCAGCAGGTGGTCAAAGTGGCAAGAACAGCTGAGAGCTCACATTTCCAGCTTCAAGCAGAAGCAGGGAGCAAACCTGGAATGACACGTGGCCTCTGAAACCTCGAAGCTTGCCCAGCTAGGCCACACATCCTAAGGTTCCCAAAACAATGGATGCTACTAATGAGGAACCAAGTACCCAAGTGTCCAAGAGTGGTGGGGACGTCTCATTCAAACCACAATACCTGAAAAGACCGAATCCATGATACCAGCCTGAGCCAATGTGAAAAGCTGCACTCTTAAAGCAGGGTCCATCTTAACATACAGGTAAGTCAGCTGTAAGCGCTGCAGGGCAGACCTCAAACTTAAAGCAATCTCCCTTAGAGGTCAGAAAACTTTCAATGAATTACTGGTCTGTATTAGTCAGGGTTCTCTGGAGAAACAGAACTTATACAATGTGTGTGTGTGTGTGTGTGTGTGTGTGTGTGTGTGTATGTATATATAATTAATATAAAGAATTAATATATGCATGTATAGATACATGTATCTATACATACACATCTATACATATATGTGTATATGTATATACACATGTATATGCATATACACATATATGTGTATATACCTTTATGGGAATTTATTGGAATGACTTCCAGGCTGCAGTCCAGCTAGTCCAACAATGGTTGGCTGTGAATAGAAAGTCCAAGAATCCAGTAGTTGCTCAATTCACAGGGCAGAATGTCTTAGCTGGTCTTTAGTATATGCTGAAATCCTGAAGAAGTGGTCTCCAATGTCTGTGAAGGAATGGATGTGCTAGCAAAGCGAGGGCAAGCAGGTGAAGGGCAAAAGCTTCCTTTATGTCCTTATAAAAGCTTTCAGCAGAAGGTATGACACAGATTAATGTCTTCCCACTTCAAAGGTTCTGACTGGAAGTGGATTCACCCTCTTCAAACCAAGCAAAATATCTCACGGGTGTGCCTTCCATTTCTGAATTGTTGTTCCTTCCAGATGTAGTCAAGTTGGCAACCAAGACTCTCCATCACAAGGCTGGAGTGTCACAGGAACTCTCTTCCATCCCAGAGTGAGGAGGTATAGAGAGGCAGCTAGGGAGGAGCTCTGCAGGGAGAAACTCCTCTGGGGTTGACACAGACTTTTCCAATTCTCCAACACAGCTCGGAGCAGGCCTATCAATAGCAAGGAGAAACGGAGAGCTGAGCAGCTTCTCAGGGGTGGCCGCAGCTATTTGAAGTTGCTTTTGGTTCTCCTATCAGAGTCTGTCATTTTAGTCTTCCAAATCGATAAGCTCCAGTCTTTTGGGTGCAGCCAACAATGGATCAAAAATCGTCACATAAAAAGTATGTGAGTAACAGTCATGTACAGACATTTTCTTTGGCATTATTCCCTAAACAGAAAGGCATGTTGATTCCACAGATTCCACATTTTTGGGGGTACTAAAAAGCAACCTGGACACTGGGGAGATGACTCGGTGAACATACACTATTTTTGCAGAAGACCCAAGTTCAGTCCCTAGCACCCACATCTAGCAGCTCACAACCACCTGACATTCTTGGTCCAGGGGATCTGAGGGTCTCTTCAGGCCCCCATAAACCCCCTGCACTTGTGGGCATATACTCATGTATGTACACATAATTAAAAATAAAATAAATCTTTTCCTTACAGTATAACCTGGAAACAGATTAAAGCATACCATCTTCACAGGTTATGTGGAAATCATATACTATATCATTTTATATTAGGGACTCGAGTATCTGTGGTCCTGTGCTGGCATTTACTAGGCTCCTTGGATCCCAGAAACAACTACTCATGCTCTATTAACGCTCTCTACATTTTCTCTGTCTGGTCTCCTTCTCTTTCTGTCCCTTCCTATTATAAGATGCTACATGGAAAAGAAAAGGGAGGCATGTTGGATGAATCAGCTGTGGGAAAGCTTCCCAGGCTCCTTGAAGAGAACCCTGGTTTTACATGTTACTAATAAAGATTACACTCTTGACTCAGTCTTTACAACCTTATAGGTAGGTTTTACATTGGCCCATTTTCTGGCTTAGAAATCTGAAGCTCATAATTCTGGGGCTGGGTGTGAACCTGTGCTGTCCCTGGCTCCAGGTCAGGCTGTGCTCTGCTAGCCACCCCCTGAAGCAAAAGCAGAGCATCTACCACGAAAGCTCCCAGATTCCAGACTTTGCACGCCAAGAAAATTTCAAAATAATTTGGGGGAGGGTAGAACAACACAGGATTGCCAAGTTTCTGTTTTGCCACATAAGCACATTAAAAATAAATCCTGTTATCACTATCATTTCATTTTTTAAAATGACTTGTTAACACCACAAAATGGGAAGAAATAATCTCAGGATAAAGTCGGGTTCTTAAGCAGAATAAATTCAAACTTACAGAAAGCTGTATATTCTCAGTTTTCGAATTTTGCTGAAGATCTGTGGGAAATATCTGGGACCCGCTGGGGTGCCTTGCAGTCACCAATCATCTCCCCAGACCTGTTTTCTCAGGACCCGAAGCAGAATTTCTGGGCTCACTGGAAGTGAATGAGAGACCCTAGGCCCCAATACTGGGAGCATTCCAAGGTGAGAAAACTCATATCTGTTCTTTGCCAAGACATCCTTCATCCCAAGTGAACTTCCCATCCTTCCTTTAGCTCCAGATCCTCCTGGGCCCAAGAGGAGCCAGTGTGTAAGGTGAGGTGTGCAAAGAAATGGAGAGAGAGAGAGAGAGAGAGAGAGAGAGAGAGAGAGAGAGAGAGAGAGAGAGAGAGAGANAGAGAGAGAGAGAGAGAGAGAGAGAGAGAGAGAGAGAAGGGGAGAGAGACAGAGGGAGGGAGGGAGGGAAGTAGGGAGGGAGGGAAGGAGCATGCCAAAACAATGAGACCAGTGGTCTGAGGACAGTATTCTGAGCTCAGAGATGTGAAAAATGAGAAAATGAGCCAAGGCAGTTAATTGCCCAAGACAAAGGAAGACAAATCGCATCTGCCCAAGGTGACTGAGCAAACTGGGGCCTGGCATCCTGTTCCTTGTGGATTGTGTCTTCTTTGGTTTGACTTTCATAAAGTGTTCATTTGTAACTGAGCTGCGAAAGGTACAGCTCTTGTTCTGGTCCGTTCTCCCTCTGAGGTACTGTACTTTACACATTTTCCCCAGCTGTTCTCCACCTCTGACCCTCATCAGGGCTCAGGGGAAGGTAGCTTTGACAGGTGTCTCCATAGCCCAGCTTCCCTGAAGGAAGCACTGCTCCCTTCAGTAAACCGCACCAGCGATTAAGATGGGGCTCTCCAGGAGAGCGTCCCTGCAGTTTTAATCGCACTTGCCCATATGTGTGCCACTGGGCCTCTACCATGCTCCACTGTGTACAGACAACTCTCCTTTTCTGCCGAATTCCTACCTCACATTGCATGAGGGAGGTCTCAGCTTCTGAAGGGGGCTCTGTGAGCCTTCCCCTCTCCACCTGCCTCTCACCTGAACTGGGTCCCTGAGATGTGCATTCATACCTCATTCTGGCCGTCACTGCACTACACTGAAGTGTCTCGGATGCTTATGTTTTGGAGACAAGGTCATGTTATACTCACACTTGCCTTGTCTACACAGCACAGCCCAAACTCAAATAGATTTTTAAAAACTGTGTTCTTTGTCTTAGAAAGCCAGATGAGACATGGCCTCTGTCCTCAAGAACTGGTAAGTTATTTGGAGACATGCCACCTACTGGTGTGAGACAATCCTGTGCTAGATTCAAAGCCATCTTGAACTAGAATACAGAATGTAGATCATTCACAGAAAGCAGAAAAAGAGACCGGCCAGTGGACACTGCTTACATTGGTTTCTAGAGGGCTAAGGAGGAAGAAATACGCAGACTTGTCCTCAGCTGCCACGACTGACTCTTTCTAAAACCAGCACCACACACTTCACCTCAAGACTCCACCGGGCAAGTTCTCAAACCTTTATCCTATCAGGATGAAAAAAAAAATGTATATATTTAACGGTGCAAGAACTTTGTGAGGGCCAGCCAGGTTCAATAAACTTGAAAGCCTGAATGATTGCTCGTGGCACCTTCCAAAGAGAGGAAGATCACCACTCATCCCTGCACAACAGGAAAGGAAGCAGGTGGGGGTGGGTGCTGGGGAGTGAGGAGCCTCGGAGACCCAAGAGCGAGAGACCATTTGGCTGGACTCTGAGGCTCCTGAGCTTCAGAAGTCATCCCTACCGGACTATTCTAGAGCAAGAGTGGGGTGCCAGGAAGACAGTCCACCTTTGCCTCAAGGTGAGGATGGTGCTGTGGTTCAGAGTGAGGTGCCAGGAAGACAGTCCACCTTTGTCTCAAGGTGAGGATGGTGCTGTGGTTTGGGTGTGGCTTGACCACACCCCTCGGGCTTTTCTCGGTTGAAATCTTGGCCCCCTCTGTGAGGAAATGCAATAGTGCAATTTCACAATACTTACTCCTAAGTAAGACTTTAGGGAGATAATTAGAATTCAACAAGCCTATTAAGACAGAGCCTCTACAATTGAATTCTTGAGGCTTTACAAAAGAAGAACAGCAGACATATGGACGAATATGGCATGTGATACTTTGCTCCATCTTGGAACTCTGCCAGGAAGACAACAATCACAAGATATAGACCCTGACCTTGGACCAGAACTATGAGCCAATAGAAACCTCTCTAATAACATACCTAGTTGGTGGCATTATGGTCTAAGCAACAGAAATATAGATACAATAAAACTGAAATATAATAAAACTGTGGCATGGCTCAGGTCCCTGAATCTAAGGTTGGCTCTGTCTATTCAAGAATTTATAGCCTCCTAAAGAATTTAAAGCAGTGGTTCTCAACCTTCCACAATGCTTTAATACAGTTAGTTCCTCATGTTGTTGTGACTGCCAACCATAAAATTATTTTATTTGTTATTTCATAACTATAATTTGCTAGTTATGAATAATAATATAAATGTCTGTGTTTTCTTGATTTTAGGTGACTCTGTGAAAAGTTTGTTTGACTCCCGAAGAGGTGGAGACCCACAGGTGAAAACCACTACTTTAAAGGCTGGCCTTCCTCTTCAGAATGATAGAGGATTCAGGGGCAGGTAGATCAAAAGGCTGGGCCAACCAGGGGATATACAAGCATCTTGGTTGGCAGAGTGCATGTCTAACATGGGTAAGGCTCTAGGTTCAATCCCCAGCACCACATAAGCTAACAATCATAGGTTAACACTTGTGATCTCAGCAGTCAAAAGTGAAAAAAGATCAGAAGTTTGAGATCATTCTTGATTACATAGAGCATTCTAGGCTTGCCTTGGCCATTTGATGAAGAGGAGGAAGGAAAATGTGCTAAGAATGGGAGCTGAGGTTCACAGTCTGGATGCATAACTGCATGGATTGGGACACTCCATGAAGACTAGTGTGTTGGTTGTGGAACCTCTAGAATGGGTTTTCTAGGAGTCTGTGGAATACAGGGACCACATCAAAGATTCACGCCCCAGCTGCTGTTCCATACCATCCCCTCTATCCCAAAGTTGCTAAGCAAATGTCTGAAAGTCACCATGCAATGAGGCTTCTTGTTAAGGCCATGCAAGACTCAAGGGAGCAACAGCAAGTCTAGCATCATTCGAAGGCTTTAAGAGGCTCTGAGTTACATGATGTCACCCCACATATTTTCCACACTGCACTCAAATAGGAAAGTCCACTTGGAGCAGAGCAGAGACTGAGGTCAGCAGCTCTCTGTGATTCGTTCTCTTCTGGAAATGCAGCTGACCTCAGATATGCAGTGACTTGGCTTTCCTCAGGAACACCTAAGTCATCCCTCAACTTTTATATTTGAAAGGGTTTCAAAGGCTACAGACAAATGAACAGAAAGGATGCGGGAGGCAGGATGTGGGCAAATGCTACTTCACCCTATACTCCAACACCCCACCCCACCCCAAGGAAGCTATGCCTTCAAACATCTTGGCTTTGCTGTTTTCTTTTGTTCTTTTCTTTTGTTCCTTTGAAGCAAAACAGTTGCCCTAAATGTCCTGGTAGTCACTGACCTCAAACTTTTGGCAATTCTCTTGCCCTCAGCCTCCCAAGAATTTGGTATTTTGATACAAGTGTCAGGGACTTACATAGGAGATCCCATTTCTAGCATTGTTTCACCAATCAAAAACTGCTCAGTTATTGGAGAGGATACAAAGAGATATCAATGAGTCAATACTTATCATGGAGCAGGTACTGCATGCTAGGAGACACAGTGTGGTGGTTTGAATATGCTTGGCCCATAGGTATTGTTAGGAAATATGGACTTGTTGGAGGAGTGGGCTTTGAGACCCTCCACCCAGACACATGAGAGCCAGTCTTCTCCTGTTTGCTTTCAGAACAAGATGTAGAACTCTTGGCTTCTCCAGCACCATTCCTACCTAGGCACTGCCATGGTCCCTGCCTTGATAATGGATTGAGCATCTAAAACTGTAAACCAACCCAAAGTAAATGTTGTCCTTTATAAGAGTTGCCTTGGTTATGATATCTCATCACAGCAATGGAAACCCTAAGACACACAGTAGATGGGTTATAACAATGTATTTGCCAGATTACTCTCACTCTAACAAACCATCTGAGATAATTATCTTGCAAACAGATATCAATGAGTCAATACTTATCATGGAGCAGCTATGGAATGCTAGAGCACACAGTAGATGTGGTAGAACAATATATTGGTCAGATTTATTTCACCATAACAAACTGAGATAATTACCTTACAAAGAGAAAAGGAGTCGCATTGCCTCAGAGTTTTGAGGCTGTGCACCATGACTGGGTGGCTTCATCGCTTTTAGTCATGTACAAAGACAGCAAGCCCATCATGGTGAGAGAATACAGTTGAGTAAAACTGCTTACATCACAAGACAAAGAGCAAAAGGCAAGGGGGACGCCACAGTCATCTGCTTTAGGAGCACACTACCAAGGAGTATGCCCTGAAGACTTCTTACTAGACTCCATGTTAGATGAGCTTCCAATTCTACCCAGGGGAACAGATCTTAACATACAGACATCTGGAGGATATTTAAGACCCAAACTATACCAGTGACCAAAGTGTCCATGGCCATCATGACACTGACAAACAAACACATTACATTCTTCAGGATCTTTCAATTGGTAGGAGAGACTTAAAATCAATAAAGAAGTTACTAGAGATTATAAACTAAACTGTGTGCCCCAAAATTCATATATTAAAGCCTTTGCCTCTAACCTGTGTATTTGGAGACAGCTTTTGAAGACATTAACGAAGGTTAGAAGGGCACAGAAGTGGACTCAATTCAGTAGAATTAATGCTCCTCAAGATGAATAGAGACTAGAGCTCTCTTGCTGCATATCCAAAGAAACTGAATCCTGGGTGGACACAGAAGAAAGCCAGGGAGAATGGGCTCACCAAAAATCAAATTTCCTAGTATCCTGGTACAGATTTCTATCCTCCAAGAATGTGAAAAATGCCTGATTTTTAATATAACCTAATTGGTGGTATTTCGTTGCAGAAGCCCGGGCTGACTAATATCTCCTATTTTCTACAACCAATACCATCACTACTTTGCTACTATTATCTCTGTACCACCTTGAAAACTATTGGCTAAATACAATACTTATTATTTTCAAAGTTAATGAAAAAATTTTTTTCAGTTTGTTTTGCTTTGTTTCTTAAAGAATCTCAATATAGATGCCTTCTTAATAATCTTACACAGGGCTGTGCAGGAAGAAAATAAAAGCAAAGTAAGTGGATGACATGACTAGTAGCAAAGTACTAGCACGTTAGAGTCCAAGTCTGCTCAGTCACTTTCCAACTTGGACTTGAGGATGGCACCTCAGATGGATGACAGGAGAGGCAGCAACTCTGAAAAGTGTCCCATGATTGTCTCCAAGGTTTCCTTGCCAGCACTTGGCACCTGTCACTGAAGATGAATGCTCATCTTCCCATACATGCCCACATAGACAATTCCTTTACACTAATGTCAGCAACAAACCTTTCTCTAGGTTTCACCCACTTTTGAGTGGTTTCTTTCTTGGGCTCTAATATTAGCCTGCTTAGGCCGCTGTACCAAAATAGCACAGCACAGTGGCTTTAGTGTGTCACAGGTCTGGAAGACCATGGTCGAGATAAGGCCTGGTTTGATTTTTCCTGAGGACTTTGTCCTTGCCTTGTATGTGACTGTTAACCTGTAATGTCCTTATCTGCCCTTCTGCACCATACAACGCTGGTGTCTCCTCCTGTTCTAATAAAGACATCAGTCTTATTAGATTCTGGCCTACCCACATAACTTCATTTAACCTAAATGACCTCGTTAAAGGCTTGAACTTCAAAAACAGTCACTCTGAGGGTTAGATTTTCAATACAGAAATTTTAAGGGAACAAAATTTACTTCACAGCCACCCTGTAAAGCATTTCATTGTTACTTTGCAATAAAATATTGAAGTAATGTTGTCTTTTAAATGCTAAAATCTGCTTCCCTTGCTAACATCAAACCAATAGTCTCTAGTCTGTATCCTTTGCACAAAAACATTTCTGTTACAGGAGGAAATTGGACTGACATCATTTTGAAGGTATTTTAAATATAAACTCAACCTCTCATATACATTATCAATCACACACCTAATTCAGCCAAAGAGATATTGATGCAAACAGCCATGATCTGTGATTCCTCAGACAATGGGTACCAGCAGTCATGACCATGGTCTATCCCATGCTGCAAGACAAAATTTATAGTGATATGCACCACCAACCTCAGAAAAATCTCACTGTGGCGAAGAGAATGTGAGCATCAGATGAACTATGGCAAAATACATTTAATTGGACTATAACATTTAGTTTAATAAATTCATTTTTATGAAATAGCTACACAATTTTCAAAAAGCAACAAAGAAGTTTTCTCAAGATTCAACAAAACTTTTAATGATTCATTTGTTGTAATTTCTCCCTTTAATTTTCTATGTAATAATTCCTTCACAATATGGAATGGTCATATCCAAATGTATCTAAAATTATGTCAGAGATGTTGAAAGCCAACATTTCTGTAATTAAACGTAATAAATTATGATCAAATCTTTTTCCAAATTCCATTGTGTAAATTATTTATGTAATGTAAAGAAGTGGAATTATTAAAATTCCAAGCTGTATACAGGCTTTGGGGCCACCTGCATCTTAGGAAATAACTGATTACACATATACAGCATGCTAGGAGGATGAAGGCTTCTCCAAGGGAGAAACTTTGAACTGAGAGCTTGAAGAGGGGTCTGAAAGTGGCCAAGGAAGAGAATTCCAAAGTGAAGAACCACCTGCACGGAGGACTGGAGGCATGAAGGATAAAGATGAAGGCTTGAAGCTGATGAGGAGGGAGTCTGAATATGGCAGGATGCAGATGGGGGCATGCTTGGTCCCACCTAGGGCTATGTTTACACATATCACAGAATATAAATACATCATCCATCACTGTCATTTCTTACACGAGCAAATGGCTACATACAATCTAAATGTTTAATCAGTAAAAGACTAGTAAAATAAACTTTGGTGCTCCCAAAGAACTTTTAGGCCAGTGACTCTCAACTTTCCTAATGCGGAAACCCTTTAATACAGTCCCTCACATTGTGGTGACCCTCCCAACCATAAAATTATTTTCATTGCCACTTCATAACTGTATATTTGCTACTGTTGTGAATTGTAATGCAAATGTCTGATATGCAGGGTATCTGAAATACTACTTTTGTGAAAAGGTCACTTGACTCCCACAGGGGTTGCGACCCACATGTTGAGAACCACTGTTGTAGGCAGTTATGAAGAAGGGCCATTGCGTTCTGCTGATGTGTAATGATCTCTGAGGTATAGTAAGTGCCAGGTGATGAAAAGTACTAGGTGTAAAATGGCAAAGATAATGTGATACAATGGAAATTGTATTTAAGGCTCAGAGAACATCTTGGAAGAGGGAACAGAAAAGTGTAAGAACCAAAGGACCAGGTAATCTGCTATGAGACAGTCTCTTCTTCATATGACAGGAAAGCTGAACCCATGAAATCGTATCAATACAGTCTCCTAAACAAGACCTATCCAGTCAAAATACAAGTTGCTATGCCAACGTGGCTAGCAGGACTCCTGTAAGGCTCTATTCCTAGATGAAGAGCTACATGAAATGAATGAGTGCTGGGAGAGAGAGAAGTGTCTCTAGGGATGTGCTCCAAAAGGTTATCCATTCACACGTGGTCATTCCGAAACACACACACACACATGAGCAACACCAAATGGACCAAGGAGGCTACACTTACACACCCATCACATGCAAAACCAAAGAAGATGACATGAATTTCAGAAGGAGTGTGGGAATGAGAGTGCCTGAGATGAGTGTGAGGTGGAAAGAAGGGGGAATGGAGTACATATAGCATTTGGGTATGAAATTCTAAAAGAAATAAGAACTAACCAGTCACTAACTGAAAAATTAAGGAAAAAAATATTTATATTTATGTGTGATAGACTATATGTACCAGCATGTACAAGGAACTTGACAAGCTGGTTACCTTCCAAGAGGGACACTAAATGGCCAGGGATAGGAAAGGAGAATTTTGATACCCTGCCCTCTGAAATGTTTTAAGACTTGAATAGTGTAGGTGTGCTGTGCCTGAGAAAAAGCAAATGAAATGAGAAGGAGGAAGAGAAATAAGATGAGGGGTAAGGGGAGGGAAGATAGATCAGGATAGAGAATGAAAATGTCCCCTGAGTGAGGGTAACTTATCTGGGGCTCTGCCTCTGCTGTCAAAAGACATGCATGAACAAATACAGGTGCTCCTTTGGTGCTCCTTTTGGATTCTCACTCCTGACATTCCACATCCTGGGAGCCTGGTCCCCAAAACTCAGCTCCTCAAGAGCAGGAACCTCAACATGCAATTTCAGAATTCTTTCCCACAGCACCTAATACATGCTATCTACTCCAAAAGGAAGCCTTGATTATAGCAGTCAGTCTGACTGAGTCCTTCCTGCCTTACTATAATCCTGCGTTCAACACAGTCAAGCTGAAGGACTTCTCTTTTCTGGATAGTCCAGTGTTTAGAACTGGTATTTGTGTGTTTGTGTGTGTGTGTGTGTGTGTGTGTGTGTGTGTGTGTATCTATATCTGTGTGTGTATGTATCTGTGTGTGTTTGTGTCTGTGTGTGTTTGTGTTTGTGTGTGTATGTGTCTCTGTGTCTATTTGTATTTATGTGTGTTCACACGCATGTGTGATTAAAATAATGTTCACAGATACCAGAAAGAAAGATCTACAAACAGAGGGCTCACAATCCATCAGTAAGCTGTATAACCAATGTAGTGGGTCCAACTAGCCTTTGAAAAAGGAGAGGGGATTTTTAAAAATCAGGGTGTTCCACCTTTAGATAAGGGCATGTATTAGTTTATGAAATCACTTCAAATGAATGTAGACCAGTGGTTATCAATCTGCAGGTCATGACCCCTTTGGGGTCAAACAACACTTTCCCAGGGGTTGCCTAAGATCATCCTGCATATCAGATATTCACATTATAATTAATAACAGTGGCAAAATGACAGGTATGTAGTAGTACACATCACATATGGTTGGGGGAGGGGGTAATGGCTCGGAAGGTTGAGACTCATTGTCTTAGAGAGTCTGCCCTGAGCCAAGAATACATTTCTCACTGTGATTTTTCACCTCAGACTCTAGAGCCAAGTCAAGGTTGGCTCAGTGTCAGTGGTATGATTTCTCCTCCCTGGTCCTTTAATCATCCCCTGTGGTTAAGCAGAAGCAGCAGTAAGAACTTCCCCGTGGCGTACACACTCAAGAAATGTGTGCTGCACTTAAGAAATGGATGCTCATACATGAAACGCTTCCTACAGCTTGCTGCGCCTCTCAGTCCCAGGCACAGACCACAGATCTGGCCAGGCTGAGAGCAGAGCACACAATGGCCTGCAGTTAAGCAAAGTCCACCATCCTGGTGGTCTCAGAGCCCTCCAGAGCAACATCTACTCCTGGCCTCCTCCCACTACTGTCTAAGTAGTAATGGCTTCCCCAGCTTCCTGCTTCTTCCCCAGCAGAGAAACTGGGTGACCACATAGGCACATCCCATTCAGTGGAATGCATTGCATTGCCCTAGTAGGACATTTCTTATCCCATCCTCTCTTAAGCATGAGTGTCAGGGAAATGGATGGTCCTTGACCACTATAGCTCTTTCATGATAGATTTAATGATGAAGATGATGGAGAAAAAGATGGAAGTTGATTTGTGGTTTGAAAGGATATACAATATGCATGCCCCATTCAAAATTAAAGATGATGAATCAATGTCTGGGAGGCAGAGAAAATGCTTTCTACTGGGGTCACTAGTCATAAGACATCCCTGCTCTAGCTCCCAATTTCTTCTGAGCCATGGTAAGGCTTTGTTCTATGTCTTCTTGACTGATAAAAAACCCTGGAGCCTACTTCCCTCCTATTCATGGTTCCCAAATCAGTTGTCAAAACTGTGTGACCACCCAAGAGGAGAAAGGACAAGTGGCCACAGCAGCCTGAGGATGCTGTTGGATAAAATATCAGAAAACAGCAAAGTAGTCTCTGAGCTGTGTCGCTTGACTTAAAGAACCAAGTGTGGAAACCCACCTGCTGCTAAGGATAAAAGAACCATGCCTACCTTCTTCATGCTCACTTGATGTCCCCCTTCAGGGTATGAAGATTACCAGGATATCCTAGATGGCTGGTGCTACTACCACAACGTCCCGAAGCTTGGGTAACTTCAGGAGGCTAAGAATCCAAGGGCAGGGTATAGGCAGCTTTGGTTCCTGGGGATGGCCCTCTTCCAGGCTTACATCTGCCTATATCATCACAGAGCTCTGGTGTCTCTTCTTTCTCCCATCCAGAGATATTAACCTCATCTGGGAGCCCTTATGACCCATGTACTCATCCCTCTTCGTTGTCATCTTCACTGGATTTGGAGCAGGAGACAAACAGGTAGGCATGTCCATGAGGGTATTTCCAGAGAGGCTTAACTGAAGAATGAAGACCTATTCTGAGTGTGTGTGTGGCACCATCGTGTGGGTTGAGGACCTAGACTAAAGAAAAAGGAGAGTGAACCAAGAACAAGCATGCATCCTACTCTGCCTCCTGACAAAGGACACAGTGAGAGCAGACATCTCCTGGGGCCACCGCCATGCCTTCCCACCATATTGAGCTGCACCCTCAAACTGTGAGCCAAGACAAACCCTTCCTTCTTTAAGTTGCTTCTGTCAAAGCAATGAGGATAGTAGCAAACACAACTTCATCTAAGCCTGATTATGTCCCAAAGCATTTGAATTCTATGGGAAACACAAATATTCATCAACCCAGGGAGTAAATACAAGGGAAGCTTCCCCAATGCCCAGGCTCCAGGAGTGCCACTATCTCTGGGTAGCAGAGGAACTCAGTCAGTCTCATCCTTCAGCTGTATTCTCAAATGACTCAGCCCCAGAGACTCCCAGCTCTTCCTGAGAGGAAAGCACCAGGAAGGCTGACAGAGGGGCACACTGTGCTCTATGAAGCTTGTCACCTTAATGGCCCGATGGAGGGAGTGTGACAGAGATAGATCAAGATAATACTGTAGATTACTTACTAGATTGCCATAATCATTAACAGCCTTAATTAGTGTATAATATACTGTACCTCAGCAGCAAGTGCGGAGACAGGCAGCAGGGATGCTCAAGTCTACAGCCCCTCAGATCTACACAGCAGACTAATCCGACCTTGTACCAAAGCTAGACTGGAGCTTCAGGTCCAGTCTTCCTGTCTGTGAACAGTACATCTCTCTCACTAATTTTGCTAGCCCCAATGTTACCATCCTGTGAAGGCATATCACTTAATATTTCACCCAAGGAAACTTATACTTAATTCTTCCTTCTCAGGACTCATTCTACAAACAGAGGGAGTTGAGACATACTCATTGAATACACAAAATTCAGAATGTAATTTATTGTCCCCCCCTCTCTTGTGCTTGAGCAGATACACACACACACACACACACACACACACACACACACAGGTTCATGCACTCACAAACATGCATACTCACATGCATACACTCAGCCTCGCAAGCAGACACATACACACAGTCATACATTATCTACACATTCACTCACATATATCCCTGGGCTGTCCTTTGGGTCACAGGCTTGCTGTCCACTTACAACATTCTCAAATAATACTTCCCTGTGACAATGACTAACTGATCCTTGCCCAACTCTTGGCAATTTTTCAGTGACATAAAATAAAATTTGTCCATTTCCCACAGAGCCTTACCCAAGATCCTTAGTAAGAACTGCTTCTTGTTCACTCTTTTTGCTTTACACTCTCAGTGGTAACACTGCTTCACGCCCCAGTGATTCTTAACAAGAGGCCTGTTTCAACAAACCCTTTCCCTACATTTAGGTGAATGAAGGCAAGAACATTCAAGTTTAGGGCCCTATATTCATCACTCCTGGATCTTGTTCGACAGGAAGAAATGCTAACAGGACTGAGTTGGGTCTCCAAACACTAATAGAGTCGTGGCTCCAAGTTGGCAAGATCACTACATATGAACAGAATGAGTCCAAGCAGGCTATGACCACTACATCTTGGTACTCTGTTCTAATCATGTGAAAATATCAGACAAACCCAAACTGAGACTCTATGTACATTATCAGTACTCAGGGTCAGGGTCATGACAAACAAGAAAAGAAAAGAAAACCATCATAGACGAGAAGAGATGAAGGAGACAGGACAACAGAGTGCCAGATGGTTTCTGAAGTGGCTCCTAAGACATATTAAGATGCTATTAGAAGATAACCTCTGAGTGAAGTCTGTACTTAGGCAAGAGCATCACACTTGTACCTAATTCTCCACCAGGACAATGGTCGGAGACGTCTGGAGGGAGTTAAGGGAAGTTGAAGTAAACCTGAATCTCTAAATCTAAAATTATTTCCAAATAAAAAATGTTTGTCTAAAAGCAGGCAGTATTATTAACAAAACGCAGTCCATTACAGGCTCAATTGTGAACCTGACAAGTGAGAATGCCAGGAGCAGGCTGAAGACGCCTGCATCTACGCCAGCTATGAGGGGTCACTCGGGAAAGATGCGTGCTTCAATAGTACTCTTGTTGGTGCTACTTCTTGGGTGCCGACTTGCCAAATAAGTGCAAATCCTTACCAGTCAATAGCCTATTAATAAATGGCTTGAGCATACACCTACACAGATGGCAGAAAGAGCTTTATTCTAAGATCTGTGTCAAATGAGTAAGCCTAGCAAAACAAATTAACATGTTGCATTTGAATATGCTACTCTGTGGCATATAACCTACTGGAGTTGAGTCCTTCTATTAAATCTAGAAAAACAGTGTTTTTGGAGTGGTATCTAGATCACTTCATCAGAGGGAGAAGATGTGAGTACCACAACAGTCAAAAACTTCATGGTACTGGACAAGGATACTCAAGGTCACACAGCAAGTCTGCATTGAGGACTCAAGTCTCCCATCTTCCAGTCATGGCTCCTCTGTACCACAGACAGTCCAAGAGTAGGTCTGGCACATCGTAACAAGATAGGGAAGGCCAACTGGCTGGTGCAGCTGAGAGCATTTGATCCTGTGGCTCAGGCAGAGGCGGGATGCTCTGGGAAGAAGTGAGCAGCTCTGGAAAGCAGTGCTGGGCAGAAAGCTCTGCCCAGTGGCTTTGGGGCTGTGGATGAGGATAGCATAAACAAACCCAGGAGGGTATTGGATGGGGCAGGGTATGAGGTACCCACAAGAGCATGGAAGAAATCTGCAAGCTTCCCCAGATGAGAAAAGAGAGAAGTGCAGCGGCAGAGCCCAGATGCTCATCTGCAGGGCCTGGGTTGAAGCCTGCTGGATACTTTTGGCCCAGAGAAAATCAAAGACCATGATGGCCAGCTTCTCAGGAAAAGCCGGAGTCTGGGGGGCTAGGGTAGGGTAGAATTCTGGCCTATCATGCACCAAGCATACACCAGGTCCTAGACACAATCCCCAACATGAAAATAGAAAAGAAAAAGAAAAAAAAAAAGAAAAGTGGGAGACCTTGAAAGAACCACTGGTGTCAGAAGAGAGTAATTGGTAGTCCACAGGAAACCACAGTCTGGAGTCTACACAAAGCTGGATAATCCTCTGATAAATATTGCGGTCAAAACCTACCCTCTGTAAAGCAGATATGATAGACTACACAGAGGCATGCAAACTCCACTTCCACCCAAGCCTGAAAAGCTCCATTCTTTTCACCCCAAGCCCGTCTTGGCAGAAGTTCACTGTTGAGAGCATCTGGCTTTTAGAGGCAGGCTGCTGTGCTGTGGGCTCGGGATGTCTGTCAAAGCCTCATGTGTTAAGAACTTGGATTGGCTGACAGGCTGCGGCTCTCCCGGAAAAGTAGTGGAAAATTTAGGAAGTGGGGCCCAATAAAAGGTAGTTGGGTCACTGAAGGTGTGACTTAAGCCTATTTAGGGACCCTGGCCCCTTCCTATCCCATGCTCTCTGCTTCCTGGCAGCCATGAAGTGATCAATCTTAGCTCACCATGCACGGACATCATCAGCGCGGTGTGCCATGCTACCATAGGTCCAAGCAACTGGGATGGGACGAGTGACCGAGAACTAAACCCAGAAGCCCAAACCAATCTGTTCCTCTTTTGAAATTGATTTGCTCAATTATCGTGTTACAGCAACAAAACAGCAATCAACGCACAGACCAACAAATAGAAAAACATTTAGGGTGATGATTCTGGATCACATGTGCTGACAGAGATCGCTTTAGTCTTCCACGTCCCCACTGTCCCATCTTCTTGAACAATACCAACCACTTTCCAATTTTAAGCCTTCATCATTCACTTCCGTGTTTCAAACCTTCCGGTGATGCCCATGCTTTAAACCAGAGCCTACACTCCAGAGCACAGCATTTAAGTACTAAGTGGTCGCCTGCCTTTTCCCTTCCTGTCACACTGCTGCCTCCTCCTTCTCCTCACCCATCAGTCAGTGGTCACCTCTGTAACCCCTTATCTAATGATAAGACTGCTTTCTGACTGGTTCAGAACTAGAACGTTAGCCCCTCAGATTTCCCCAGGGCTGCACCTTCCTGCCCTTCATCCTTCCTCAAGGCATGACCCCTAAGCAGCATCAGTTTTTCTTCTAGACAAGTGCATCACTAACATCTAAGATTACTTTACTCATGTGACCATGTCCAGTGGTTCTTCCAGTGCTTGCATCTTCCTATTAGAATGTTGGCAACTTATCTTAATATTGTGTCCTTTGTCCCCTAGGATAGTAGCCAGCACACAGTAGGTTCTCAATATGCAGCTGTCACAGGGAGAGATGAGTAGATTCTCCCCATACCTGACACATCTGTCTTTGAGTTTAGTCTTGTCAACCTTTCCTAGAGGCATCCTAAAAGTTGTCAAAAAGCAGAGGTTTAGATGGGAAAACACGACACTGGGGTATTGCACGGATCATCTCTCCTCTGCCTCGTTTTCTCTTCCTACTGTGTGACAGCACAAAACACTGTGGTCTGTGAACCATTCTGACACCAGGCTACTTCCCTCATGGGTCCGTCACATCCAGTGCATTGGTTTAGAAGCCAACCCTGCTAGTTCTCTCGTCCTTGAGTAAACTCTAACATTTGTGTCAGATGGTTCTTCTGTCTTAGGGAATTCAAGACTTACAAGGATATTGGAAGTATAGCCTCGGGCTATAAAAGATTTGGCATTTCATACATTGAACGGGGAGCCTGGGCATCACAGACAGATGGTTTGGCATAGTCCCGGTGGTACCCTCTTTTGTAAGCAAGCGTCACATAGGCAGATTGTCAGAGCTCAAAGGCCCAGGTGTTTGTGACTTAGGACACTGGCTCCACAATCTTTCCACCAGATTCCGAAGAATGAGAGAAAGATTTTCCTTAAGCAGAAACCTAAAATAGAGAACTTGTATAACCAGGCTTCCAGATTCGTTACATAGACCCATATCCTTGACACAGAGATGGCATTTCAGGTTCACTAGGAAAAGAAGGATTTACAGTCAATGGTCCAGAGTCAACTGGCTGCATACAAAAGGATGAAAAGAAATTGGGAAGTGTGGGACTTGTAAAAATTCCAGGTTCACTGAGGACTAAGCTGTGGTGGGCAAAGTTAGAAACATCTAGGAGAAACCATGGAGGTGTGGGATGGTAAACCATGTCAGGAGGTTTGGTGGGTAGAGTGGGTCTGAGTCCCCAGAAACTCAGGGTGCACACCTGAGATGGTAGGCGACTCCCTGCCTCCTGCCAAATCCTTGTCCTGGGACATGTGGCACACTTCCCACATAAGAAATTGTGACCTGTGGTCACGTGGGTCCAAGACAGAGTTCTCCTTGCTAATGAGGAACCTGAAGGCCCTGAGGGTTTAGCCAATAAGCTTCTCTTCCCAGACATTCCTTCCTGCAAAAGGTATTTAACCACAGACCCACCCTGAGAGGGAATTATGCATTCATGTCCCACGATGAACAACCAATAAACAGTTTAGCACCAAGGACTGACTCTTTCACTGAGATCCACCATGAGGAGTATGGAGCAGGCCTTCACCTATAGAGCCGCTGCCTACGTCTCCTGCAGAAGGCCCATCTGCACCCTTAGACAACTGCTGCTACCTTTGCCAATGGGCTAAGGTGAAGCTTCCAGCCCCAGCCCTGGGCTAGATGCCATTCTCAGCTCCACAGCCCCCAACGGTCCCCGCCTCTTCATGGGGCCATGGATCCCTGACAGTTCATTCTCGACTTCCCTATGTGTTTTTCTAGCAGCGACTAGATACCTGGAAGTTAGGGAACACCAGCTTCGGTTTTCTCACATCTCAGACTGTGTTTTTCCCACCCCTGAAGCAGTGTCTCAGCACTGCCCTGAAGGCCAGCACTTATCCAGCAACATTGGAATAAACACAATCAAGCTCCCCAAGTTTCGTCTCCACAGTGGCTGTGCCCAGCGGCAGGGTGGACAGAGGTCCTACATGGAGGGTTATTTTTATAAACCAAAGTAAGCAATGGAAAAACACACAGACAGGCATAAGAAAAATGCTAACTACTTCATTTTGCATGTTGGGTGATGGTGGTTGAGGTATGTGTCCTCTCGGGTGCACATATCTAAGTGTACACGCATATCTGTAAAGGGGGTGAGGTCAGAGGTCAATCCTGGGTACCTTACCTTCAAGAGTCATTCACCTTGTTTCCTCGGCAGTTTAACTGATTTTATTGTAATATCATAACTTCCTTTACACCAATGGGACTCAAAGTATCACTCCAAGGATAAATGTAAATTTGTTTGGACGTCACATGAATTGATGGTTTAAATCAATTCTGTGATCAGTAACTTAATAATACACAGTAATTTCCCGTTATAAAATGCTATAAGAGTGCAATATTAGCTTCAATCCATTGGTAAGTGCTTCTTTTTTAATTTCTAAATTTTTTTTGAGATTATAATTACATCATTTCTCCCTTTCCTTTCCTTCCTCCAAACCCTCCCAATATACTCCCCCCCCACACACACTTTACATTCCTTTTAAATTCGTGGCCTCTGCTTTCATTAGCTGTTATTACATACTGAACAAAGACTGCACCAATGGGCTGCACATGTGAACAATAGAAAGGGGTGGTTCAGAGCTTCAACCTTACATAAGGAACTCTAGGCAACTTAGGAATGCTGAAAACGGGGGGGGGGGGGAATGCCTTCTGCAAGAAAGAGTACACCAATGGGTTATGTAATACCAAATGCTCATCCCTGAAAGCATACAATCAAGTAACATGTTACAGACCGAGAGGGTGTGCGAGCGGG
>NC_034591.1:52126864-52161691 GCF_900095145.1 Mus pahari
GGGGGGGGGATGAAGGGAGGGAGGGAGGGAGGGAGAAAACACTAGAAAACATGAGTCTGCTTTGTGTTGGCCATCTACTCCTGAGCGTGGAGCCTGCCCTGGGGAGTGGTTAGTACATCCAGTGTTGTTCTACTGAAGAAAACTGGTATTTCCTCTTCCAAAGGGGTTATTCGTGCATAACCCCTTGCCTAGGTGTGCAGTCTGTGTCCTCTTCCTCTCCTTGGTGTTGGGATTTTGTCAGTCTTGAGAATGTGCAGGTCTGATGCATGATGTCATTCTCTTTAAGTTCATGTGTGCATCAAACCTGCTGAGATATGAAAACACTGTCTCCCTGACAGCCTCTCTCACCTCTGGCTCCTACAATCTTTCTACTCCTTACACGTTGACTGCAGTCTTGA
Organism: Mus pahari; assembly: GCF_900095145.1. Taxonomy (NCBI): domain Eukaryota; kingdom Metazoa; phylum Chordata; class Mammalia; order Rodentia; family Muridae; genus Mus; species Mus pahari. The sequence continues at coordinate 52,127,263 of NC_034591.1, forward strand.
GGGAAAGCGTGTAGTAATTCAGTTATATTTTAAATATTTGTTTTATGTTTATTTGTGTGTGTGTGTGTGTGTGTGTGTGTGTGTGTGTGTGTGCATGCTTGCACACAGGTGACTGAAGTTGTCAAGAAAGTGTATTGGCTCATTTGGAGCTAGCGTTACTGGCATTTGGGAGACATATATAATGTAGGTGCTGGGAATCAAACTCTGGTCCTCTGCATGAACAGCAAGCATTTTAACCACTAAGCCATCTCTCCAGTCCAAGTTTTATGTTGTTTTTCTTTTAGCACACTTGATTTTATATATACCCGTACAGTTTACATATCAAATATCATAATAAAAGTACTTGATATAGTTTTTTAATTATTACTAGCCTTACTACAATCAACCCCAACATTGAATACATGAAGCTCAGTAGTGACATCAAAGAATCCTGTCTCCCGTAATCTTTTTAAGCACACTCTGTTGTCAGAGCTTTCCCCTATTCCTGGATGAAACATGAAGTGTGTTCTAAGACTTTTCTTGTTAGTCTTGATTAGTACAAACTGTTCTTCCTTGTTGTTATTTCAAACAGCATAGCCTCCATTTGAATCAATAGTTTAGGTCTTTGTAAAAGACATCTTTGATCCTGGTTTTAGGCTAAAATTTCTCTGATTTGCTCACTGTCTGTGAGCCTCTGGGAGATGGAAGGGGACATATGCTTTCTTATGGCCCTTCTGCCAGTGCTTCCATTTCTCCTCATCTAGCTTGTTTACTGTGCTTTGGTCTCCAATGATGGAACAGTGGAATAGAGAAATAGAAACAGGTGGAGGAAAATATGAATGACTGGTGTCAGTGTGGAGATTTAGCAAGCTCTGGGCTTGGCAGATATAAACTCTGTCTACACACACACACACACACACACACACACACACACACACACACACATACACACACACACACTACCTACACTTTAACTTTCAAACTGAGTTTCTATAAGTGGTAAGTCCAGCTCCTCTTATTTTTCCCTTATATTACTCTCAAAGCCCTTGGGCATCTGGCGTTAACTTCTGTAAAAAGGAAGGGGAAAAAGGAAAATTTCAGATTACAAAACCCTTCCTTACTGGCCCCCCAGAACAAATGTTTGTTTCTTCAATCACTTTTTATAAATGGGTCAGTATGTCAAATATTATATTCACTAAGTAGTCATAATAAAACATAGCACATTGACGGTTAATGGAGTTTTTTTTTTTTTAAAGAAGATTAATGATGTTATTTGGTTGTTTTGAAAAACAAATGGAAACATCTTAAAAGTTAAAACTGAGCCTGTGAGAGGCCAAGGGGCTCTGTTCAAGGCATGCATCCCAGAGAGATCCTTGGGCATACAGAAGAGGGAAGATATTGCCAGTCACAATGATAGCGAAGCTTGAAATACCCAACTATCCACTGATGGGAAAAGCAAATGCATAAATTCTGGTATATTCCACACAATAGAATATTAGGTAGTGAAAAATGAATGTAATACAGCTATTCACAGCCATGAGGACAATCCAAGGCCCATATGCTGAATAAGAAGTCTCAGAAATCATCATCAATATGTCTTTTGTTTTGTGCTCAAAGGCAAGGAGAATGAAGCAGCGTGCTGTGTAGTGCTTCTCAGAAAGAGAAATGAACTTATTCTTTCAAAGTCTAGAGAATGATATACACAAAGCAGTGGTTATCTTATATTTTCCAGTGAGGAGAGTTGAATCTAAGGGTGTACCCACCCTAGGCTACAGCTCCAGTTCAGGAATGGTTATCTTTACTGAACAGGAGAATCCAGAAAGGATAAGAAAATGGTGCAGAGAGCATCCACCATGCAGGTAAACATTGGTTCGTCACTGAGATGGCAGATCATACCAGCGTGTATTCTGTCACTCTGCTTTATTATATAGATCAGATATCTCATATTTTATATATAATATGGATATAAAATATTACTTAGCAAAATTAATATGTTAAGAATATGAAGAAATACTATCTCTGGTCCCAAATCTCACTACCCTTCCTAAAATACATTTGTCCTACTTAAAAGGATGTTGAGGCTGAATAAGGCCAGATGAATTGTGGTGGTAAGGAAGATGTCCCCTGTGCCTGCACATTATCCGGTATCTATGCTGGAAATTGGCCATGGAGCAGAACAAGCCAATCTCTTGCTCTTATAGAACTAGGAGTCTAGGAGGCAACTTGGGACTCAGAGGTATGAGGTTCTCCCTGATCCCATTCCTCTCTAGTAAGAAATCTTCATTTTCTTCCCTTTCTGTTCTGTCTTATGAGAAGAGACAGTGAACAGGAATGAGGGGACTTTAATACAATCTCCTCTCGGATCTAGGGTCATCTCATCAAACACATATATCCTTTTTTTTTTTTTTTTTTTTTTTTTTTCGAGACAAGGTTTCTCTGTATAGCCAGCCCTGGCTGTCCTGGAACTCACTTTGTAGACCAGGCTGGCCTTGAACTCAGAAATCCACCTGCCTCTGCCTCCCAAGTGCTGGGATGAAAGGCATGTGCCACCACGCCCGGCTAAACACATATCCTTCTTGGGCAATAATTCCTTTGACCACTGAAATGTTCCCTGTGGACATTAAGGCCCAGAGAACTTTCTGTAAAGCCATCTGCTGATAATAGGACTATTGGAACTTAAATACAGATGTCATCATTGAAGTAGGAATTAAATGACTTACGGTGTGGTTAAGTTTTTAAACTGTCTTTGGCATGTGACATGCATCCCAGGCAGTTTCCTTCTCCAGGTTCCGCTGTGTTTGTGAAATGAATAATTCACCTCCCTCTAGGCACCAGGCCTCTGTGTCCCTGCCTGTCAGGGTCAGGTGATAGCAAGCCTGGCCTCAAAACGTGGAAGTGGTGATTGGTGGCCTCGCTCTACTGTCAAAACTACAGGGAACTCTTACCCTTCCCCGTGCTAAGGGGAAACCCTTCCTAAACTCCAGCTTTGGATACAAAACCAGACTGAGGGAGAACTGAAGGACAGGACTTCCTAAGAGGTGTCTGAGGGTTATATCAGGAGATAGAAAGTTCCAGAGGTGCTTCTGGCCATGGGAGTCGGAAACCATATCTTGAGAGTTGGCATTAGTTATCAGTGTCATAGATTCAAGAATCACCAGGGTAACGGGCCTCCAGGTATGGCTGCTGGGGATTATCTTGACTGTGTTAATTGAGGTGGGAGGACTGCTTGCTCACGGTGAGTGGCACCATTCCCTGGCTGGGATCCGGGACTATGATCGCGGGGGGGGGGGGGAGCCATCAGGGAAGCAGCGTTCCTTTCTACTTCCTGATTGTAGATGCAATACAACCAGCTGCTTAAGTTCCTACTACCTGATTTCTCTGGCAGACTTCGCTGCGCCCTTAGAGACGATCTGAAATAAGCCCGTGCTCCATTGCATTGTTTTTGCTAAGGTATTTTTTAATCACCAGAAGCAAACTAGAAATGAAGGACGTGGAGTTACCTTTCTTCTCTAGTGCTTGTGCTAAGGACCCTCTGTGACAGTGGCAACGTCCCACATCTTCCTGTCAAGATGGCAGCCGTGAACTTTTACCCTCCCCATACTTAACCCATACTGAGGTGTATGGGTCTTCTACGCGCTTGAGATTTAGCTGTCCAGAATATTATTTTTCCTATGTCCCAAGAGGTCAAAGCCAAATGTAAATAAAGTCATTACTGTATTATTTATAAATTCAGTGAGAGTGGATTGTGTAGGTAAGATCATATAGTACATAAATTACATTTCTGCATATTATTTCAAGCATAAGTGAAAAGCAAGATTGACAAATCCGTTGGGGTACATATCAAAATGAAGCATTAAAATATCAATAGCAGTCATTCTGGGTGGCAATTTTTTATTAATTTTACTTCTATACTTCTGGTAATTTTCTATACTGATTATTCTACATTTAAAAGGATCTTATTTAAATGATGTTCTGAAGAACTTTAAATAACGTGGAAAATATATTTTTATTACTAAGCCACAAAGCAAGATATGGCATCATACATGTAAGTTCTAGCAAACTTACCTAAATCATATGTAGAGAAAAGATTGGAACAGTTGCAACCCAAGTGAAATTAATTTTTCTACTGTATTACTCTTTTGTAAGCCATCTTTTCTGAAATTAAACATGCATTATTTTCTAAACTGGAAGAAAACAGGGAAAAGAAATTTCTGTGGTATCTGAATAAGACTCTAGCACAGATAGAAGCTTCTCCCAACCCCAGATTCACAGGAGCCCGCTCCTCATGGCATCCTCTAAGGGGGTCAGAGCAAGGTCTGGCCTCCTTGACCTTTCTATTGTTCCAATAGATGGCTACTCTCCTACCTCCTGAGGGCTATCTTTTCTCCTCTGTTTCCCTCCCACCCCATTACCTCAGCCATGCATTGAATCAGATCAATAAATATAAAAACAATTGATCTTCTCTCTTCCTTCTCTGAATGATATTGATCCTACTGAGATGTTCCCAGGAATCAAACCAGAAAGGAGATATAGTGCTTCCCTTGAATGCTGTGTTACAGAGCCCTCTGTCCATGCTTTCAATGATTTCAAGATCTCTGTCCCGTGTGCTCTCAACTTAGCAGGCGTATTACCTTCTCCAGCTCAGGGCAGGCAGGGTTCCTACTATCACCTTCACCAACACCAGCCTCTCACCAGCTACAACTAAAGCGCAGGGTGAGAGGGCAGAAGCCATTGGCAGCTGGTTGAACAACCTCCACGGGGCACCTTGGAAGCAATCACTTGACAATGGACTATCTGAAACAGTTACATCTCTGTAGAGAATTTCATTCTTTGCAACTCAAAACAGATTTCTCTGAGCTTTACAGGGACCAGAGCCAAGAGGGAATTCCACCAAACTGCCTCTCTCTGGGTTGGGTATAAATAAATACCCAACACTTGGTATTTATAGACTTGACATTTGTTATTTTGACTCCAAAAGTCCATCACCAGAATAATCTACAATATTATCAAGGCATACATTCAGATTAATTATGAAGTGTAATTGACAAGGCCAAACAAAATAGAGGGTATGTTGACTATAAAATGCTCACTTGAAAGGGAAACTGAGGCACTAGCCCAAGGTGAGAAAGTTGAATCTCCCGTCTGTCTCACATTGTTAAAATTAAAGACTGAGGTTAGTATTTCAAATGAAAAGAGGCTTCATGGAAGGCCATGATCAAGTGGCTTCATTTGTTCAGCCTCTGGTGTGGGATCCCTGGCTGTAATCTAACATGGTAGGAAAGTTTAGGATGGACTGGGTACATGTTGAAGAGACCCAACACATGGGGTGGCTTAGCATGAGGAAATAATATAGTCTCACAAAAGCTAAATACTCCTGCTGGAGATCACTGAGCATCTATGAAGGTTGTGGTGCCACTAACCCATGTACACCACTGGACACTGCCATCCTGGGAACTGCACTTCCAGTGTGTGAACCCTTGAGGCACCAACTACATCCAACTGCAACAGAAGCATCAGGCAGGTGGGAACAGATGCTTATCTATGTTTATTAAAATGACGTCGTTTCTTGATATAGTAAACACTGCTACAATGACTCCCACTGGTTGTTAGCCTCCCACCAGTCTGAAGCACACCCAACATCCTCAGTTTAATTTGCTCTATTTGTCCCCCATTGTAGTTCTACTGGCAAACTCTTTCCACTGGGTCCCAATCACCAAGATCATTGCACTTTACCTGTATGTGTGTGTGTGTGGGGGGGGGGTCTTTAATTCTTGGCTTACTAATCAAGTAGTAAATGTAAAGAAGAAGGAACAGACAGAAGACAAGGTGCACAGAAGAGGGTGAGTCAAGAAGGAGAAAGTGAGAAGAAGCAGGAAGAGACCAGTGAGAGGCATTCAGCAAGAGTCGTTTCAAGAAGCAAAACTTTACCAACCGCTGGCTGGTGGTTAAAAAAAAAAACCCACCATTACAAAGTAATGCAAAAATCTATAAAGGACAAATGCCCTGATAACACATTAAAAGGAAGCTGGTGTGTTCTTTGGCTATGAAGTTTCTTTGAGGAAGTTTTGAGATAGAAGAGGAGAAAAGGCACTGTGAGCCAGGAGGGGGCGCCAGCAGTGTCGGGGCCAAGGGCTCTGATCTCCCCACCATGCGCATCTGAAACCCAACCCTACCCATTTCCTTTCACTTTTAATTTGCTTTAGTTTCTCCTTTTCTTCCTCCTGATCTCCTTCTCTATCCTTCTCCCTTTCTGCACTGGCAAGTCCACCACCCCTCACTCCAGGCTAGATGGCTACAAATCTCCCAACTTACCACAGAAATTTGTGGGACATGTGTTCCAGGGACTCTTGATAAGACAGTTTTCAAATAAGCTCCCCATGGACACTGTTCATTCTCGAGATGTTTTCTCCCCTGGTCCTTTTCTTCTTTCTTCTCTTATTTTGTTCTTCTTTCTGTGGATACTTATTAAACACCTATTAGTGTACAAGGTGCTTGAAGTTATAAAGACAACACATAAACCAAGCCATTATTTTTCTTTTGTTCAAGATCTACCTGGAAATCAAAGCTAAAGGTTAGAGAGCAGCAAACACCCAGGGTTAACTCTAGCCCATTGCTATGGTTTGAATGAATACGGAGCAAATGTCCCTGTGTTTGAAGCTTGGTCCCCAATTCACACAAAGCTCTGTTGGGAGATGAAAGAACATCTTTGAAGTAGGACCTAGTTAGAAAACTCCTAGTCACAGGACGACACACCCTTAAAGGATATGGCTCCTCCTTCTCACTCTTCGCTTCCTAGTAATCACACAGTGAGCAGCATGCCTCTGTCATGGTGGATAAGCTCAAGCCCCAAAACAACAGAGCCAACCAGCCATGGACTGAAACCTCCAATGCTCTGAGACAAAGCAAACCTTTCCGCTATTTAAAAGTTGTAAACTCAAGTACTTTGCTATAGTAATAGAATGTTGACTAATATGCCAACATCCCTTGACTCCTCCATTTCCTTCTCTCAGGAGATTGCAAGCAATTGCATGGAGTGTTGCTACGGATAAAATACAACTATTCACAAAATGTAAAAGCCTTATTTTTCCCCTTACACCCTTGAAGAAATGTGTATTCTTTTGTCTGGAGATGCATATTCATTTGCACCCCAGTAAGAACTCAAAGAAAAACCAAGTGGTATTATTAAATATATCAGTAAAAGTGGTTTCAAAATCTACAGAATGTCTATTTTATATTTTGGTGTTTTGGCAAATTAACCTTAGAAATTATGTTATATGATAACATTTTAAAGTAAACTGGATTCATTATTCTAATTTAATATAATAGAGTATTTAGGTATATTGTGGGTTTTATTTTCTCCATCTCAAAAAATTTAAAAGAAAGACTTTTCAATAACAACCACATAAGATTGATTTTCCCCTAGAACTTTCACTGTCTAATAATTACTGTGTCACTCAAAGTAGAGTTACACCAAGAACATGAATGTGTATTTGAGAGGCAGCACGTTATGCTACAGAGAACATTAAATTGAAGGTCTCGAGGTCTGGGTTCTCATGGCAATAGCACTTCTTATGAATGCTATGCCTCCTGTTAGTTAAGATTCTTTTGGTAGCTAGCATCAAACACTAGCTCAATAACAATTCTTCTCAAGGACACAAACCTACATCAGGAAACTGATATGACTAGAAAACAAGGGACTGGTTCCAGAGCTCAGCCTCAGGGGACCATGTACTCCTACTCATGGTGCAGTCTAACCTTAAAATACCAGGGTCTGCATTTCTTCTGAATGTCAGACTCATGACAGAGACCATGTGCTTTCTCAGCACTTTGGCCAAAAATATTTATTTTGACTCATGGCTTCTGAGGGCTCCATCTGTGGTTGGCTGACTGCATTACTTTGGGCCTGGGATGAGCTGAACATCCTGGTGATATGAGCTTTCTCACATTATGATAGCCAGGAAATAAAGAGGAAGAGCCAAGAAACAAACAGAACAGGAAGGGTCAAGGGGCAAGATATCTCCAAGACCCTACCCATATGACCTACTTCCACCTGCTACATCCTCTCTCCTAAACTTTCCAGAACCTGTCCAGAGATAGTGCCATCAGCTGGGCACCAGACATTCAACACACCTGTAGGGGGTTATTTCATATTCAGACTATTACCCAAAGAAAGACAGCAGGTTGTCACAGGATTCTAAATGAGGAGCTCAAGAGAGAAACGTTGTGGATTGCTGTTTGTATTTTCTGCTCCCTGAAGAGGGGTGCCCTGATGAGGAGTAGATTATGTATTCAGGTGATATCAGGTAAAATTTTAATTGGTCAAATAAAGACTAGAGCCTTGATTAGGCAGTGGAAGAAAAAGGCAGAGTTGAAAGTTTTAGAAAGGGGAGAGAAGGAAGAAAAGAGGATGAGACAGAAGATAGAGAGAGAAGATGGAGAAAGAAGAGGTTGAAGATGGAGCAGACCCACATGTCCTGGGGGAGCTGCAAGTAGCTAGGGATTTCACAGTTGGACAAGAGAGTAGGGTAGGGTACATTTGTCCAATCTAGGCATGCAGCTTGTATTTATATTAACTGAGCAATGTGTTCTTTGCATGGTCATTTTAAGGTTGGAGATTTACCCTTATAAATCTGGCTGGTATAAGTCTCTAGTGTTTTCATTCCATGGAGCTAAGGGGAACTGAAAGAACAGTAGCTGGTGTTTTGCAGGCCAGCCACAGAGGGTGGATGGCATGAGAAATGTGAGCGGTAACTCCAGGCATTTCAGGTTAAACTGGTGTGATGACAGCTCAGTTGTGACTAGGAAGTCTTCCCCTATGTCACATTCATTCTCAGAAAAGAGTGACATGTTAAGAGTCTGGAGGACAACTCTAAAAGAATTCACACAGATAAATGTCTCAATCCTCGGTTCCTTTTAAAGTCGAAAGTTGGACCATGTTACTACTAAGATCCTTCTAGCTGCTGCTGCTGCATCCTCACCATCTTCTCTATGTATGTACATGTATGTACATCTCTGTATAGATGTGTGCATGTATATATGGAGGCCATAGGTCAACTTCAGGTGTTGTTCCTCAGGAGTTGTCCTTCTAGGTTCTTTGGTTTGGAGACAGGTCTCTCACTGGTCTTCCCAGTCCCAGGAACTCCACTTTCTCTGCCTCCCCCATATTAGAAGGGCAAACTCACACCACCACACCTCTGCTTGGCTCTTTAAAGGAAAGATTTGGGAATTCATGCTTGCATGGCAAGTGCTTTACCAACTAAGCCATCATCATAGCTCATCTCTACTTCTTGGTCTTATGCCTAATGGTTTCCAGTGCTTCTTGGCAGTACTCATGAGAATCCTTGGGCAACTTTCAATATTTCCAAAAACACAACAGAAATAGTTTTTTGGAGATAGATTTGCTTAGTTATATTAAAACATCATGTTTTGATTTATAGCCCAATGAAAAAGCAATGGTCAGAAACTAATCAAAAGCTCTGACTGGCAGTTGATTTTGATTAATAGAAGGTAGAGACATAATCATTATTGACTCAATAGAAGTTGACTGAAAAAATGTCTTGTGAGATTCCTTAGAAGTGAAGAGCATTGGCATCCACAAGCGGGGTTATGAAGGGAGATTAATTTACCTGTGGGAAGTTGTAATAAGTTCTCTTCACATAAACCTAGAGATATCTAATGAGAATTGAAGGAACTAAGGAATTTATGGCTGCCTCTAGTCAGGCCCTAGAAGAACAAGGCCATACACATCAATGTCAACATCCAAAGCCAGAAGAACCTTGGAAGGCTTTTGCTATAAGAATCTTCCATTTCATGCCATCAATGCACTAGCTTTTAAGGAACAAGGAAAAACCTAGAATCTGATAGCCTTCCATCCTTCTTTCTTATGTATGGACATGAACATAAAAGTCTAATAGAATGACATGCAGGGCCTCTGCAGAAGCACTGCATACCTTTAACTACCAAGCCACCTCCCCACCCCCATCATACATTCTTATGTCTTAAATATTCTGGGTAAAGTTTGATCTAGATAGTTCCTGGGCCAACTGGATCACCAAGAGACCCAGGTTCCAATGAACATTGAGCTAGCATTGTTCCCTCTGTGGTGAATGCTGTGTCATGGGCACCCACCTGGCCCCCAGACTTTCACTTTCATCTTCCAAGAACTGAGACCCTGATGGTGAGGCTAAGGTTCTTTCTGGTTCTCATTTATTGCATTTCGAGACTAGCATACAATCAGGCACCCTGCCAGTCAATTATTAATATACAGTATGTCTTTAATCTCCAACAACAAAAATAATCATTTCGTCCAGTTTTATAAGAAAGGAAACTGTTACAGTTTGAATATAAAATGATTCCCCCATAGACTTACATTTCCAAATTCTTGGTCCCCAGCCAGCAGTACTATTTTAAAAGGTTGTGGAATTCTTGAGCAATAGCACCTAGTTGTGGATATGGGCCATTGAAGATAGACCCTGATGGTTATACCTTGACCGTAGCCTTGACTCAACTCTCTGTTACCTGATTGGCTCCATGAGAGATGACTTCCACTGTCATGCACCAAACCACTCTAGCCCCCATGCCCCTGCCCCCCATAATAGATGGTACTCTCTGAACTTTAAACTTAAGGAAATTCTTCTTCCTTTCAGTTGTTTCTTTTGGGTATTTTGGTCCCAGTGATGAGAAAAGCAACTGATGTACTGATACAAAGGGAGGACAAGTCAGGTGAGAACAACTAGAAGTCTGTATCGGGAAAGGCTCTCCATGCCTGGCACACACAAGTGAGGAGTGCCTCCCACAGTCCCACCTTCTGCTGTTTCTCCACAACCTAAGCAGACATTTTTATGCGCAGCTCTTTCCCCTGACATCATTTGTAATCACCTAAGTTGCTTGCTTCTAAATCGCATGCAGTTTGTCTTCATGCTTCCAGAAATGAAGATGAGATCATGTACCTTCCATGTATAGATTCCTTGAGGACCCTAGAAGAAGGAAGCAAGCTTTTTTTTTTCCATCAGGGGTGTCCCCAGAGTTAGATGTATAAATGGTACTTCCCAGAAAGCAGGACAAGGAAGAATAAAAGTCTTAGCCTCCACCCTCCTCAGAAAACTGCATGAAAATTGGTGGAGCTAGGAACTAGAACCTAGGGACAAAGACTAAAGAAACACACAGCAAAACAGAAACCTCCGCTTTCCCATGGAACTCTTGGGATTTTACATGTTTTACAAGCAAGGTACTGAGTGACTGCTCCAATCACTTATCATTCATAAGAATGTTTGTATAGTAGACAGATTTGGAAGGTAATGAGTGGAATATTAGTGGCTACTGCCCATTATAAAGGATTTGGGCTCCCTAACACAGGCTTCCTTTCCTACAATGGAATTCAATGGGTGTGTATAGGTGATTGGGTGATTTGAATGAGAAACATCCCACATAAGTTCCAGCATTGAACACACGGTCCTTCTCCAGGTGATGGCACTGTTTGGGAAGGTTATCAGACCTTTACGAGGTACAGCCTAGTTGGAAAAAGGAAGTCACTGGGAACAGGCTTTAAGCATACATAGCCTCTCTCCTCTTCCAGTTCACCCACTCTACTTCCTGTTTGTGCTTAAAGATGGGAACTCTCAGCTTCCTGCTCTAGTTGCCTACCACCATGCCTTCCTACCAACACCATTATGAACTGTTCCTCTGGAACCACAGTTACAATAAAACCTTTCAGCTATACACTGATCATGGTGTCATCTGGCCATCTTCATTCTCTCATATGGGAATCTAGCTACCACATTTTGGTCCAGAATCTCATGACTGCCACCAACTAGAAACAATAGTAGGTTGTTGTCAAGTTTTAATTTATGTAGTATTTTGTCACTTCACAACTTTTGGCATTAATAGATGTGAGAATAGTCTTTATGAAAAGAATCCTATCCTCAGATAGAAGTTGATAAACTTTATTCCTCCCTTCATAAGAACTTAAAACATTTTTCTTAAGCTTTTAAAAAGAGACAGGGACCCAAGCTTTTGGATATTAAATTTATGAAAGCTTGTTTGGCTTTCCTAGGACAAGTTTGGAATCCCTCATTCCCGAAGAATTGTTTTGAGACAGAGTCTCACTGTGTGTTTGGCTTGGAATTCAAATTGTAGACAAAGCTTGTATCTTAGTCAGGGTTTCTATTCCTGCACAAACATCATGACCAAGAAGCAAGTTGGGGAGGAAAGGGTTTATTCAGCTTACGTTTCCATACTGCTGTTGATCACCAAAGGATTCAGGACTGGAACTCAAACAGGTCAGAAAGCAGGAGCTGAAGCAGGAGCTGATGCAGAGGCCATGGAGGAATGTTCTTTACTGGCTTGCCTCCCCTGGCTTGCTCAGTCTGCTCACTTATATAATCCAAGACGACCAGCCCAGGTATGGTCCCACCCACAAGGGGCCTCTCCCCCTTGATCACTAATTGAGAAAATGCCCCACAGCTGGATCTCATGGGAGCACTTCCCCAACTAAAGCTCCTTTCTCAGTGATAACTCCAGCTGTGTCAAGTTGACATAAAACTCGCCAGTACAGCTGGCCTTGATCTTACAGAAATCTATCTGCCTCAGCCTCCTGAGTTTTCAGGTTAAAGGTGTCACCACCAAACATGTTCCAGAAGATTTAAAGGATAATGTAGATGCCTATCCACATGATGCAGATGAGGACAAAGACAGACTTTCACGTGACTCTTGTAAGACCACAATGCCTTAAAAAGCAGCTCTGCCCACACACAAGCCCCTAGCTTAGGACTTGTTCTGTATGAAATGTCTACAACACTTACTCCAATGCATTGTCTTTACATGAGTCAACCCTAGCACAAAGTCTACACGACTCCTGTGACCCAGCAGCACCCAGACATTGTTAGAAAGTAAGCCCTCCCACTGCAGCTGTAGGCCTTCTAGAGAAGACGCTGATGAGAAGCTGATTCTGCCAGATAAGAACTGAAACATCACCCAAGTGGAGACTGTCCTCCACCCCCACCCAGAAATAGGTGCGTCTCCTCTCTACAATCAGACTAGCCTCCCTTCCTCTCTCTTCTCCACTATGTCCTCACAGGGATGGCTTGGGAGTGACTCCATGAGGAAGTAGCAGACCCAACGAGTCATTGCTTCCCATCTTTGCTCTTGCATGAATCTTTTCCCCCTTTTAAGCATCCCTTGATTCTAATGAAACCCCAATGCTTGGGAGAATTAGTAGACTTATTTTACAGGTAAAGACATTGAAGCTTAGATGGGTTAGTGGTAATGCTTGAGCAAGGCTGCGGTCATGTGTCACTATTGAAAATAGAATTCCAATATCTGATTCCAGTTCCAAGATGCTTTCTGATGGAGAAGGTATATGCTACAGGAACTTATACCTTACAGGAAGGTATAGCCTAAGGGAAAATATATCCCATAGAAAGGTGTCCCTGTTTCCTTTCTATTGCTTTGATAAAGACCATGACCAAAGACAATTTGGGGAAGGAGAGGGTTTATGTCCACTTACAGGCTATAGTCCATCACGAAGGGAAACCAAGGCAGGAAGCTGGAGGCAGGAACCGAGGCAGACACTGTGCGGGAGTACTGCTTACTGGCTTGCTATCTATCGCTTGCTCAGGTACATTTCTTGCACAACCCAGAAACATCTACCCCAGGTTTGGAAAAACCCATAGTGATCTGGGTACTCCTACATCAGTCATTAATCAAGAAAATACTTCATGAAATTTTCTATGGATCAATACAATGGAGTTATTTTTCTCAGTTGAGGTTCCCTCTTCCCAAATGACTACAGTTTGTGTCCAGTTAACATCATCATCATCACCACCATCATAATCATAATTAGCACAGGTGTGCCACCACAGGAAGGCATGCCCCATAGAAAGGCATGCTTTTTGAAAGGCATGTCCCAAAAAGAGATATGCCCAATAGAAAGCCATGAACCATAAAAATATATTCCCTATAGGAAGGCATTCCTCATAGAAAGATGTGGCTATAGAAAGATATGCTTACAAGATATGCTTACAGGAAGGTATACCTTACAGGAAAGTATACCTTCACAAGTGAACCCTACAGAGGGTAGCCACTGGCAAGATGTTCCCACTTTGTAAAAAGACAAGAACCAGACAACTTAGTCAAAGCTATATATCACACATGCTATAGTGGGATAAGAGCCAAATATAGTATCTCTAGAAACTGTGGTCTCTACTGCTTCTCAACTATTTTCCCTTGCTTGAATGAAAGGCAATTTGTGTTTAGAAGAGTTGGCACTGAGTGGATGGACATGTAACTTAACTGGGCATTAGGATCCCACACTCTATGAGGACCAGTGAAAGGATTCATCTGTCATTGATCCCTCGCAACACACGTTCCCATTCTGCTTTACTGTGGTGGCCAGGCCACAGTTTTTGACATCAAACCAATTAAAATTTGGATCTCAACTCTGTATATCTTCTTTAAGAAATCTAGGATAAATGGTTTACTATCTCCCCATCCTCAGTGTCCTCTTCTGTAAAATGGGGTGACGATAGGAACCACCTTCTCTGGATACTATAAAAAAGAAGGTATGGATGTAGATCACACTCATTAAGTAGAAATTATTATTATTAACCATGAGGAGGGGAATTGGTAGTCAGCAAGACATTCAGGGGAAAATAGAAGAAAAGTGAATGACAACGAAGACTGCCCCGAGAGACATAAGTCTGACACCCAGAGCATACTGCTGAGATCAGGAATGGGAAGCCCCTGTTCCCAGCTTACCAGCCCAAGCAGGCTTGGCTGCCAGGAAGTCTTGGAGCTTTGGAAAACAACATGAGTCAACAAAGTCTGCCCACTGCCTTCCGCTCTGGGATGTACTTCAGATTGCTGTGGTGTCCAGCTCTGTCTGTCAAGCTACAGGGCTCCAAGCCTGCTCCAGCCTCCATTACCACTAGAAAGCTGTGTTTGCAGTTAGTTGAGGCAGTGGGCTGAACCTAAGAGACATTCAACAAAAAGATGAGTCTACTGCTGGACCCTGCTTCTCTGTGCTTAGAAGATTAAGAGGATCAGACTTCCTAATGGTCTAAGTCATAGGCAGAGAGGACCAGATGAATAGGGGTGTAGAGGAAGAAGAGGAAGAGGAGGAGGAAGAGGAGGAGGAGAAGGAAGAAGAGAAGGAGGGGGAGGAGAAAGAAGAGGAGGAGGAGAAAGAAGAGGAGGAGGAGGAGGAGGAGGAGAAAGAGAAAGAGAAGGAGGGGAGGAAGAATGGGATGAGGAGGAGGAAAAGGAGGAGTTGGGGAAGAAGGAGAAGTAAGTAAGTAAAGGGTTTCTGCTATATCATGAAAATCCACAAAAGACATGTCTGAGATTCCTAAAACAGTAAAAACAAAATAGAATACCAAGAGAGAACACAAGGCAAAAAGACCAAATGGCTTTACCTCAGAAGCATCATTTCAGCCCAGGATGCTAGGATGAGGTGGTCCTAATGAGAACATTATTGAAAAGTAAGAGAGAATATCCACATGTGTTTTAGAGTCACTTCACAGTTAACCTCAAAGGCCATGCCTAACTGGGACCCTGACTCTCCTTCTAAGCAGACTCCTTCAGTTCCTGGAAAAAAAAAAAAAAAAAAAAAAAAAATCCATGGTCAGACACAGCTCTGCTGGAGGAAAGCACAGATGTAGCTCTCCTTCCTGTGCTGGTCCTGTTCAATCAGGAGTTTATTGGAAGTGAGCATTCTGTACCGATAAGACCCAGGCACCCTGGGGTAGCCTGTTTCCTGCATGGAAGGAGAGGTATGAGCCTTGGGGCTGATGGGAAAGGTTGGAGGCACAGAGAGCTGTCCTTCCCTTTCTTTCCCCATCCCCCTGCTCCTTGTCCCCCTGATAATGAAAATAAGCCTGCACAGCTTCTTCTGCAGCCCAAGAATTCGTTCAGAGCAATTTGAACCCAATTGAATGAACAGGAATAAATGAGTAGATATTGCAGTTTATGGCTGGCTGCTCTGAGGCCCCAGGCAGTGATTAGAGGACCTCAGTCCTTTTTATGCCCACAGCAAGAAGATGGTAAAATCTGGCCCAGTTAAGAACTTTAAACCGGAGTTGCGGTGGTGAGGAATAGAATGGGTAATTACAGCCTGTGTTAATACTGGGGCGGTGGCTTTGCCACCCGGACCTGAGAAATCAGTTGGTGATTGAGTAAAAGATGGAAGCAGTGGGTGGCTGTGATTGCTTTGTTAGGTCTACGGGTAGATAGGGATGAAGTGTCCTTGCAGGAGGGAATGGTGATTGTTACTTCTGGTCGACCTTGGCTGTGGCAGGTTTTGTCCCAGCGCTTGCTCCTTCTCTTTGAGCAGTAGAGAAAACAACTGTAGCATATATGTGCACTTCCTGGGATGGTCTTGGCACTGGCCCACAGTTCCTTTGCTTTCTTCACCCCTGGGAAGCAGGTGATGACACTGAGCACCTCAGAGATCCACATTCTCTCCTCCCCAGGATGAAAAGAAGGGGTGAGTTTGCATTGATCGCTCCCTAATCTGTCAGCAGCTATCCCATGTGGGCAAGGACACTCATTTTAAAAAATGGCCATTCAGAGTCCTGTTAATATCTGTGATTTTGCTCAGTGTATTCAACCTATGGCCCACAGGTCAGGTCACCTGTGATCATCAAGGATAGCAATGACTATAGATAGACCAACATAAAATCGCAAGCTTACTTAAAGGGTTGGGATTTTTTGCCATTTTTCTGTCACTTGATTGGGTAGTTCTCAAGTGTGAGCTCTGCAGATAACATCATATCACAATAGCAAAGGTTGGACATACCTGGATGAAATTTTTTTCTAAGTCAAGTAAATACCTTGCTTTCAGAGGTGTGTCTCTAGTCTTGAACTTGAAACTAAAGGAGATGTTGGGCAGATATGGGTGACCTTGACTGAGCATCTGAACCTCAGTGAAACATTTTAGGAAGAGGCCCCTGGGATCGATACAGATAGAAGAAACACAATCTTTATTAGGATACCCTGTATCCTTAGGCATTTTGCTTCCCTCCACTGTTCTGAGAATAAAATCAAAGATAGTGTTTTCTCTCAAACTCCCACCACACATATACTTTGTTCTGCTTTGTAGATGCTGCATTGCTGCTATAAAAATGACTGAAGGCTGGTTTCCTGCTCTTAAGAAACAAAACGACTTATAATGGAGATAGATCAGCAAACACATTTCTTTCTGTACCACGGAAAAGACTGTGTTGAAAGTAGATGCAGGGTGTTATGGGAGCAAAGAAGAATGGTACCCAATCCTGCCCCAAGGCATGATGTGAGCTACATCCTGCCAGACAAGGAACAGGGAAGAACCATAAAGAGCAGAACATAGGGGTATTGCTCAGTTGGCATGTGAATGTGAATGTCCATGCCTAGCATGTACAAAGCTTTGTTCCCCAGCACTACACAAACGGAGGTAGCAGTGTATGCCTACAATCCGAGTACTTTGAGGGGTGGAGGCATGAAGTTCAAAGTCGTTCTCAACTACACAGCCATGAAGTTCAAGGCCATCCTCAACTACATAGCCAGTTTGAGCTCAACTGCATAAGACCCTGTCTCAAAACAAAACAAAAAAAAATGAAAAAGTTAAAAAAAAAGATGTACAAAAACAAAACAAAACAAAACAAAACAAAATCCAACAACAGGAGGAAAATCGTGGGGCTGGAAACACACCTGGCTTGCTTGGAGAATCACTGTCAGGATTCCACAGGACTAAGCATGTGGGCAGGTAAGCAGCTAAGATGAAGGCAACAGCCATGGACACCATAGCAGGAAGTAGGACTTCATCCAATGAGCAATGAGATTTTTAGAAGGGTTTCGAACCAACAGGTGAGGGCTGAGGGAATGGGTGGTGAGTAGGTAGAGTTTAAATATTGGAAAATAGATTTTAAAAAGCCTGAGTCAATGTTATGGTTTGTATATGCTCAGCCCAGGGAGTGGCACTATTAAAAGGTGTGGCCCTGTTTGAGCAAGTGTGGCCTTGTTGGAGTAGGTGTATCACTGTGGGTGTGGTCTTTAAGACCCTCATCCTAGGCACCTGGAAGCCAGTATTCTGCTAGTAGCCTTCAGATGAAGATGTATAACTCTCAGTTCTGCCTACACCATGCCTGCCTGGATGCTGTCATGTTCCCACCTTAATGATAATGGATTCAACCTCTGAGCCTGTTAACAGCCAGCCCCAATTAAATGTCCTTTATAAGGCTTGCATTGGTCATGGTATCTGTTCACAGTGTAAAGCCCTAACTAAGACAGTCAAGTTCAGGAGCTCTAGCCTGAGTCCCATCTAGCTGAGACCCAAGGTGAAGAGTTTCTGACTCTTCAAGGCAGTGAGTCTGTTTTTGATCAGATGTGGGTCATGATGAAGTACATGGTCAGCAAATGGCAAGCAGAGCCAGCATCAGGACCTTGACGGAGCCCACTCGGTAAGACTCGTATGGACTGGGAACCAAGATGCTCCTACCTCATGTGGGCCACTATTCTAAATAAAGAAAGAGATTTGGGAATAATGGTTGTGAAGCTCTCTGAAGTTTCAAAGATTTAGAAATATATGTGGCCTAGACTAATGAGTCTCTCCCTCTTTATTTTTGGGGCTAGAACATTTTCCAGAGTTAAATAATGCAAGACAGAATATGGATGGCATCAGTGACTGAGAGCAGCAGGCTCGAGATGTGCACTGTGAATAAATTATAGCACTTGGGCTGAGTGGGGTGCGGAAGGGAACAGGGAAATGCAGGAGACAAATGAGCCTTTAATATGGAAGGGGTGGAGGATGGAGACAGGAAGACAAGGCTAAGCTGTGAATGAGCAGTTCATAGTTCCAGCTCCAACCCCAACCCCAACCCCAGCACTAGCCCTAGCTAACTCAATCCAGGATATGATACCCATAGGGTATCCCAGGGGTTAGGTGAAGGGACCAGATGTACCTAGATGTTCAGTCCCATGGCCTGAACCACATGAGTGTGTACAGCTGGAGGTCACACCCTGTCTTCTTCATGTGGCCACCCACTTCTGGAAGGAAACCATGTTCTAAGAAGTGGAAATCCAACACACTGGATCAACTCAGAAACCCTGCTTGTCTTTGTCTCTTTACTCTGCAATGAATAACTAGCCACCCAAGTGCTTGATACTCAGTTACCCCAGTGCTGCATACTTAGTGTTCAGGGTGTGCTTGCTATCCATCGAATGAAATTCTTCTAGTCTGAATCTTCACACGGCACTAAACTTTTCACTTTGGATGAGAAGTGGGAGCCTGGTACACAGAGATAGTAAGTCAGACAAGTGCAAACTAGAAGATGAAACTAGAAGATGAAAGCCTTGTTTTTCTACTATAGCAAATGTACATAATGTAAAATGTATCAACTTGGCATTGTATAGCTAGCATTGCTACTTTTAGACTCTTGGCACCTTACATAGCTAACTCTATACCCAGCTTCCCATTTCCATGTCTCCAGCCTCTGGAAACCACTACTCTGCTTCTTGTCCCTATGAAGTCAAGCACTCTTGGGTTCCCTATATAAGTGGAATGACCCTCTCCATCCCTTTGGGTTTGGCTTACTTCACTCAGACTGGTCTTGGGTGCATCTATTGTAGTATGTGTTCAAATTACCTTCTTTTAGGGGCTCTATAATATTCCACCGCATGGATATACCACATCCGTTTATCCAGGTAGCTTTCTTGTAGAAAATGGATTTTGAGAAGAGGGGAGTGAGGTAATCATGTGTGTGAGAGTTAAGGGTGAGAAAGCTCCATCCAGGCTCCATGTCAGGAACACGGAGATGAGCTGACCGAGGAATCTTCTAGTTACTGAGATCTGCATCCCTTTGTCTTGCTGAGAAAGGAAGCAAATAGAAAACAACACCAGAGAGATCAACAGACCTCCCTTCTGAGCCCAAGGAAGGCTCTAGAGGATTCTTCATGGGAAAGATGCTATGATGCATTTAAAAGAGAAGAAAGGGTGACTTTGCATCCAGAGTGGCTCTCAGTTTGTCCCCTGAAGGATGTCATCCTGCCTATTACCAGTGTCTGGCCACACAGTTCAGTTGCTTCTGCAAAGATCATTCTCACAGTGGGGTATTTGAACTCGTGCCCAGCAGAGGGGACCTAACTGGCAGCTCTCACACTGAAGGAATTTAATATACAACCTGACCCCCGCTCCTGCTGAGCCCTTCCCCTAAGACCAGGCCAGGTGACCCAATGTACTCCTCCCCTCTTTTTTTTCTGGGAACTCTGCTTGGGACCTGGGCCTGCCTCATCTGACACTTTCCTTGTCACTGAACAATGGCTTTCTCACATATTAGTTTCATTACTCATGAGACTAATGACCTTCCCTGTGCACGGTCCTTCATGACAGTAATTATGAAGTCCACCACTGTGCTTTCTGACAAGAAGGAAAAGAGCACTTGGGAGCTTTTGTTTCTACTTTATGGATGACATCACCCTCCATGCCCATCATTAACCCAGACCTCTCTATGGTCATGGAGTCAAGCCAGAGACACAGGGAGCAACCAAGTGATGACTCAGTCCCTAGATCCATACAGGCTACCGCTGAGAATACTGGAAAGAAACATGGGGCAGCCTAGAATCTACAAAGAGGCCCAAGTGACCCCTGAGGTCACTAGGGTGGCTCACTTGGCTTGTCCTGGTTCCGTGGTCACCAAAGCATATTTTCTAGTATAGCAGAGAAGACTCTAGGGAGAGACCCAGCAGCCCCTTCGGCTCTCTGTCCCATCCTCACACCATGTCCTACTGTGAACTCCACCCAAGTCAGGCATGGAGTCAAAGTACAAGACCCACTAGTTATTTTTGCAGCATCAAAACAATCCCCAGATCTTAGGAGACTGGGTACATTATCACAGCCTGTACTGAGTACCTATTGTGTGTTGGGTAGAGATTATAAGACAAACCCAAGCTCCATCCTAAGAGAACCTCAGCCAGACATTGAGCTGGCCAGGGGCGTGGTAAGAGTCCATCATGGTGGCACCTAATGCGTGCTGAGAAGAAGGAAAGGCTTCTTACAGAAAGTGATACAGGGTTAAAGCCAGAAGGATGCACAGGCATCAGCTATTTGAAGTAGTTGATGTGTAGCTGTTAGAGGTGGCTTCTGTTAAAGGAGCATCTAGGTCATGACCCACAAGTCTGCCTCCTCCTCCATTGCCACTACCCCCTAGGCATCAATGGAGCAACCCTTTGTGGGAGCTCCCAAGAGACTCACAGCTTCTGCAGAGAACACCCCCAAGGAAGGAAGCCTAGCACTGCAGATGTTAGCTGCAGGTGGGAGCTGAGTCAGGTGATAAACAGGAAAGAACAAGGAGCTCTGGATGAGCGGAGATGCCATTGGATCCTGTCCTAGACACTTGTCTGCTCTGAAAGCATATCCAAACTGGGTTAGCCTCTAGCCTTTGTTTGCTCATGTCTGAAACGGAAACATAATATCTACCTTTGGAATTGTTGGAGGAGATGAATGGGAAGAATGGGAAGATAGTCCCAACCCTCAAGGCCCATCCTATATTCTTAACTACTATTCTATCTCCCTCTTCAATGTATGTAACGCTTGTAAGAAGATGCGATTCCTTCTATTTCTAAAGTGTCCCTAAAGCTCTCTCGTTCCTGGTTCTCCAGACCATTCCTCACATCACATGATTGTGAGCTCTTATGACCTACTTGCAGATCAAAGGATAACTCTATCACTAAAAAGGAAAAAAAAATCAGTTTTCTGAGGGCAGGGTTGATGTGTGCCATTCACTGGTCTATTCCAGAAGCCAGCACAATGCCCATCACATAGCGAGCAATCAGTATACATTCCCATGCAGGACTAGGGTCTGGGCACGATGACTGTGTGAATTCAGCCTACTGTGCTCATCATTTTTAAAAAGGCTGCCATTCTCCTGGTCCACGTCCATCTAATAGACAAGAATCCCTGGACTCTTTCGTACATGGACTGCTATTGTATGGAGCAGCCCATACCCAGTCTTTACTCAATTTTTAAGCTGAAGGCAGAGCTTTGATTTATACCTCTTACATTTTATCTTGTTAGTTTCAGCCCATTGTTCTGGCCTGCCCAGACCTTTTTTGAATGTTCATTCTGTCATCTAGCATATTAGCTCTCCTATCTAGCTTTGCTTCATCTATCACTTGGCTAAGCACCTCTCTTATGCCTTCATGTATCAGGATAAAAAAAGTCAAAGAAGACAGACATGTCATATGGTTCTTTGGGGGAGCAGGCAAGCTTTTTATGACCTAGCACAAGGGACTTTCTAGTTGACATCCACTCATTAATCAACATATCTTGGGGATGATTTGCAACCAGTAAGGAACCCATCATTTGATCTGTGATATTCCATTTTGCTCACAACAGTGTTATGAGTCACTGTTGAGTCATTGTCTGAAATAAAACCTTTGCTAGACAAGTAACTATCATCCCTGGGGAAGCTTCCAAGGGCCAAGTCTATGATCCACTGTCTCACTGAGGCCCAGTACGCCAGCCCAGTAAGCTGCCTGGTAGAGAAACTTACAAGGAACAAGCCACGTTGCTGGAGTTGGACTCCCAATTGCCCATTGCTGGCTGGGATATGGTTTGTCAACGTATACCATTTGCTACCAACTACTTCACAGTCTAATTGACTTTCTGCCATGAGGATGTATTTCTTGTGTACGTACAGCCTACTTCCATGGAGCTGGCCTTCCACAGGACAGTTTGGAAACCAAGGCTCCTGATACTTAAGAGGCTTCTTCTCAGACACCTCCTCCAGGTCTACTTACCCACTCAGTTGAAGCACAAAGAGAGTGGGCAGTCCCAGGGCAGACACACTTCTGATGTGTCCCTATGCCCGTGGTCCTGTCAGATGACCAACCTCAATTCACAGAGGTCTGGGAAATGTAGGGACATATAGATGAATGGACGTATGCGCTTCTGATTGTGGTGGCAGTTTCTCTCACTTTCCCTTCTATGTCACTGGCATGATCATATCCCTGCCATATAATGTCCATATTAGAGATAAGGACCGGGGGAAGGGAGGAGGTGGCTTTAAGGAACTGACTTACATGATTATAAAGGCTGCAGGTTGTACATTTGTGTGTCAGGCTAAAAAACTCTAGGAGTTCATGTTGCAGATTTGAGTCCAAGGGCAGTTTAGAGAATCATCTCCTATTGGGGCCCTTCAATTGGTGGGGTTCAGTCACCCCTCAGTGTCAATCACAGTGAATGGTAAGCTCCTTTATGCCATGCTTTTTGATGTGCCCATCAAGTCTTTTTCAAAAAGAGTAGCACAGCAAAACCTAGACTGGTGTGTGACCAAACACGTGTGAGAGCTGGCAGAGCCAACATGCACAATTAATCCCCTTGATGCCGTCGTGCAAACTATGCCTGAGAACTCTGAGACCCTACATTTTAGACCTGATACAGAAACAGACTCTTGATAAGAACTTGCAATGACCACCATCCCTCTTTATAAACAAAGAGCTTAGGACTCAAACCAATCGAGTAAATTGCCCAAAACCCCCTCTGCTAGAGACTCCACTGCCAATTTCTCTCCACATACTCCCCACAGCTCCTGGGGCCAATTAGTGATTAGGAAATGCTGCCTGTGGGAAGAATGTAGGAGAGGGGAGAGTTTGGATACAAGCTAGTCAGATGGCAGGCTCTAAGTGTTCCCTGTGAGTGCATCACGTGTGCTCAGAAATACTTGCCAATGACCAGATGCACCTATGAAATAACACCTGCAAAAGGAGAACTAGAGGGGGTCTCATTCACTCCCTGGAGGAGTACCCGGGGCAGTGGCTTTTGTTCCTGTGATCCTGTGTAGCCGCATATTCACAAGCATTAGCCTGATTACTGTGAGGTGGTCCTGAAGATTCTCAGTCGCAAGCCTGGACTTGCTCACAAAGGTTCACCCTGCCAATTGCAGGAGGGAGAGCACCTTTCTAACACTGGTCAGGAGTTGACTTAGTCAGAAAATAGTGAAGGTGAGCCTGAGACCTCAGACACTTGTAGGAAGTAGGCTTCTCAATGTCCTACGAACTCGTGAGTCACTACATTGTAAGACCCTACCAGACACAGTACTGTGAGACTGGTGGTATACAACCATCCCAACTAGTGTGTAACAGAAAGCTTACCTTGCACAAGCAGGTGAGAAGCCTGGAGGACAGAGTACTACCTATGGCAAGAAGTCTGATGTACTGGCTAGTTTTATGTTAACTTGACGGCAAGCTAGAGCCACCAGAGGGGAAGGCTCCTCAATTAAGAAAATGCCTCCATGAGATACAGCTGCAAGGATTTTTCTCAATTAATGATCAGTGAGAGAGGGCACAGACCATTGTGGGTGGTGCCAGCTCTGGGCTAGTGTCCTGGGTTCTATAAGAAAGCAGACTGAGCAAGCCAGGAAAAGCAAGCCAGTAAGCAGCGTCCCTCCGCGGCCTCTGCATCAGTTCCTACCTCCAGGTTCCTGCCCTGCTTGAGTTGCCGTCCTGACTTCCCTTGGAGATGAACAGCAATGTGGAAGTGTAAGCTGAATAAACCCTTTCCTCCCCAACTTGCTTTTTGGTCGTGGTGTTTTGTTGCAGCAATGGAAACCCTGATGATGACACCCAGGCGCATGCTGCTTCCTGCTGTCTGTCTGTCTGCTGTCTGCACAGATGCTGTGCTATCTTGCTGAGTCCTCTACCAAGCTAAACCGTTTACACCATCTCAAGATGCTTCCTGCAGATGAGCAAAGCACTGGCAGAAATTCAGAGTTCCAGATCTGGCTGTGAAGCCACCAGTAACAAGGCAGTCCTTGACTTATCTTGACTTATCCCGTGTCTACAGCATGGGTCCACCAAGCCGCCCACGCCCCCTTGTCGATGTGACTTTGAAAGCATGAAGCATCATCAACTGAATACTGAATAGCACCATCCCTGGCTTCCCTACTGGCAGGAAGGAGACTCAAGACAGCCCCATCCAGCAGGCCTCTCACTCCGAGTTCCAGCTGGCACAGACCTTGGCAGTGATAACCACACACGCCACTTTCTCAGTGCTGTCTGCCTGTGGCCATGGCAGCTCAGGCTGGGAATGCTGGTCCCATCTGCCTGCTGCCTGATCACCAGGCACTTCAGCCAAAAGAAGGGAATGTGAACATGTGAACAAAAAAGCTTCAGCACACTACACGGGAAAAAAAAAAAATCAAGAGCTTTCCCGAAACATGCCCACACACAGGTGTTCCCTTATATCACAAAAGGAAGTGGCTAATACTGTCAAAGACAAGGCCATTGAAATAAAGAATGACCTTGATTGTCCGTGTAGATCCATCCTCATCATCAGAGGCCTTAAAACCTTTCCTAGCTATATTTTGGAGGATAAGTGGCCATAGAAGGGGGGAGGCTTGAAGCCATGATTACAATGAAAATGGAGGAGGGGCCACGAGTCAATGATGGTGATCCCTGGGAGCTAGATATAAGCAAAAAAGCCACCGTCCCTGGAGGCCTCCGAGATGAACACACACAACTATCCACGTGCTATTCATTACATGGTGGGACTCATGAGGCCTCTCACTTAAGAACCATATGCTAATAAATCTATGTTGTTTTGAGCCAGGAGTATGTGGTCATTTTCTACAGCAGCCGTAGGAAACGAACGCGCATGTCAAGAAGATATAATCCAGAACAAAGCTGGAGATACAAATGGAAAATGAAAGACCCCCCAAACTAGACCCTAGGCCAGGCATTTTACTCTCCTCCTGTCTGCAGTCACCATCGAAGGCCCAAGGACAAGTAAAGGGCCAGTGGGAGCAGGGCATGGTGGGAGAGGGGTGCGTTGTGTGTGTGTGAAATGGGCAGAGGATTTCCAATACCTTTCCTACATCTGTCCCCGTTCTGAGAATGGGGAACAGTCCTCCTCCTGTGCTACAGGCTTCCCTCCTGCTGGTAACCACCAAAGGCCATCGATCACAGGGCCCATCCTGGGTGCCTCCACCTCTCTTCAGCAAGAGCCAACAGCCATCCATTCTCAGCTCCTCGTCATCTCTTTAGAGAGATGAACGCCATCGTTAGGAGCCTTTCATTATCGGCGGCTTGCACGCAGCTGATGTTGATTTGATAGAATCCAATTTAGCATCCTTCTCTGGGCTCTGCTCCATAGCCATTTGGGTTTAGCATGTACAGGCAGTTTGATGCTGTCTTGATGGCCTTTTAAGCGGCTGAGAAAATTGCTGGCATGGCAATTTAGTGGCAGGCAGCTCCTGGTGGGTGGGCATGGAGAAATGGGGAAGGAGCAAGAGACCAAGGGGACACTTCAGTCTGTTCCTGTAAAAGGCAGTTAAGTGATTGGGGTGGGGGAGGGGGTCATACATTAAAGGAAGGAGAGAGAGAGAGAGAGAGAGAGAGAGAGAGAGAGAGAGAGAGAGAGAGAGAGATCAACTCCATCAACTCCTTAGAAGGCTTGGTCCAGCTAGACCATGATGTGTCTCCTTCTGGTGGGCCCAGCACTGAACAACCCCCAAATAGGAGCCCATATGAAGGACAGATCACCATTCCCAGCATGGTCTCTAGAGGGCAATGGTATGCTGACAAATGGTTAATCCCCAAATCTCCAAGTATCCAACTTGGGGTATTCACCCATGCACCTGATGTAAATATTCCCACTGCCAATTCCAAGCCACCAACGAGATGTCAGTGATTGCAACATTAAGGGAAGATGGCCTCCATGGGTTCGGTTGGGTAGTTGCTAGCTTCACCTCACTGGTTCTGTAGGAGCTGATTCTGAATCTGAGCCCATTTTACAAATTTCTTACAAATGAAGCCTAAGAGAAGTCCCACTCTAGCCACAAATCAATGGCTCCAGCCTTTGGGCCAACCATGGACTGCAGATGCCAGGAATACTATGCCTCCTTCTTGCAGATGGACCCGCTGCCTTCAGCCTAGGAGAGTCCAGGCTGGGCTGTAGTAGGAATGTGCAGATAGGAAGATCTTCCCCCGCCCCCATCACCCCCTATTCCGTGCTAGGATGCAAGCTGTCCCCTAGGAATCAAGAGAAATGTTATTGATAAGATAAGACCAGGGCCAGCTATTCCTAGGAAGTGGGAATGGGGCCAGTGGGGCCAGTGTTTACTTCAGTGCAACCTAGTTTTAGTTCAGGAAGTTGAATGGCTGTGTAATTTGTTTCTCCCCCTTCCCTCCCCCTACCCCTTCTCTCCATCCCTCTCTCCCTCCTTCCATCCTCCTCAGTTTGGAGGTCAGAGGCACCTTAGGGCCCTGCTCTTATCCCTGCACTACATCTGGCTTCAACACCAGCTGAAAGAGCAAGCTTGGACTCACCTTCACTAACAGTGTTCTGCTTTGAGAACACAGGCTAGCTCATCTGCTTCTGCCCCCTATACCTCCCAGTCATTGTAGGTTTCAGCTGCATGAGAGTAGCACCCTACAGCACAGGGGATGTTGTGTCCCAAGAGGAAGGTTTCCACCAGGTCCAGGTAGATCTCTCCAGGGTGCTCAAGGAGTCCCAAGCAAGACAGAGACGCCATGACCTGCTTTGCTGACCTATTCCCTCACCTCCTGGGCTACCTTCCAAATAAATAGCTGCCCTTGCTCCTTGACTCAGGCTCTGCCCATAAACATTCTAAGTATGTCATTGCTAGCCTCATTTTACAGATGTGAACACTGAGGCCATGTGTCTGCATGACTTGGGGATAACAGGGATCCAGCAGGGATGCCCACAAACACAGTGGCTCTTGAGGTTGCAAAATCTGCCCATATTCACTGAGGTTGCTGGCATCCCACCCCTACAACCCTCACGCCTCCCAAAACAGGTCTGAGAGCTGGAATGTCATCTGACTCAAGAAAAACCTCTCACTACGGCCGCAAGAAAACTGAACTGAGTGTCTTTCTCTCTTTCTTCCCCCTTATATTGTTCTCTTTTAAAATGGTTACACCCAAGGTTTTACCTCATTTTTGTTTTTGTCAACATACACCCTACACACTCCCTACACACACACATACACACACATACACACACACACACACACACACACACACACACACACTGCATATATAATATATCAGTTGGGTTTCCACAGTCTAAAAGCCCCCAGATCTGAACTTTCTGAATACTGATATGATACACAGAAAGTTCAGGCCTTGGGAGCATTGATTGGGATTCGGGGTTTAGGATTAGATTTGCTCCAGTAGCAAGGGGTCCACACACAGACACCATTGTCATCATTTAATAAACTCAGGGACATGTTCTAATGAGTGTGTCTTTGATAATTTCAGTGTTGTGTGGATATCACAGAGTGTCCTTACACAATCAAAGACACCGGAGACATCACTAGTTGATTTTTCTAATCTAATCCCACTCTAATCTCTGGGACTGCCCTTCTATTGGTAAAACAATAGATATGTAAGTATATAACCGCACATGGCATATGGCTATGTCCCAAAGCCAAAGCCACTCTGGATAAGGGGGTACACTTTGGATCATGGAGACTGTACTCTTATGTAGATATGTGTGAATATAAATACATGTGTTGTGTGTGTTGCACATTTTAGTTAAAAAGTTTGCAAGAAGTTCACCAAAACACTTGCAGTAGTTATTCCTGGATGGTGGCAAATAATATTTTTATTTTTGTGTGCTGTTTTTTTTGTCTTATTCAATCCTTCTCAGGAGAAGATACTGTGATGCAACATGCAAATGTGTTGTTTTCTTTTTAAAAGGGAAAGCTCGAACCTCTCTGAGAGAACTCATCGCTGACCTAAACACTGACCGTTAATCACCAGGGCCCTCAGCAGCGCCTCAGGCTGACGGCTGGCTGCTCTATCATCACTCAGGAAAGCCAGACCGTGGAGATGGAGCACAGACAGACCAGGTGAAACTGAGAGGCCACCTTACAAATCAGACATGCTTTCGTCCCTGGCACACAGCTGCGTTGGGGATGGGAGAAGAGACCTGGGAGCCCTGCCGTGTGTGGTGTGTATAAGGTGACATAGTCATGATGACTTGAGCATGGAAAGAGAGCTCTGGAAGGACTGGGTGAGTGTTCAGCCATCACAGAACTACAGCATACACACCAACACATTGGTGGGAGAAAAAGGGCACTCACCCCCAAGTTAACCAGTTCCCTCTGTTGGTTTACACATAGGAGTTTAGCATTCCCACACTAACCCTGGCCATCAGACCCACAGCTCCCGGAACCTTGATTGCTTGCCTTGCTGCGATTCCTTCCCTCTCCTGACCCCTCATACCATCTCTAAGCCCATCTTCTGACCCCTCATACCATCTCTAAGCCCATCTCCTAACCCCACCCAACAGCTAGCATAATTCAGTCCCACCAACATCCTACCTCAGGTAAAAGTTGCTGTTGTCTGGGTGTTAACAAGTCAGAGCACCCAGAGTTTTGTTGTTAACTTTCCAGCTACCCCCACCCCCGCCCCCTGACCTTTGGGCAGTCAGCTGTTTACTTTGTGATCCAATTTCCCCCAAAAGAGAAAGAGTTTATTTCAAAAGAAAATCAAGAAGAGAAACACACCACCTATTATGAATGTACATCTATCAGTTCTACCAAGATTACATTTTTTTTCCTTGGAATGAGGAAATAAAAGGAGTACATAAATTATTCCTGTTCTCAACCCCTCCGGCCACACATCTAAGGGGTCAGACAAGCAGGTCCATGAGGTACTAAGATGACTAAGGCAGTGGGGGATGGGGGATCCTGGGGTTGGTTGGGTGTGGCTCTTTCTACTTATCTTCAATGGCTTCTCCCTAGGGACATTGTGGTCTTAATGGAGGCTGCATTAGCTGAGCTGGTGATTCAATTAGTTCTAAATGCTCCTGGCTTGAGGCGGAGGGATGGGAAGGTGGGGATCTGCTGACTCCTATTTGCCGGAAAGGGTTTCCCAAGACAATGGAGATGCAATTTGAATTCCCAAGCCCCTCACTCCTTTCTCCATTCAGGAGCCCCTGGGTCATCAACCCAAATGAGATCATGCTTGTGAAAGTACTTTGTAAAGTATTTTCATTACTCATCCCCTCTTAAGAGAAGCCCCCCCCCCCCCCCCGCCTTCTCTGGACATCCTTTGGTGTACAGATGAGGGGCTTTCCTGGGACAGAGGACCAAGATGTTTTGAGGAGTGAAGGCCCAATTCCCAACTTTGAGGAATTCTGAACCATGGCAAATGTTCCTCTGCATGGTAAGGGTGGGGACTCTTGTTTCCTATAGGGGCCTTATGTGGAACCTCAGATCCTAGCAAGTGCTGCTTGATAGCTAACAAGAAGGGTCAGATAAAGGAATGTGGGACAGAGAGGAGACCCAAAGAGGCCAAATGGTACAGAGATGAGACTACCATCTGTATATCCTTTTCCTTTGTAGGAGAAAGTTGAATTGTCCTAGGGTCTGGAAATCACTCTGGAAGCTACCAGAGTTTTTTGGTTTTGGGGTGTGTTTTTTTGTTTTTGTTTTTTCTTGTGGGAGTGGGGGGGCAGCTTTAATCTACACCTTTGATCCTACCTCCTGCTGTGTAAAATGAGGAGTTAGCTTAGAAAGTGCCCCCAGGTCCAAGTTTAGCTGAATCTTAAAACTACCTGAGAAGTTCTGAAACCATCCCAGACACACACACAGATTCTAATTTCATTGTTCTGGCTGGGTAGCCTGGATGCGAGTGGTTTTCATAGTAAGCAAGTTCTCAAAATAAAAAGATCCCATGCCTGGAAGACTGTTCAGTATACTGATTTAAAAAAATGATTGCTGTGTAAGAATGAAGGCCTGACTTCAGATCCCCAACACACTAAGAGCTGGTCATGTGACTCCAGAAGTGTGGAGGGAGAATGGGGGATAGGCGGATCTGATCATGTGGCATTGCTAGCCAGACTAGCTGGCCTCATTTTACACACACACACACACACACACACACACACATACACACACACACAATTTTTGTGGTGTAAACCTGCCATGGCATATTTCAAGCAATGACTATCTGATGACCAACACCCACTGAGACCTAGTATTCTAATGTAATCATTTTCTCTCATAAGCTCATTACCTGGGTGAGAGGTGGTCGCATCTGTAAGATGCTTTAAAGAGATACATTTATCTGGGACCAGGATGTTTCAAGTCCTCTGAGCAAGAGTGAGAAAGAGAAGGGTGTGGTCGTGACTCACACAGACACTTCCCTGCACCCCTCTTCTTTCCCCAGCCACAGAGGTCATCATCCCCTTGAAGTCTTCTGCCAAAGATACTTGGAGTGGTTGGCAGAGAGCAAAGAGCAATGAAGGAAAGAAAGGGCTAGTGGCTGCCAGGAGCTGTCAAGACCCCTTCCAGGGAGACAACCTCTTAGTTGCTCATCTCCTTTCTTATCCATCCGGAAAACCTCTTCAATGCTGAACGCGGTCGGTCAGATACCCAAGAGGTCACTGTTTAGCACATTATCCACTTTCTCTGGCAGTAAGATCAACACCCACCAAGAAGGCTCTCAGGACCCATGCTGGAGCTGAGAGAGTTGGGGGGGGGGGAGCCCGCAGGAAGATAGAAGACAGCTGCTGTTAGCAGTGATGGGCTCTTGGGTGTTTTGCTCAAGACCGAGTCTAGACGCTCCTTCTTCCAATGGCATGTGTTCCGGAACATTTACAACTGCTGCTCCGTGATAACCGTGAGAATGCAGGGCTTTAAAAGGAAAAAAAACTGTGCTAATAGAAAGAGGACCGAGGCTAACGAAAGAAGCAAGGTTTGGTGATTAAAATCACACAGAAAATAGCCTAGCCCTTCCCATGTACAGCTCCAGCTGTGAAAGCTGGCAGCATTCAGAGTGTATTTCATATACGTATTTTATATATATATATATATATATATATATATATATATATATATATATACTCGTTCCATTTCTAAAACACTATATAAACGTGACTGGAATCCAGAGAAGCACAAAGGCCAGCTCAGGCTCTAACTGGGAGTCTCCACAGTAAAGTGACTGTGATATACAAAGCCATTTGGATGGTCTCATGAGTAAGGCCCCTGGGCAGTATGAGAATTCAGCTATCTCAGGCAGTGACAAAGGGATAGAGGACCTTCATCTAAACAACCCCTTCCTTTTTTATCAGCACCACCAAATAGAGTTGTTAAGCTGTAAATAAAAGGCACATGCAATTCAGAAGTGTGTCTTTGTCCAACTTGCTCAAAAGCACCCAAGTGGCCAACAAGGGTCTCAGAATGAGTCTGTGCTGCCAAAAGCACAGGGCCAAGCATACCTGGGTCCCAGCCTCCACTCTGTACTGACGGAGCTTGAGTAGAAAGAGTAGAAGATGTTGTAAAGGAGAGAGAGGTATACACTCCGGTAACAAAGAAAATAATCAAGTATTTAGGGCTTCAGCCATTATTAATCTCAAGCTTAGCTTGAATTTAGGCCAGTATTTTAAATCTCCCAAGCATCCACTGAGCTGGCATGGTTGACACCCTCGTGAATATCACAATGAAATGCAAAATTAGATTAAAGGCTTTCTGTGCAGAGATGTTATGAGTTGACTATTTCTGTCGTCTGTATGTTGTGTATTCCCAAAGGTCCCTAGGTTTGGTAAGACCTAGTGTGGGTTCCTTAGATCACTGGGAGTGTGTCCTTGAAGGAGATGGTCCAAACTAAGCACCTTGCTCCTTCCCTTGCCCACTTCCTAGCAATGCACTGAGTTGTATGTTCTTCTGTGTGCTCCATCATTGCTGTCTAATGCCCACCAGATGCCCAAAGCAAAGGGCCTTCCAAGTCTTGCACTGTGATCTCTAGAACTGGGAGTTAAGCATCACTTCTTGTCTCTCATGAGTTAACTACCCAGGGTTTTCTGTTATTCCTACAAAGCAGATTAATAGCAGTGCTCTCACATGTGTTAAAATAAACTGAACACGCATCGTCAGTCCAGCACTATGAATCACAGAACTGACGAAAGTTAAAGAAAACTGAAGGAGAACTGGGAGTCTGGCTCAGTTGGTAGAATGTTATGCATGGAATCCTGGATTTGATCCCACATGAATCACAGTGTGTGCCTACAATCCCAGCCCTTGGAAAGTGGAGGCAGAAGGATCAGAAATTCAAAGATCATCTTCAGTCATGTAATGAGTTCAAGATCAGCCTACAGGCTACATGAGACCTTATCTCTGACATAGAAACAACAGAGAGGAGTAGAGATGCCATCAGCTAAGTCTATCCAATTTTATAGACAAAACAAAACAAGCCAACAGAACCAAAAAAGTGAAAAATTCAAGGGCCTAGTTAAGGTCATTCCCTCTCCGTTGTGGACCTTAGTCTTGGGGTATCTGAGAGAGGGAACATACGGCTCTCACAATCTCTGCCATTCAGAAACCTGAAAGGCCATGACAGGGAAAAAAAAGGCTGAATTGTAAAAGAAATATAGAAGTCGACAGTAACACTGACACAACTCAATGGTAAATCGGGGGTGGGGAGAGGAAAAATAGATTTCAAAATTAGGTAAGGGCCAGACCAGCCAAGGGTGAACAAAGCCCCATGAATGAAAGCCGAATGCAGTGCAGGACCATGGAGAGCGACGAGCTAAGTGAAGTGTGAAATCGACCCTCCTCTAGCTGCACCGCTAGGACAGCCTTGAAATCCCCTACCTCTCACTGCCTGTCGCTGGGGGTGGAGGGGAAACAGTGGTGCTGGGGTACAGTAGGGATTGCCTCCTGTGTGTGGCTGGGGTTCAGCTGAAAGGCCTGGGTAGTCCTAAACTTTTGAGAATGATGGGGTCCTCGAGACTAAGAGGTTAACCCATCCAGTGAATGCGCCAATTCTTCTCATCACTGGCCTGGGGATAGGAGAAAGGCACAGTATCCCCTTCTTCACTGCCTACTGGACATCTTCCAGCCTCACCTGTTTGGCTCTTTGATGGGGTCTTGTCAGTTTGAATGAGTGTCAGCCAAGAACCCAGTATCTGTGTTTGTTCCACACAGAAGTGCTCTCAGCAGACCCAGGCCTGAGACTAGACTGTCTTCCAGACATTCCTTATGACCCTTGAGCACGCCCAGCCTGCCTGTCCCCCTCTTCCCACTCAGGACTGAAAACAGATGTCCTTCTTGCAAAATTCAATTCCAGTGAGGTGTCTGGTAGAGCCCCACCCCACCCCCAGTTCAAAGGAGAAAACATTCACTTACCCCTGTATTATGGGGAGGGGGCTCTAACTCTATGAAAGGGCTTCTGAGGCCACACGATCACACCAGAAAGATACAGACTTAAAAACTGGAATGACAGACCAGGAGCTAATGGACAACATTGGAGGTGGGATAGTGGGGTCACCAGCAAGCCTCTCTGGTAAAGAGCCATGGTGCATTTACACTGTAAGGGGAGCCCCAAAACATAGAGCTTAAAGCCCCTCGAGAAGGCTTGACCCAAAAGTTTTCATTTAGCTCATCTACTACAGCTACACATTCATATTCTCTCT
The DNA here is from genome assembly GCF_900095145.1 of Mus pahari. Taxonomy (NCBI): domain Eukaryota; kingdom Metazoa; phylum Chordata; class Mammalia; order Rodentia; family Muridae; genus Mus; species Mus pahari. The sequence continues at coordinate 52,161,653 of NC_034591.1, forward strand.
CTCTCTCTCTCTCTCTCTCTCTCTCTCTCTCTCTCTCTC
>NC_034591.1:52161745-52166105 GCF_900095145.1 Mus pahari
CTCCCTCCCTCCCTCCCTCCCTCTCTCAGCAAGGTCACGGAAAGCACTCCAAGAGTTATCCATGGATGAGTTTAAAAGGGCAGACCCCTGAGCCCCAGGATCCCCCAGCTTCTATAGGTCTCTGGTAGGGCTTAGAGGTCAACATGCTTAGCAACGCCTGCCTTCTGTGAGGCAGTCAACCCCTGGACCTAGCTGAAAAACCCTGCAGAGGAGATTACATGAACTCACCAAAAGCAAATTATCGGGAAGGAAGAGGGAGTCACAAGGTTAAAATTGAACCATTTGACTGGGCATGATGTTGTGAACCTAAAATCCCAATACTCGGCTTTTAGGAGGCTGGGACAAAAGTGTCCCAAATTCAAGCCCATCTTGGGCTGCATCGTGATACCCTGTCTCAAAAACAAAACAGATTGAAACACTTCTGTGTTCATCTAATCTTATCTTCCCAGTCTGCAAGGACATAGCCCATGACAGTCACCCCCACTGCACAAGGGACTCTGTACAAAGTTATGTATTTAGCTTTGCGGCAGCATGCAATTGCTCTTCAGCATCTATTTATATGACCATCTATTTAGCTATGCAGCAGTAGGGACCTGAAGCAAGGATCAATCCATCTCTCTTCTAACTTCACCAAGGCCTCCTCCAGCTTAGCACTTAGACATGGATGGAGGTTGATTTATGAAAAGGACTATTCTGTTTGTCCTCGGGGGCCACACCACCATCAACGTGACATCCCGCACATGTGTGCTCCAGTTCCAGTGGGCTGTGGCTGTGCCTCCAGGCACCCTCGGCCACTTCTGCTGTGACGTGTGCTATCCCGCCCCTTCCCTGTGCACGCAGAGGACTAAGTCACTTTGGGAAGTATGGGGGAGGGGAGATGAAATACGAAAGCCACGTCTAAACCAAAATCTCTCACTGTGCAACTTAATCCTATGTGGCTTTGAGTGGGATCCTCACCCCTTTGAGGACCCTTCTCCATCCCCCACTTATCCTATGACTCCTGCCTCCCACCAAACAGGATGATTGGAAGTCTGTACAGCAAATGCTGGCTCAGCAGATGACCTCTACATAAAAATTATTCTTTATTGCTTCAACAGAGTTTGCACTGTCCAAGCCAAAATGAAATATGGAAGGGGGATGACTCGGTGACACTCGGTAGTGATTGAACACAGCCCATGAGTTACATTCGATACTTATTGAAATACGGCGATGAGGTTGGGTGCAGATGGGCTATTCCTCCTTGGCTCTTCCAGATATTGGCTCCAGCATGACACCCAGTGACTCCCTCTCTCTTTGCCCACACATCCTCCCTCAGAGGGACCAAAATGAGTTTAATGTTTCCGCATGAATATGAGTCTCTCTTTATGTCTTGGTCCTTGTCTGGTGGCTTTATCTTAGGTAATAGGCAACAGGAGGCAGACTAGAGAAAGGAGTTAAAAGGCCTTGGTCCCTTTGTCCATCCTCTCTCTCTACCTGGCAGTGGAAATGCAGGCAAGTTCCCCATCATTGCTGGACCTCTGTTTCTTACCCTAAAAAAATAAGAATACTATCATTTGTCCCACAAAGTCCTAAGATGAACCAATGGAACAAAGGTCTGTGGAGACACCTGCAAATCTGATTGGCCCCACAACAGTTAATTGGCTGGCTCTGTACAGAGGCAACAAGAGAGACAGAGGCTGGGCCTGGGAGGGTTTTCCTGAAGGGAAGCTATTGTTACCACAACAACCAGGTTGTTGCATGAAAGTCAAGATATGTGAGATTCACTCTCTGTTCTCCCTGCCCAGTCACAGATCAGAGGTGAATTGTCATTCATTTTGGAGCTTTTGTTTGCTCAAAAATGAGATGCCTTTTGCCTAATGGAGAACTCCTAATAGTGTTGTTTTTCCTAAATTATCATATTAACCACAGATAATTAACAAGCGTATCCTTAATGCCGTGGGATACTGACAAACCCGCTGAACACATCTTGTTCCCTATAAATCATCCAGCCGTCCTTCAAGGCAGCTGTTTACTCTGGCTTCAGGGAGGAACAACAATGAAGCACTCTAAATTTGGTTGCCAGTGAGAATCAAGTCAGCTGCATTTCGGCTCCTCATCATCATCGCTCTGTGTTAAGGTGCCGTTCCTCGTTCTATTTATAATGGTGAGAGCTGGAGACAGCCCAAATGTCCAGCAATGAGGGAATCGCTTGGCAAAACCAATTAAGAGGGATACATTTAATGAGCAATATGCATTTATACCTAAATGACAAGACTCAAAACAGAGTCATTAAACAGGAAACACTCACTTCTAAATCGTGTTAAGTGGGGGAAATAGTGCAAAATACTATGTCCGCAATGATTATGACTGTATTAAAAAGGTAAATAATTATTGACTCATAACGGATGATAACTTCAGGAAATAACATGCTGTGTTTGAGGCTTGCTACCCTGAAATGGAATGGGTTTGTCAGAAACCAAATAAAAATCTGCTGCTGGCAGGAGACCAGATTGGTTCTGCCTCCAGCCATCAGTGCCAGGTTCCGGATTGCTGAGAGGAGCAGCCATCTCCCTCCCTCAGTGTCCCCTCCATCATTTTAGTCTCCTCTCTGAAATGCCCTTTTATGTGTTGTCCTCAAGGCATCTGAATGCATGGTGCTTAGGGTGGCAATGAGTGGAGGCATCCGTCACACCTCACTGTTCATGGCATAAAGCTCCTCCATGCGAGAAGGACCTTATTTTCTGCAGAAGTGGATCGAGTTCTCCTTGGCCAGACTCCTTTCCAAGGAGCTCTGATGCAGGCTAGAGCTGCCCAACTCTGGGACCCAGTGGAGGCCTCACCCTGAAGTCTGGATTCAGGTGGTGCAGAGAATTGGGGAGTGCGGGGAAGGGAGAAAACGATCTGATTTATGCCCCCTCAAATCCTCAGAAAGGCACAGGCTGGGCCTGGCCACACAGTGAAGGGGAAGGAGGCCCTTTAATGTCTCTGAACTGAATGAGGCAACTTATCCAAATACTCAAGAACTCAGTGTCTGCCGAAGCCTTCACTGGAACATTTATTTCAAGAATGTTTTTCCCTTAGTCCCCAAGAAAAGGAGAGAGGGCAGTGCAAGATGGTAAGAAAAGGTAGGGGAAGCTGTGCTCTGGGGTAAAATCAGGATGCTGACTGGCAGAGGATCAGAAAGTAGCCATTTTAGAGCCTCTTCTTATTCTTTTCCTATAGCCCAAGCAGGCCTTAAATTTGCAGTTCTCCTGCCTCAGCCTTTCAAGGGTGTGATAGTTAATATTGACTTGCCAAGTTGCAAGATCCAGAATCACTATGAAAACACACCTGGGGTATGTCTGGGAGGAGTTTAGACATCAGATTGACTGTGGGAGGCATCATTCCCTAGGCTGGGGTCTCTGACTGCATAGAAAGAACAAAGATGGCTGAGCACAGGAACCCATTATTTGCTGGCTCCTGACTATAAATACAATGTGACTAACTCCTGTTACCACTATTTTCCTGTCATGGCAGACTGTATTTTGTTTGTTTGTTTGTTTGTTTGGTGCAGTGAACTTTATTGATGGTATTCAAGAGAGTAGGGAGGGCTCCCTAGCCCCTTCCTGTTATTATGGGGGTCTGGGGTGGAAATTGTGAGGGAGGTGCTCAGTGTTGGGGGCCGAGTTGGGATAGGGACTCCTCAGCAACTGAGGGCCTCTCTCTTGCTCTCAGTGTCCTTGCTGGGGTGGGTGGTCCAGGATTTCTTACTCCTTAGAGGCCATGTAGGCCATGAGGTCCACCACCCTGTTGCTGTAGTCGTATTCATTGTCATACCAGGAAATAAGCTTGACAAAGTTGTAATTGAGAGCAATGCCAGCCCCGGCATCGAAGGTGGAAGAGTGGGAGTTGCTGTTGAAGTTGCAAGAGACAACCTGGTCCTCAGTGTAGCCCAGGATGCCCTTCAGTGGGCCCTCAGATGCCTGCTTCACCACCTTCTTGATGTCGTCATACTTGGCAGGTTTCTCCAGGTGGCATGTCAGAACCACGACGGACATATTGTGGGTAGGAACATAGAAGACCATGCCAGTAAGCTTCCCGTTCAGCTCTGGAATGACCTTGCCCACAGCCTTGGCAGCACCAGTAAATGCAGGGATGGTGTTCTGGGCAGCCCCACGGCCATCATGCCACAGCTTTCTAGAGGGGCCATCCACAGTCTTCTGAGTGGCAGTGATGGTCATGAGCCCTTCCACGATGCCAAAGTTGTCATGGATGACCTTGGCCAGGGTAGCTGTCTTAGTCAGGGTTTCTATTCCTGCACAAACATCATGACCAAGAAGCAGTTGGGGAGGAAAGGGTTTATTTGGCTTACATTTCCACATTGCTGTTCATCACTGAAGAA
>NC_034591.1:52166380-52171364 GCF_900095145.1 Mus pahari
GGCAGAAGGGGCAGAGATGATGACCCTTTTGGCTCCACCGTTCAAGTGGGCCCCGGCCTTCTCCATGGTGGTAAAGAGGCCAGTAGACTCCCCGACATACTCAGCACCGGCATCACCCCATTTGATGTTAGCAGCGTCTCGCTCCTGGAAGATGGTGATGGGCTTCCCGTTGATGACAAGCTTCCCATTCTCAGCCTTGACTGTGCTGTTGAATTTACCATGGGGGGAGTCATACTGGAACATGGAGACCATGTAGTTGAGGTCAATGAAGGGATCATTGATGGCAACAATCTCCACTTTGCTATGTGGAGAGCAGACGGCAGCCCTGGTAACCAGGCGCCCAATATAGCCAAATCCGTTCACATTGACCTTCACCATTTTGTCTACGGGACGAGGCTGGAACAGGGAGAAGCAGAGAGCTGGCAGACTGTATTCTTGAACTGGGAGTCCAAATTAAACCTCTCATCAGTTGCTTTGTTACAACAACAAGAAAAGTAATTTACACACCAGGATTACAGCCACACCCACCAGTCCAGGCATTGCCTGTTCTTGCTCCTGGTTTACACACACTTTTTTTCTGGCTTCCTAATATAAGCCACTAGGAAAAGACAAAGAGATTTACAGACAAAGCCTTTGGCCAGTCCAAGGGTCTCAGAACAACCTCCCTGAAGTTTTTAGTCTTAAAAGGAGCAAGCTTACTCACTATGCTAGCCCCACTGGGTCTGTCTAGGCTGCTACTAGGCAGGGAGCAGGGACATGTGCCTCTCTGTGGAGACAGATGGAGGACATGGCTTCTCCCTCCCACTGCCCTGGGTGTTTGGGAAAGGTCTTCATCTCCTCCCTCACTCACATCTGCTTGACACCCTCTATCTCCTTGGCTCTGTCTCCTGCTTTCTGCCTCCTACTTTGAGTGAAAATTTATTTCTGGCATTCATTAACACATGTAAGCGAAGTTAGCGATGAAGTCCTGAGGTGACCCAAACATTACATTGTCTTCATTCTGTCCCTTGCAGTGCCTGCGGGAAACCTTTAAATTGAGGCTTTATACCAGAAGTGCCAATAGCAGGAAGGCCAGACCCTCAGGTGCACATTGCCTGAACCTAAAAATGATGGAATAACAGACCAACAGAGGCTCTTTTTGAGTAGGCAGACAGGTCATGAAGACACAGGCATTCCTTGAGCACATATAGGCTATAGACTTGCTTATTTGTTTAGAGACAGGATCCTCTGTAGCTCTGGCTGGCCTAGAATTTATGGTGGAAACCAGGCTGGCTCTGCACTCAGGGATATCCTCCTGCCTCTGCCTCCTAAGCTCCATTATTACAAGTGTGCACTTCTACACTCAGCAAAATAGGAATTCCTGGTATCCAACTTTATACACACAGGATCTGATGCTCTGAGAGGTTAAGAGACATTTTTAGAAATGTCTAAGACCACACAGCTGGCAAGTCATGAGCTAAGACGCACAGCCAGGTAGACTGCAGACATAATGCTTCCTAGAGCGTGCTGTAGCCTGTCCAACTGATAACCACAACAGGAAGGAAAATAGAGGGTGAAAGTAATGTTGAAATTACCACAAAGACCAATCCGAGGAACTTGAAGGGGCCAGCACAGTACCCTCTGCTGGGCATAGACTCTGGAGAGTGGTGTTGTACCTCTAACTCAGGGGCCTCTGCTAGCTGGCCAGGGGTAATGGCTGCACCTGGGGACAGAAGTCATTCTGTTGCCCTGATGTCCTGTTTGTCATCTGGCCCTGCCTAAGGTGGGCAGAAGTGGGAGTCACCCTTTCACTCACCCAAAGCCCCGAGAGGCTTCACTGTTACCCAGAAAATTAATATATAAGTGGTTGTGCTTCCAGAACCTCATCAGTCATCTGCTTCAAACCCCTCCTCAGGAAATACATTGTCTCAGAAAGCCACCAGCAGCTCACCAACACGTTTCATAGGCACAGAACTACAGTCGAATTGCTCTGTGACTTACAAAGACCAGGAATTCCTTTCTCACTGGACTGGAGGCCAAGAAGCAAAATAATCCAAGCAGTGGCAGGCATTGCTGTCTGGTGAGGACTGCTCTCTGCTTCCAACATGGTGTCTTGATGCTGCCTTCACCAGAGGGGAGGAGTGTTATACTCACCTGTGGCCAAAGACCAAGTCAAATCTCAAGGGGAGCCCACTCTCTCCACCAAGGCCTTGTTACATGTTATTTTTCCTACCACAGGAACAACTTAAGAGAAAGATTTATTTGGGATCATGATTCAAGGGATACGACGATAGAGGGAAAGGATGGCAGCAAGGACAGTGGGAGCTTACAGCACGACCCGTTTACACACTGATGCATTAGGAAGAGGAGAGCTCAGGTCATTACCATCAAGGGGCCAACCAGCAACCCTCTCCCACTCCCAAACACACAAGCTGATGGTCAAATGCTCAAGTACACAGCTTGTGTGCACATTTAATATCTATACTCCATCAGAGGATTTTATAAGGACACACATTCCCTTCATAAAGATGAACCCTCAGGGCTAACCTCATCTCATGAAGACCCCTCTCTTAGTGTTCTCATGTTGACAATGCTTGTAACCTAATGACCCCTCTTCTTGCCTGCCTTCCAGTCTTCACAGGAACTTACATATTTCACTCAGAAGTCCATCAAGAACATTCTCTATATCATTCCCAGGCTTCGACCCCAGCTTCAAAATCTAGATCAGACCTAGATCAGACCTCCCACCAGGTAAATACTAACCAAATTCTGTCCCCAGGTAGCCCCGGCATAAAAGATGATGCAGAATTACAGTCATCAGTAAGAAAAACCTACGAGTGGAAAATAGGGACAGAGGGAAAGAGCACATGGTCCAACTAGATGACTTAGTAGATAAAAGGCTTTGCCACTAAACCTAAGGCACTGAGTTCAATCCCTGGGAGTGGGCATGGTGGACAGAAAGAAGGGCCAGGTGCCTAGAGGCTGTCCCTTATCCCAGATCGATTGTCAGGGTCAGGATGCTCGTTTGCCCTAAGGAAGGATGTGGTGTATCGTTTCCAGAAGTCTGTGGGTTTTCCTGAAGATGACATTTCTCTTTATTCTCTTCTTCTTCCAGTGAGGGAGCTTTAGGAACTCTTGGGCACTGTTCCTCCTTAACAGCTCCAGGGACAGAAGTCAGTAGTCCCTTTCTCTCCCTGCCCCTGCTAATGATGCTACATGAGACTAAACTTCTGATATAGGAACCACTCGGGGGCAAACCCCAGCCAGACACAGCAGGAAGTGTCAGTTAGCTGACCTGCAATTCCCCCAGAGAGCCTTCTACATAGCAGGGGAAACAGATATAACATCAGCAGACACTAACCACCTGTTAGGAAGGCAGTGGTTTCAGGCTTGGTGGCTTCCTGATATTAACATTTTGGTAGCAGAGTTATGAATGGAGTGGACAAAAGCAGAAGCAAAGGAATCACGGGGGCAAACCACAAAATCTATCGCTTCCTCTGGGCAGACAGGCGTGAGGCTGAGGAAGTGCATTAGCCACAAAGAACCATTCTTAGACTTCAGCGCTCTCTTCTGTGACCACACCAATCTGCTCCTGACTGCATCCTAGCTCCTTGGGCCTGGACCCCAGCTCTGCTCAGGAGCTCTGAGAGTCAGGTCCAGGAAGAAGTGTAGGAGGAAACTTTGAAAAGGAACTCTCAAGAGGGCCTTGAATCCTCTTGGCCTGAATACAAAAGAGTAAAGCATATCTGTCCTGAAATCCAGCCAGCTTTAGCTTCCTGCTTGTTCATTCCAGAAAAGGACTGGAGGACGGTGGTCTGCCTTGTGTTCAGTGATTCCCACCTCCCTGTGGTTTCTGAAGACCTGGTCGTATGAGGGAGATCCCTTTCTCTCAGAGACACAGCCTCACAACTAACCAGGGCAACAGTAGTAGTCTCCATTCTTCAAAGGCTCCAGTTGTGAAGAATGTCCCATATTTAATTTCTCCGTGCTGGAAGCAAAGCTGCTGCCTGCGTTTTCCAGCACAGGTTTCTGCTTAGCAAAAGCTCTGCAGCCTTGAGAGCTTGCTTCCACTGTCACCTTAGACACATTCTGTTCCCAGTCCACATCAAGTCTCTGTCATCACGTCCCCTAATATACTGTGCACGTTCCCGGCCTTTAGATCCTTGCCCCAGCACTCACCAGGAGAGGCAGGAGACAATTTGTTCCCATGTGGAAATCAGGAAAGCACAGAGGGAAGGGAAAGGCACATGGATGAAATCCCAGGGCCAGCACAATTTGGAACTCCAAAGACACTGTTCTCAGAATATGTTAATATATGTGTAAAATTTAACAGCAGAATAACTGCTTGAAGTCCGCAATCCAGTGGCCTTAACTACACTGTCGCTGTATAGCCATCATCGATTCCTGTCTTTCCTTCTCTTTCTTTCATGTGAAACTCTATACCCATTAACAACAATTCCCGTTCCTCCTGTTTCTGTGTCTGAGATGACTATTCTAGTTGGTAGAATCATATGGTTTGGCTGGCTCGTTTTGAAGAACATAATGTCCTCAATATATAATCATGTTGCAGCATATGTTAAAATGTCCCTCCTTCTTAAGGCTGAATAATATTCCATTTTACAGATATGCCACATTTTATCCATTCATCTGTGGGGGGGCCCTGCAGTTGTTCTCCACGTTTCGGCTGCTGTGAAAATGGCTGCTATGACCGTAAGTGCATTCTGAGCCTATTTACGTGGGGGTATGCACTCAGAGGTAGGACTGATCAATCACATCGCTGTTTAATTTTTTCAAAGACTTGCTGCTTCACTATTTTCCATAGCTATGAAGCTGCTTTTACATTCCCACCAGCAGAGTGGAAGGTTCCTGGTTTTTCACACCCTGTCAACAGTTATTTTCTGTTTGTTGGTGTCAACTGATAGAAGCCTTCCTGAGGGATATGCATTTGAAAAGCGCCCATTTATGAGCATCGAGTCAATGTGTGTGTGTGTGTGTGTGTGTGTGT
>NC_034591.1:52171744-52180421 GCF_900095145.1 Mus pahari
GTGTGTGTGTTTGTATGTATGAGTGTGTGTGTGAGTTTGTGTGTTTGTGTTTGTGTGTGTGAGTATGAGTGCATTGGTGTGTTAAGATAGGTTAGACAAGGTGTCCCCCTCCTACTGTACTCTTGTCTCTTCATAAACACAGGCAGAATTTGAAAAGAAGCTTGTGAGGCTGGGAACGTTGATCTGTTCCTCTAAGATTCATGGTCCAGTTCTCAATCTATAAGCTTAAACCAAAGACTGGCTGGAGAGAAGCCAGCAGATGAGATCTATACCTGACTAGGCATCATGCAGCTCCACCAAGCCCCAAGTCCACTAAGACATAATTCAACCCAGTTCTCACAATGAGAAAGTCAAGATGGTTTAGATTTTTTTTTTCATTTTACTTTCAAATACCCAAATCTTGTGTGTGTGTGTGTGTGTGTGTGTGTGTGTGTGTGTGTCTGTCTGTCTGTCTGTCTGTGTGTCTGTCTATAAATATGGGACTTTTCTATACTGGCTCTAGCTCCCAAATAAAGACCCAGCGACTTTTATTTACAATGTTTATGGCCATAGCCTGTGTTGTTCCCAACTAGCTCTTTTTTTTTTTTTTTAAAGATTTGTTTATTTATTATATGTAAGTACACTTTAGTTGTCTTCAGGCACCCCAGAAAAGGGCATCAGATCCCATTACGGATGGTTGTGAGCCACCATGTGGTTTCTGGGAATTGAACTCAGGACCTTTGGAAGAGCAGTCAGTGCTCTTAACCGCTGGGCCATCTCTCCAGCTCCCCCCCCCCCAGCTCTTAACTTGTATGAATCCATTTATACTACTCTCTGTCTGTCACATCGGCTGGTTACCTCTCCTCAGCTTCATCCCTCTGACCTGTACTGACTTTGTCCAGAGTTCCCATCTCTCTGCCAGAACTTCTACCTTCTGTTTCTTGCCTTCCGCTGATCGGTATGAGCTTTTTATTACAGGCGATACTTTACACAGTAAACTAGAGATTATCCCTACAGACAGTCAGTCAGTCAGTCTGTCTGTCTGTCTGTCTTCTGTGTTTCTAGGTTTGAAGACTGCTCAAGGCTGGTTATATGCTTGTGCCCTCCTGCCTGAGAGGTTCTGGCATATGAAGGTTCCTCTGCAGATTGCTGCCACCGTGCTTTGGGAAGAAAATCCATTTCCCCAAGAGACAAGGATTCCCTGGGGCAGCCACTCCCTCCTTAAGTCACAAACGTTTCCAAGTGATTCTCTGCTCTTCAGGTCCCAGAGCAGGAATGGGAATGGAGGATTAGAACAATGCCATCTTCAGAGTTAATGTGGTTAAGGCCAGGAGTATCGGAGTCCACTCATAACTCCACCATCTCTGCACTCTGCCATCAGAAAGAGGCATAGATCTACATTCTAAATTTGACTCAAGGTCAATAACCCACCGATGGCTTGCCCCAGAAGATGGTTTCCCATAATTCGGGAATCATGCTTTGAAATGTCAGGAAAGCTCCCCCCCTCCAAAACCTGTTGAACCATATCATTTCTGGTTCCCTTCTGCTGTGGCAAGCAGCAGATGCCTGCTATTCCATAGGACATGCTGTCCCTCCCTTACCTAGTCTTTAAAGATGATCTAGTGAGTCTGAGAAGGGCCCTTTAAGTCCCTTCCTTTCCACTGCATTCCCCAAGAGCATCAAATTTCAATTGCCACTCCTGGGGAAGAGGCCAAGGAAGGAGGCCTGGTGCTGTATATGATACTGGGGCTCAGTCAACTAATATTAATAAAACTCCTTATCTTTCTCTGACAGAACCCTTTATATATAAGCACCCTCAACACACACACACACACACACACACACACACGTGCATGCACACATACCCATTTATTCCCTTCAAGTGGGAGTATTCATTTTTCTTATAAAGCCATCTCATTGTGAGTGGTGACAGGCAATAGAAATGATGTAATAATCATTTCATTTGGCTCAATATATCATTTAGAAAATAAAAACTCTCCCCTTCATCAGATGATGACCAAGAGGAGAAATGGCTGCTTCTGGTCAGTAATTTATGTCTGTTAAACAGAACGGATGGACTCTGTATCCCAAAGCACTTGTGTCTGTGTTTTAATGGGCCTGCTACATATTCGGCAAGACCCATAAAACATCTGTCAGATGGACTCTCCTCTGAGGGGAAGCGCCTCCTTCCCCGGTGGCAGGAGCATGAGGCAGCTGGTGACATTGCATCTGCAGTTCGGAAAAAGACAGCTACCATGGCTATTGCAAACCCACTCATTTTTATTCAGTCCAAGGCATTAACCCATGAAACAGTACCTCAGAGTTAAGGAGGATCCTCCCACCTCGATTAACCTGATGTACATAATCCTTTCCGGACAGCCCAGAGACTTGTCTTCTACAGGATTCGAGATCCTGTGAGGCTGGCTGGTTTTAGAGGACCCCCTTATGACAGCCTCAGCAAGTCTTGCTTTGCAAAAGAAGGGAAACAGTCGATCTTTTCTGTCAATCCATAGAGATAGAATCTAAACAAGTCTTCGTGTTCAATTGCAGAAAGCCCTGCCTGCGGTGTCTCTTCAGCTTTGTGGGCAGGAGTATGTGAGAAGAAAATGGGAACTGTGTCACACCATGGTAGTCGCTGTGTCTCAGGCAGGAAGAGGAGCAGCTGTCGCTCTCTTTCCCTTCCTAAAATGCCTTGCTTAGCCCACTGCTGCATCCAGACCCATAGCCTCCCCGCCCTCTTGCTCAGGACCAGGTGCTATTACTCTTTAGAGCTGGCCACGGCTCCACCTGTGTTGCTATTTTCTTTGATACCAGGTTCATGCGAGTTTGTCTTTGTTGGAGACAGGATAAAAATGGGACGCTAGGGGAAGGGTAGAAAACTGTGGCAATAAGGGTAAAAAAATATTAATAAATATAAATAAATAAATAAAGAAAGAAAGAAAGAAAGAAATAAAGAAATAAATGTAAGTGAAGGCCAGCACGCAATTATCAATTAGTAGCATTCTGAAAAAAGAATAAAGAAAAAAGAGAGAGAGAAGAAAACCATTATTTAGTGTGTGCCGGATAGTATATTAGAACATTAAAATACAAAAATCCCAAAGGAAATTAATTTTGTTGAAGCGGTATTGACAATAAAATAGATGTTGCCCTTTTATGTATAAATATAGTGTTGCTGTTTCTCTCTGCACTGCAAGAACTTGGATGGATTTACCCACAGGGAAGAGCAGGTTGGGCGAACACTTCTGCACCCTCCTGGCAAATTTTCATTTAAAAACAGCGCTTCCATTCATCTACTCAGGACCAAGACAGACAATGGAGAACTACACTTATTAGTGAATTATTTGTTGCATTTGTGATTTCAGTGTGTGCATGTATGTGTGTGCATAAAGTCAGGGGTTATACACGTGGGGCATGTGTGTGGAAGTCAGGGGTCAGCCTGAGATCTGTCCATCTTGATGCTTTGTGTGTCTGTCTGAGTGTTCTTTTGAGATATTATCTTACCCAAAATTTGCCAATTTAGCTAGGCTAGCTGGCCAGAAGCCCCAGGAATCTCCCTGTCTTGACCCCCTCAGCACTGAGATCACAATTACATGCCACCACACCGAGCTGGTTTACACAAGTTCTGGGAATTAAACCCAGGGTCCCAATCTTGCACTTTACCAAGGGAGATGTCTGTCCACAACTACCTTTTCACCTAACAACCATTTGTGAGCACTTATCATGTGTCTAGCACCTCCCTGAGCGTGAGGGGCTCACGGGTGAGTGAGACACGGCCTGGTTGCGACAGCCAAGACACAGAACAGAGGTTAATTCATTACTTGGGCCAGGTTGCGAATGGTTTGTTTTCATTTGTTTTTGACTTTGAAAAGAAATTTGGTTTTGACTTTGAAAACTCAGAAGGACAGGAGGCCCATTAGTGAAAAAGGCAACCCGAAGTCAGCCTTCAGGTTACTTCTCAAAGCCATTCTTCAATCCAGACCTAGTGCCTTCTTGTGGGATAGAACTTTGGAGCATATTAAGTGTAAGAAGATCTCTGGCCGTGACCAGGAATTAGTTGGAGCTGGTCAGTTGTACACACGGGGGACATCTGATCTAGAAGCTCCAACCTCCTGAGACACTAAGGAAAGAGTCCAGGATGACAGAGGGCCCTGGAGAGACAACAATTAAATTCCAGTTTGGAATTCACAGCCTCCATGGATGCTTAGGGAGTCTACGAAACTTTAGTCACACAGAAGGTCCTGTGGCTCCTGTCAGCTTCCTGTCATCAGTACTCGGTACCTAGTTTGCTGCCAGTGCCACTGTACAAGTTCAATTATTTTCTTCAGAATTTCAGTTTTCTCCAAAGTACCATCACCAAGAAAAATCTTTCTGAAGTCCATTTTATGCACAGGGATATGCTAGTCCAGTTGAGGTAGCTACAAAATGAGATTACTGAAGGGAAAAGGAAGAGACAGAAGACCCTGAGCCTCAGGGCTAGTAAGAGCCAATGGGCCACCTAGGAGAGACGGAGACTAAAACACACCCCAGACGGTACCTCTTGCTAGAATTTTCTTTTCTTGACTTGTTGAACCTTCCACTGACAGAGTTATGACCCAGATTCCATGAGCAAGAAACAACCTCATTTTAGTAGAAGGAAGTATTCTTCTCCATTCTTTGGTCATGTTGTCCCATCTTCCTGTTGCCCTTCTGACAGATGCCGCTCACAACGATCTGCTGTTAGGTTCAGCTCGATGTCCTGGGCGGGGATTTCCTCTGTAGACTTTTCCCTGATGTTGCATTACTCACACTTGATGGACCTCAAGTTTCGCCCCAAACTTCCCCTATCCCACTATTGGGGTGTGAGTTTCAGATAGCAAAGATGCTCACTTAGCTTGGAGATTAATTTTTTTCCAAGGATGAGCTCATTCCATTTTTTTTTTCCCCATGTAGTATCGGGAGTTATTTTTTTGGTTTTCTTCTTCAAGTCTTCTGAAGGACACTTGAGTTCACATTAAGTGCTCGTGAGCTTCTTCAAGGCAGCTCTGACTGCAGGGCTGGGTGAGCTGCACCTCTCTCTGTTGCTTCCTTCCCTTCTGCTCTAACTGGCCATCAGCCATGTGAGCTCGACAGAGCTCGGGGACACCCACCAACTCCTGCTCAGTGCCCATGGGCATGTCACCTGACTTTCTGTCCCCCAGAGCCTGTCTCATGCACATCTTCACATTTTCAAGCCTGCTGTCTCTCTTCCAGTTTCCACACCCTGTGCATCACTGTGTTCTGTTCTGAATGACAGTTCTAGACTCCCCTGAAGATGAATGTTTTTATTCAAGCAATTTGCTGTGTTCTCTGACATCATTCCCCATTGCTTTGGGGATTGTTGTAAGATGGTGTTCATGGGTCACCTTAGACTGGGGAGGAGGCTGCATTGTATCTTTGAGGGCCCAGGTCTATCCTTGAAAGTGAATTACTTTCAAGCCACAAATTTTAGTCTAGGGAGATGGTTTTTCCATCCTCATCCAAGAAAGCCCACCATGTCCTCAAGTAAAGGCCTGTTTGGGGGTTCACAGTGTGACTCTAAGTACAGACTATGTGAAATGCCTCCACCCTGGTGACTTAAGAGGCTTGGAATAGCATCCCAGTCTTCTCATTGACTTTTCAGTCTGTGCAAACCAGAAGAATCCCTTGGTTCATCTTCTTCTCTCTGTAAAGCCCATGGTTCTTTATTGGAAGCAACCATCACAGGACTTACAGATCAGAGCATCCCGGGAAAGTTAAGGAGAGCTAAGAGTGATAACTCCACAGCTACTATAAGATATTCTGCTGCCAGGGAGTAGACCCTCCTTGGGTCTAAAAGCTCCTGTACTTTGACACTGGTTAATTGTATTGTTTAGGCTCCCACTGACCCTATAGAACCCCATGGAATATTCTGTCTCCAATACAAATAAAGGTCTTAGAATAAGGACAGCTGGACCATCAGTTCAGATATGAGAGGTAGGAACAGAAATGTTCAGGCAGAGTCTCTAAAGACCACTCCCTGATTTTTGTGCTCAGAGCACAGAGGGTCATGAAACCAGAGACCAACTTGGAGCTCAGGCCACTCCTGGCCCTCCAATTCTGGAGGGGGGGGGTGGCAGGGCAGTTATTAGCTGCACGTAAACAACATTCACAACCCTATTTCTTGCTCTATCAACTTTAAACAATATCTACTGACTCCTCTGTATGAAATATAAGGATTTAAACTCAAACTTCCCTGCTTTAAAACCTAGATCGATGCCTGTGGTCTCGTGTTGCCTTTTATAGATAGTGATAGCTACTGCTTTAAAGCATTACATATAGGCAATATTTTGGAACATTAAACATCCTATATCTTCATTCGTGTCCCACCACCTTTGGTCAGTGTTTTGATGTCCTTACTGTGGGATGGGAATCTATATGCGCCTTCCCTTGCTGTCCCCTACTTACAGACAAATTTTCCTAGTAAATTAACAAGGTTGACGTTTATATTTTGTGAGTCCTTCTCCATCCTCTAAGATTTCACAAGCTCATTCTCCCTGCTTTGTCTTGTCTCTTAGCATTCACTTAATCACATATAAATACTACCCACTACCCAAACACGTAGGACCAATGTATCAGTCTTTCTACATATCTGAGAGTTTAATCCTCAGACCATTCAAAGAAGAATGGTCTCAACATTAAAAGATTAATGAATTAACTTTTAGACAGTCTAGCAGTGGTTTGCATCATAAAACATTTTACTTCCTGTTTGAATGACTTTTGGGACAGGATTTTTTTTAAGGCATTTTCAAATAGTTTTTGCTTGACTAGTGGGTAGTTTTTTTATATTCCTGAGATTTCCCATCCTCTCAAGGATATTAGTTTCCCTAAGAGTTTCCCTTTGGGGTCTGGGAAGATGGTTCAGTGTATAAAATTCTTACCACCAGGCCCCAAGTTCAAATCCTCAGAACCCATGTAGTGCCAGGCAGAATTTGTAAGCCCAGTAGTACTCCTACAGTGAGATGTAAGCCCAGTACTCCTACAGTGAGATGTAAGCCCAGTACTCCTACAGTGAGATGGGAGGAGGAGACAGGGGAATCACCCAAAGCTCATAGGCCAGCAGCAAATGAGAGCTCCTGAGTCAGGTAGGGACTGAGGACTGATACTCAAGATTGTCCTATGCCCTCCATATCTCTCTCTCTCTCTCTCTCTCTCTCTCTCTCTCTCTCTCTCTCTCTCACACACACACACACACACACACACACACTCTCTCTCTCTCTCTCTCTCTCTCTCTCTCTCTCTCTCTCTCTCTCTCTCTCTCTCTTTCTCTCTCTTTCTTACACACACACACACACACACACACACACACACACACACAGATGCAAGGGAACATTCCCCTTTTCTTCAGATGCTCACACTGCAGGCCACTTTTCTTAACTATCTCAGACTGGTCTTTATGGCATCTTAAGTGTTCTGGATTCTCTTTTTCTTTCCTCACCTCCCTATTCTTCTGGGGTGAGTCATGAAATACTTCCTGAGAAAAGGTAGATGGAGAGGCCAGGGATCTAGATCAATGGTAGAACACTGGCCTACCATGTGTACATCCCTGGGCTTGACCTCTGGTATAATACAGGAGGGGTAAAAACCTATATGGAAATTAAATGTTTCTATTATTTTGTCCAGATATTTGCTTGACAATTGAGCTGAATAGAAAAATCAAAGTTAAGTCTTGTGGTCATTTGAATAAGAATGTCCCCCATAGGCTCAAGTTTGAATGCTTGGTTCTCTGTTGGTGAACTATTTGGGAACGTTTAGGAGAAGCTGTGGCCTTGTAGAAGGAGGCAGGTTACTGGGAGCAAAAACTTAGGCCAGGCCTAGTGTCTCTCTGCCTGCCTGACTGTAGATTAAGATGTAAGCTCTCAACCCTGTGTCTGCCTACCTGTTTGCCATGTTTTCCACCATGAAAGAAATGAACCAACGCTATAGAAGCATGCCCCCAATTAAATGTTATCCTTTATAAGAGTTGTCTTGGTCATGGTGTCTCTTCACAGGGATAGAACAATGACTGAGACAGGTCCTATTATTTCCGAACTTTGAAAGCATTGTTGGATTATCTTATAGCACTGAGGACTGCAGCTAACCAATTGCCAGTTTATTTGTTGTCGTCATAAGATTCATTTTGTTTTCATTTATGGGGCAGGGGAGTATGTGTACACAAGTGCAGGTGTCTGTGGAGGCCAGAAGAGGGCATGGAGCTAGAGTTACAGGCAGTTGTGGGCTGCCAGGGTGAGTCCTGGTGACACACTGTGCTCAACAACCGAAGCACAGGCTTCTAACCGCCAAGCCATTCATGGCAGCAGCCCTGCAGGTGTAACGCCATCCCTGTGACTTACTTAGTCCATCTCTCTGGGAGAGCTTCAGCTCCTTGGTCACACTATCCTTGGTGCTCCAGAATTTACCAAGAAAGTATCTAGTGTCCCTTAGTCTCCTTTGTGTCTTTCGTTTACTATGGTAGGAACTTAAAATTAAGGTTCTTTTTTTCCTTTGGAAAACTTCCCTCTCTGCTTCTTTTTTAACTTTTATTTCCTCTGTTTTGATTGCCTAGGAGCTCTTTTTCTGTATGTTTGTCCTTGAGGATGAATTCTCGTGTCTCTTACCTTTTCCCCAATATCTCTATAGATTTTGCCCTATTTTTTTTGTTTTTTTTTTTGTTTTTTTTTTTTTT
>NC_034591.1:52180931-52264876 GCF_900095145.1 Mus pahari
TGTGTGTGTGTGTGTGTGTGTGTGTGTGTGTGTGTGTGTGTGTGTGTGTGTGAGTCTGCTGGTACCCTTACATACATGTGGAGGTCAAGGTCGGAGAAGAATAGTCAGTCTTTCCGTATTGCTCTCTCCTGCCTTATTACACTGAGCTGTGCTCTCTCACTGCTTCTGCTAGGCTGGTTAACTAGTCAGCAAGTTCCTGAGATCTGCCCGGCTCTGCTCCCCAGGGCTGGAGTTACAGCCTGCACAGCCATGTACAGTTTTAGACGCGTTATACCCTTGAATCAAGTGTATAAATTACATACGACTTTTCTGATCTAATTTGGTTCCGGGGTGGGGGTGGGGGTCAGTCTGTTTATCTTGGGTCTGTTCTCCTTCCGTTCCTTTAATTCCCGAGGTCCTTGATTACCCTTTCATGGTTAAAAAAGGACTAAGCAGCTGCTGCATGCTCTTCTGCGTTACACAGAATCCAAGACCTGGATTTGCTTCTCGTTGTGTCTCTTCCCCAGGAGTCTGATCCCCCTACATGAAGTGTGAACTGATGTTGGGTGACATACTGCAGGTTTTGCTTTTTGGAGATGGCTTGATATCCTAATTTTTTTCCTAGCTACGGCATACATTAAAATACCCGATGTATTCCATCTTCCAGAAAGGTGCTGACCTTTCTTGCACAGGAGCCACACTCCTGATTTCTTTGCCACAACAGACATCTCGTCAGTAGCAAAGGTGAGAGTATGTGTTCCGCCGATCATCTTGAGCCAGAAGTTCTCATCGAAAACGTGTTTGAATTCGACTACGAAATTCCATCTACAAATGCTATTCCACGATGTGCCAAACATTCTGTTTGCCTTTAATAGGTTACTGGTAAAAGTGTTAGACTAAAGATTATGCTGAGTCTATTTTTATTAAAAATTGCCTACGGAAATTCAAGGTGGACTTAAGAGAACTGTTTCAAAGGTGTAAGGGGCTGAAAGGCCAAGGTTGGCAGCTCCCCTCACTGCAGCTGTGGGAGCAGGCAAGGGTTGGAGGCCACTTGAGCTCCTGCTGGGAAGATGCCAGTGGCTGTCAGTCAGGAGCCAGAGTCCACGCCCTGGGGCTTTGATCCTGGGCTTCTCACCAACTTTTTCTCTGAATCAGCTCAGCCGCCCCCTTAGCATACACCTGCTTCTCCTGGTGGTGCCAGGACACCCAGCAGTTTCCAGTGCACAAAGGAGGGAAAGCTAGATTCTGGTCTAGGTTTGATCCACCACCACTCTGCGAGTCACAGGAGGTGAAGAACCTTCCCAAAGTATTATCTGGGACTCCAGAGGACAAAAATAGAAAGTGATTTGTGCTAAGAGGCAATTTTGTCAGAAAGAGCTGATAAAAAAAAAAAAAAAATCAAAGAAGCCTGATAGCCTCCACAAGGACGCAGAGCTGAGGACTGGGGGCTCTAGGGATTGTCACAAATTCCCTTCTCCTAGTCCTTTGCCCCATGCCTCTCTTGTCTTAAATATTCACTTATCACTTAGTCTTTATCTAGAGTGTCTCAGGATGATAAAAAAAAACAACTTAAGGGAGAAAGCCTTTATTCTGACTCATTGTCCAAGGTCCAGTCCATCAAGGCAGGGAAGAGAGGCAGGAACCTGCGGCAGCTGTCACATCACATGTACAACCAACAAAAAGCAGTAAGCACATTGCGTGCTTCCTCTCTCCATTTCACTCAGGCCAGGATCTTCTGCCTCAGGAATGCCCCGCTCTCCCATTAAGATGAGTTTTCCTACATCAGTTCCATTCATAAGGATAATCCCCTACAAGCCTGCCTAGTTGGCCAACTCCCAAGAGATCCTGGAGCCTCCTGACAGTTAACCCTAACAATCACAGTCTTCCCTAGTAAAATGTGAATTCCAATCCGGCTTGGGGTTTGCATATATCTAAGTCCAGCCTTTTACAGAGCCCAACTTTCCTTTAGACTAGACTGGGGATCAGAAACCTAGCAGAACCTGCATTGTGAGTTGTGTCATCCATGCAACTGCCCTGCTCTACCACTACATCACAAAGTGGCTAAAGCCAATAGGTAAATGAAGTGGTAATGGAATTGGGTCCCAATAAAACTTTATTCACAAAAGTAGATAGACAGTGGGCAGTATTTGGTACTTGAAAACAACCCCAAATCTTCAGAAAAATCTGAGTGTCTCAGAATGTATCAGTTGTCAGTCCTTTAGTAAATGAAAGACAGAGAAACATGGCCACCGTTTGGTAAAACCTGAAGTAGGGCATGCACTTATTGGAGAACAGAGTGGGTCCTAATTTGTTTCTCAGCTGCTGTGTTAAGACACTGACCAAAAAATGTGGGGAGAAAAGGGTTCATTTGGCTTACAAATGATGTAGTCCATCACCAAGGGAAGCTGAGGCAAGAAGCAGACACAAGAGAGAGACATGGCTTACTGACTTGCTTCCCTTCATCATGCTCAGTCAGGTTTCTGATACATCCCAGGATTACCTGCCTAAGGGTGATAGTACCCACAGTCAGCTAGGCTTTTCTGCATAAATCATTAGTTAAGATAATTTCTCACAAACATATTCACAGGCCAACCTGATGGGAGCAGTTCTTTGCCTGATGGTCCCTCTTCCCGGGTGTGTCAAATTACCAAGCAAAATTAGCCATCATAGCACCACATCTTGTCATCTGATGCAGAAGCAAATCACTGTTAAACCATAACATTTCCTTGTCCCCGTGAGCTCATGTTACTCTTTCAATATAACACAGTCTGACTTTAAAAGTTCCCTGGGTTTTTGGTTTTGTTTTTTTTTAAGCTCCAACACTTTAGAAGTCTAAACCCTTATTAAAAGTTGAAAATCTCTTAACTGTGAGGTCCTACAAAACGAAAAACAAGCTGTAGAATTTGCTATTCTAAGATGGGAGAATCAGGACCCAGTTACGATCAGACCAGGGAAAAACCAAGAATCCAGCAGTGTACATAAACTCCTGTGGCATCTGGAGCTCACTCAGGATCTTCTGGACTCCAAAGGGATTGAGAAGCCTTGCATTTCTAGCTCTGCCATCTTCAACACACACACAGCTTTCCTGACAAGCTCAGGCCAGCTCCACTTCCCTTCTGCCACCATGCTGTGGAGCTACCTCACTGCCCTAACCTTTCAAATACACTGGGGTCTTCACTGAAACTTAAATTGAGCCTTCACCAATGGCCTCTTGTCCTCTCTACAGGGACTCCAACTCTGCCACACAGTGTCATTCCTCAACTCTTCTCCATGATGCCTTCAACCCTAGGGTCTGCCATTGAAGCTTCATCTTCACCAGTGGCCACTGCTGGTGTCTCACAGTGCCAAGTCTCAGCTGCTCTCGGTGATGCCTTCATGCCTTCAAAACGAGCACCGTATGGGAAACTCTTATACATTATTTGCCAAGTTGTACTTTGAGCTTGATGTGCAGAATTGCACTCCCTCCTCCCCTTACTGGGCTGCAACTTCTGCATGCTGAGCAAGAGAAAATACTTTCCAGATTCCTCCTCAATAAAACTGACAGACTCTGAAGTCCCAGCCGATTACCAATGATGGCCCCAGCAAAGCACAGGTTTCACTTCTGAAGATTTTAAACCCAAATATATCACATAAAAAGCCCCAGTAGAGTCTCCACTTCATTTTACAACTTCACAGTTCAGGCATCCGTTACTTGCATGTCTCTCAGAACTCTTATCTTCTAAATTCCCACAGAACAACCCATTAAGGAATGAGCACTCAATGGCTTTTCCAGCCCAAAGTTCAAAACACTCACAATACTCCCTGAAACAAGACAGGTCCTTCGTGGCCACACCCCACTTGTACCAATTTCCATCAGAGTTTGCCTCTCAGTTGCTGTGATAAGACACTGGCTAAAAGCAACATGGGAGAGGAAAGGGTTTATTTGCCTTCCAGGCTATAGGTCACCAGCAAAGGAAACCAAAGCAAGAATCTGGAGGCAGGAACTGAAGCAGAACACATCTCAATGATGAGTGTTGCTCACTGGATTGTTTGCCCTGGTTTGTAGATATGCCTTTCTCAC
Organism: Mus pahari; assembly: GCF_900095145.1. Classification (NCBI taxonomy): domain Eukaryota; kingdom Metazoa; phylum Chordata; class Mammalia; order Rodentia; family Muridae; genus Mus; species Mus pahari. Next base: position 52,184,971 of record NC_034591.1, read on the forward strand.
ATAACCCAGGACCACCTTCCCAGAAGTGGCTCTACCTATAGTGGGCTAAGCTGTCTGCCACCAGTTAGCAAATATGAAGAAATATTACACAGACATGGCTATAGGCCAATCTGACTGAGGAATGTCTTCTACTGGGATTTCCTCTTCTTGGGTGACTCCAGTTTGTATCGAGGTGACAAAACATAACCAGCACAGAGAGTGAGCATCAGTAGGGATCACTAACTACATCAGCACCTTGATATAGAAGCCATGAATTAGGAGTCTTAGTTCTCACTGGGAGGTAATTTTATATAGCAGAGAATCTTAAATCCTTTAAAAGCGTCCTGTGACCCCCAGAAACAAAATTCTTTCAGAATGAGACTTTCTGAATTTTCCCATAATTAAATAGAAGGAAATGAGTAAAATGTGTGTGACAATCAGCCCTGTGAATGGCTGTGGAAGCTACTTCAGAATGTGTATTGTTTCTTATGTGGGCATTTAAGTGAGGGTTGGCTTGGGGGTTTTGTTGTTGTTGTTGTTGTTGTTGTTGTTGTTGTTGTTTCTTTGTTGGTGGTGGTGGTGTAGTGGTGGTGGTTTTTGATTTTTACATTTAAATTTACAGTTCTGAAACTGAAGTCAAGTGATCATGCAGGCTAGAGGGTGTTAAGTAATAAGTTAAGGCTTGAACAATAGCCCAGTATGGTATAACCCAGATTGCATCTTTGCCTCCCACGGTAACCCTGTAGCTTATGGGTAGTTGTTGTAAACCCATGGTAGCAGTTTTTAGAATTGCAAAATGGTATAGACATTATGAAAGAGGGTATGGTGGGTCCACAGTAAGTTAAAAACTGGAGGTCCGGGGAGATAGCTCCGTGGGAAAAGGCACCTACCACCAAGCCTGACTATCAGAGGTTGGCTCCCCAGGGACCTACCCTGTAGCAACAGAGAATGAGCACCAGAAAGTTGTCCTCTAACTGACTCATACGCGTTCATGGAAGGTGTGTACCCACACTGTAGGCACACAAAATAACTAAATAAAAAGATAGATAAGTAAATAAACCGAAATAAGAGAATAAATAAAATGTAAAAAGAAAAATTAAGTTAAAGTTGGAATTGCCATATTGTGGTGAGATTCCATTTCTAGATATCTAACCAAATGGAAGCGAGATCAGGGTCTCAAATCTTTGTGTCTGCACATTCACTGCAGTAGTATTCATTCTGTCAGGGTCTTTGTAGTACTCACACGTTCGGGGTAATGCGTAGCATTCATACTGTCAGGGTATAGATCTACTTGAAGTCTCCTCTGACGAGAAGGTTGTCATATTCATACAATGGAGCGTTATGTGACCTCAAAAAAGAAGGAAATTTTGACATTCTAAATCTTTCCTTGGAAGCTAGCATTAGTAAAGGCCTTTCCAGAGACAAGCTTCTGTTAACAGGAATTCAGGAAAACAACAAGCTCTCCTTATCCAAAGATTCCCCTACCCACTGAAGATACTGAGGAAAAAAATTAGAGTCTGTGAGGAATGAGTACAGACTTCTGTCTTGTCAGTATTCCCCCAAATAGTGTGGTGTAACAAGTATGTGCACAGTGTCTATTGATGTCGGTAGTATTAGGATCTGGGATGATTAAACCAGACAGGAGGTGGGCTGGGGAGATGACTCAGTAGGTAAAGAGGGCTTCCTTTGCAAGAATGAGGCCTGCATTTGAATCTTCATATTTAAAATATATGTGTGTGAAACATGTCTACACATGCCTGTAACTTCAGCACTGACAAAGATGTAAATCCCAGGCTTTCTCTGGCCAGCCTACCCAAAATAACTAGTATTCCATCCAGTGAGAGACTGCTCTCGAGACAAGAAGGCAAAGGAAAATTAAGAAAGACATTTGACTTCTTCTTCTGGCCAATGCATGGATGTGCAAAGGGGCTCACACTCATACACTCATATGTATACACTACATACATACACACACATACACACACATGCATACACACATACATGTACATACATACATACATACATACATTCATACACACAGATGCTCAGGAGGATTATATAGGTTCTATGCAAGCATACCATCATTTTACAAAGGCCTTGGGCACCCCAGATTTTGCTATGAATTAGTCATTTAATTCCTGATTTGTGACCAAGAAGAGCAACTGCACAAGTCCACACTGCTTCTAAACATTTCCTTCTGGCAACGTGGCCTCTCTAAGCCTCGGTCTCATCTCCGCTAAACAGAGATGCTACTTCTAACCACTCGGACAAAAGGCTTTGCAGGCTATGAGGTGGGGTATGAATTTAAGTTCTGAAAAATCTCTAGGGTATATAAAGTTGAAATAAAGCTACGAATCTGATTATCAAGGGAAGAAGACGTGATCCAAGGTGAGCAAGATGATCATATTGAGAATGATAGAAAAAAAGATCAATCTTTCAAATAGGAGAAGTTGGAGCAGCCATCTTGGAAGAAAATATATCTTATTTAATGAATGATAATAAGAAAAAAGTATATATGGCGGCCTCTGTTCTCCTGATTTCCTAGAGGAAGCACTAAGAGAGAATAAGGTGACTAGATTTTTCTCAAGATATCTTTAGTCCATGGTTAGTGAAATCTGTGAATATAGAGGATGATTGTGGTTCATTACATTTCTGAATTCTTGTTGAAGAAGCTACTGAGAATCAAACAATATCAGCTAACCATCAAAGCCCAAACCATTCACCAGCACCAGTTCCAGGACCCTGTTTCCACGGAAATACTCAAAGTCTAGGCCTACCCTTGAATAACCAATGAGGAACACATAGGCCAAGTAGATGTAGATCTTTATAAACAGCAGTGGAGGATGATGGATGAAGATGGGAATTCTTTCTCATTTCCCATTTCATATCCTACTGGGGTCCAACGCTCAAGAGGAAGTTGCTGAATCAGGCATCTGTGCAGAGGGACCAAGCATTCCTTCCCTGGGACCTTGGGGACTCAAGCAATCGCCCAACTCCATGGCCTCTAGCTCCTCTTAAGTGTGATAGATGGGCTGAGTTTTCCTGGCAGTTTAAACATTTTGCATTGATTTGTGTATTAGTTTGTATATTGTTTTGAGAGACCAATTTCAAGAGAAGCTTTGCCCATCGTCCATCAAAGCTCACGGGTGCTTTATCTTCATTCTGAGCTGGCTGCTCATCAGACTCGGGGCAGGCCACTGCCAAGAGATCTGCTGCAGGGGACCTCAATCAGTCACAGTGAGGGGAACACTCTGCCTTGGCTCTCCTAAAACTCATGGGGAGGAAGTCATGTTCCACTTTCAACTCATTGTGCTTCTTGAAGGGAATCTGGGCTGTTGATGTTTAGGATTCCTAACATTTCCAGAGACGAGAAGCTTATCACACAAGTAGTCCAGAGATCGGGAAACTGAGTCAAGCACGGTGGAATTGAGCAAGCATAAAAGCTAGCTGCATCTTCCCAGTGATATGAAATAGATGGAAATATCTGTAGAGAGCAAGACACTTTCTTCTTTAAACGCTAAAATGTCTACGCCGGAGCTGAGACTGTACGGTCTTGAAGATGAGGCAAGGGACAGTGAGTGTGAGGTCTAAACAGGCGACCCCTCCCACCACTCACCACGTCATCACCTCCTTGCCCTCCCTGGAGAAATGAAGAGGAAAGATAGTGCACAGATACAAAGAAAATAACATCTCCAAGTGCCCACCAGAGCAGCAGCCCCCAAGTCACAGATGTGCTCAAGAGATGGTGTCTCCCCCAAGATTCACATATGGAAACTTGGTCCCTGAGTGGCAATATTGAGAGATGATGGAACTTCTGATACAAGGTCAGTGGCAGTGCTTGCCTTAGAAGGGATTCACATAATTCCCCTGGGCTGTTATAAGGAAGCAAGTCCCAATTCAGGCCACTCCCAGGCTTTCTGTCTTACAGCGTAATCTTTCCCTCTCACACATGTTCATATCATTATGCAGCCAGGACCTCTTGCCAGAATTGGCACTGTTCAAAAACTGTGAGCTAAATAAATCTCTTCTGTAAAAGTTACCCAGCATCGGACATTTTGATATAGTGAGTAATGGCAGTTACAAAGAGTAAGGCGTCCCTGCTTACAGCCTATCTCTGTCAACCCTTAGTCCCACTCTGCAAAGCAAACTGCCCCCTCCATGCCACCCGGCCGGGGCCTCTCTGGGACTTGCACTAAAATGTTCCTGTTGTGCCCACATTGAAGTGGCTGGAGATGAATCAGTGAAGGAAGACCGGGGACACTCTCTAGTGAAAGCCAAGGGGACGACGGAGCAGTCATTATGGCCGAGGTCAGTGAGGCAGCTGCAGCAGGTGCAGGAGGAAGGCGCATGGTTTAAATACGTGCATTAAAATAAAATTACATCATTTTCTCCTCCCCCTTCCTCCCTCCAAAGCCTTCCATATGCACTTCCTCCTGCTGCCTGGAAATATCATTGTCTAGAAACACTCAAGGGCAGTAGGGATAGCCAACACTGTCCAGTACATATGACAAACTTATACAGTGCTTTTGGGGTTTCCCATTACCACCATCAAATTGCCTCCATTCATCCTCCTGAAAAGGATGTTAGCAAAGATCCTGATGTCGTGAGAATGAAAGCTGTATTGTTACAGCTTAACAAGAGGATGGCTCTCAACCCTTGTAACAGTCCAGTGTACACATGAAGGGACAGTCAATGCCTTCTTCCCAGTGATGGCACCATGCAGACTCAGGTATCATGTGAAAGAGCTCCATTACACATACTACTAGTGTTATATGGTACACATAAAAAGTTTACTAGGAAATTTGCAGGGAGGAAAATGGATGGTTTTCCCCCACAGTGACTCAGTCCCCTTCTCACCTGTGGCTTAACCACTCCCTAGGGACCCACAGTCCAATAGGATAAGTCATGCTGCTCTTTAGATTCATGTATTAATAAATGAAAATAAATAAAATGTAAAACCATTTCTCGTTTGTACCAGCTTGACTTCGAATGCTCAATGGCCACAGTTGTTAGTGCTGCCACATTGGAGAGTGCAGATGTAGCTGTTTCAGCATCCCTGAAAGTATTCCTGACCCTGGTTGTCACAGGCCTTTAGTTTCCTGATGCCAACAACCAAAAGGAGAGAGTAGGATGCAGCAAGGCCCTTACTCTTTCCTTTCTCTTTACTACCAGGTGCAGAAAGTGTTGTTGTTCCTCCCATAGTCCATCCATGTGTGCTGTGCACACTTTGTCTTGTGCTATATGTACATGCATCAGGGAACACACCCCTACATACATAGCTGCATCCCAGCAGTACTTTCATACCAGGGACAGGAGGGTGCTGTAGGATCTCAGACAGCTATCCTGACCAGAAGTTTCTATCTTTCCGGATGAGGGAACCACAGATCTGAGGAGTGAGGTGAGCCAGCAGATCATAAAGGAAGTTGGAGATGAGGTTAGAACCCTTGACTGTCTGATGAGCCCCTGCATGGCCCTTCTAAGACCAATCACTAACTCAGGTGTGGGAAGCAGTCTTGGTGAGAAGACATGCGTTTCTTCACCCTCGCCATCCCTGGCCAAGACTAAGAAAGAGAGTCAGAAAGAACATGCAGAGCTGAGTAAGAACATCACATCCTGCTACACACAAAACAAATATTTCCAATAAAGGACCTTTCTTGACACAGCCAGCAGGGAGATCTCCCTGGCTATTGCCAGGGTCAGCAGCTAAAATCTTCATTTCAGAGTCAAACACAAACAAAAAAGAAAAAATAGCAAAAGCAATCCTGTACAATAAAAGAACTTCTGGAAGTATCATCATCCCTGATTTCAAGCTGCACTACAGAGCAATATTAATAAAACCCGATTGGTATTGGCATAAAAACAGACAGGTTGATCAATGGAATCAAATCGAAGACCCAGAAATAAACCCACACACCTAAGGACACTTTATTATTGACAAAGAAGCCAAAACTATACAATGGAGAAAAAGAAAGCATAAATGATGCTGGACTATCTGGAGGTCTGCATGTAGAAGAATGCAATGGATCCCTAGTTTTTACCCTGCACAGAACTCAAGTCCAAGTAGATCAAAGACCTCAACATAAAACCAGACAAACTAAATCTAATAGAAGAGAAAGATGGGGCCAGCCTTGAACACATTGGCACAGGAGACAACTTCCTGATTAGAATACCAATAACTCAAGTACCAAGATCAACAACTGTTAAATAAAATCTCATGAAACTAAAAATCTTCTGCAACTAAGGACACCATCAATAGGACCAAACAGCATCCTACACAATGGGAAAAGTTCTTCACCAACCCTACCTCTGACAGAAGACTAATATCCAAAATGCGAAAGAACTCAAGGAATTAGACACCAACCAATGACTGGCCCAACTTGAGACCCATCCCATGGGAGAGAGCAACCCCTAACACTATGAACGATACTCTGCTATGCTTGCAGACAGGAGCCTAGCATAACAGCCCATGGGGGCTCACAGAGACTGAACCACCAACCAAAGAACATGCATGGGCTGGACCTAGGTCCCCTGCACATATGTAGCAGATGTGCAGCTTGATCTGTATGTGGGTCCCCCAACAATGGGAGCAGGGACTGTCTCTGACTCTGCTGACTGCCTTTGGATCCCCTTCCCCTAGCTGGGCTGCCTTGTCTGGCCTCAGTGGGAGAGGATACTTAGTTCTGCTGCGCTTTGATATGCAAGGGCAAGCTGGTACTCATGGGGAGTCTTCACCTTCTCTGAAGAGAAAGGAAGGGGGTAATGGCAAGAGGTGCTTGTGAGGGAGCCACTGGGAGGAGAGGAGGGAGAGGGTTTTGATTGGATTGTAATATGAATAAAGAAATAAATTAATGAAAAAAAAAGAAAAGAGGACATTGATGAATGTAGCTCTTTCAAAAACTGAATTTTCTGCGCACCCCCATATCTCTAAGGTACATCTCTGCAGTTTCTCTAAGGGGTGGGACTTCGGTAGAAGTTGAAGCTGACTATGGAGGAGAAAGAGGAAAGAGAACCCCAGGTCAGGCTACCAAGGGAAACCAGAGTGAGACCATTCTGCAGAGATGTTATTGTCTCCCTCTGCCACACACAGAAGAGAGACTGTCCCTGACAAGTCACGATTCCCCGTGTTCTGCAGGCACAGACATGGTGCCTTGGGATTTCTGACTCCGTAACTTCATGTTGCGTAGGATATAAGCAGGATGCACCAAGTACTTGATGCAAGGTGATGGGAGAAGCATCTTCCTGACATGCGTACCTCTCTGGGCCTCAGTTTCTCTATACAACCAACACCACACCCCTTCCAGGTCTGACATCTGTCACAATAGAAATCTCACACACCCAACTGCTTCAGAAAGCGCACTGCTGCCACCTCACTAAGAACAGGCATCCCTTTCCCTCTTTCTTTTACATCACTGACACCCATATCACTGTGGACTTGAATGCAGGAGAAGCCTCTGTACACAGCAGGAATCCAATAGAAACGTGTGACTGGGTACCAGCATATGTCTAGTGCTATCTTCCAATACTGGTAAAAAAAAAAAAAAAAAAAAAATCCATGAGTCATTCATCTGGCAGCATCTTGCTCCAAGGAACCTGCTCCCACCCTTCCTCCATGCTCAGACGCAGATGCGGCACCTTCTGTGGGGGACGAGTCTCCTCCCAGGCACACATCACCCTCTGGGCCTGCCAGAAGCACTTGTTATACTCTGCCAGAAGAAGACAAGATGCCCACGGCCACCATGTTACTCTTGATGCCTATGAGCAGCACCATCCCGCTTACGTGCAGCCATGCTGGCAAGGGGCTGATAGAAAATCACACTACCAGGAGATCACCACCACCCTTACACCTTCCTACAGTTCAGAGAACTTTTTCTTCTGCCTTGCATCTGCAGAAGATCTCACTCCCACCGCAACTCCACGGGACAGATCTTCCACAGAGCCAGCTGTTACCTCCAGAGGCAGAGGTCACACAAGGACCCCTTCACTCGGGAATTTTTAATTCTTTAAACCACAATGGTGATGGTAAACTCCAAACTCCATTGTCAACTTGACCGGATTTCGAATCACTATGGAAACACACCTCTGGGTGTGTCTCTGGGAATGTTTCCAGAAAGTGTTCACGAAAGAGAGAAAACTAACCCTAAATGTGAGCACTGCCATATTATTTAAAGGAAGAAAGAAACCGATCAGAAGCAAGCCTGGAGCCAGGGCTAGGAAGAGGCAAGAGCCTTGTCCTGGAGGCCCGCCTTCAAACATGTGCCTAGGGGGGACACTTCAGATGTAAACCCTAATGGTGGTCCTAGAGAATCTCCCTTGGATGAAGCCAGAGATGCCCCTAAGAATGAGATTACGATTGACATGCCCAAAGGGTTAAGTGTGGATCCTAAGGATGGGCAAGAGATGAAGAAAGGGGGATTGACTCTGCCAAAGATACTCAAGAAAAAAAAAAAATCAGTGGCCTTTTGTCCATGGTTAACCTACATGTCATCCTTCTTCCAACCTTGCCCAAGTGGTCGGAGTTTCCTGACCTGTCCACTGTCGTCTCTTCAAATCCTACCTGTTCCAACAAGAGACATCAGAAGGATACACAGACTCATTCAGAAAACAGAGAAACCCAAATGAGGACTTCTCTGAGAACCTGCTTCTCACCATCAAGTTAGCCAAGTTGCAAGATTGAAAAACACAGTTATGACTGGTGAATGAAAAGAGCCAATTAATGCTTTAGACATTTGCACTGTGCTGGGCAGTGGTGGTACACACCTTTAACCTCAGCAGTGGCAGAGTCAGGTAGATCTCTGTGTGTTCGAGGCTAGCTGGGTCTACAGAGTGAGTTCCAGGGCAGCCAGAGCTATGTATTAAGAACCTATCTCGAAAGAAAGAAAAAAGAAAAAAAACCTTACACTGTATCTTTCTAAGGTACAGGAAGTACACACACGGACACACACACACACACACACACACACACGGACACACACACACGCACACAGAGCCTTGTTCTCCTTTCTTAGCTGAACTCCTGAAATTCTTTGTGTTTCCTAATTGGAGTGGCTTGTTATTTATAACAAGCTCCCAGTCTCCAGCTGGAAGATTCCTCACTAGAAAGACTCACAGAACTCTGCCCGGTGTTTTATTGAGGACATAACTCAGGAACAGTCAAATGGAAAGCTGAGGGGAATGGGACAATGGCACAGCAGACAGAGGTCCTGTGCCCTCCATAGACCCCTGCCTGGCATAGTACGGTACTATTCAAGAAAAAAAATGAAAATCCTGCATTCTTTCAGGCCTTTGGAGATCCCGTCCACCCTCTTTGGGAGACCCCACCCACCCACCCTCTTCTCACACTGAAGTCAAAGGCATGGAGATGGTCACGAAGTGACCTGGGCAGCCACCTCACAGCTAGGGCAGAATGGCTGTCAGAACCCAAGGCTATTGCCCCCCAGGTCAGTTGTGGAGGTCCCCCCCAGAATATATACCTCTCTGATGTGGGGTTCAGACCATGGCCGTGAGCCAGCAGTCAGTGACAGCACGGTGAGTTCCCACGCGAACAGAAAATCACTACAAAGCCAACGCTGCACATTTCCTTCCTTCCTTCCTTTTTTAAGATGCATTTGTATTGATGTGCCCGTGTGTCGGTGGATGCCTGCTAAGGCCAGAAGAGACCGTCAGATCCCCTGGAGCTGGAGTTACAGGTGGTTGTGGGCCGCCAGACACCAATGCTAGGAACTGGACTCGATCCTCTGCAAGAGCAGCAAGCACCCTTTAGCTGCTAAGCCAGCTCACCAGCCCAGTTAAGTCACTTCACATGTGATTTGTGATTCTGGAATTCGGGAGCAATATGGACTAAAACAGCTCCAAATGTTCTGCACTGACATGTGAGCAGATTGTGTCAAAGGCCAGAGGATGGGGTGGATATGAGATTTAGAAAGCACTGCATGTTACCCTTACCTTGCTTGAATCTATCTGAATAGTTGGGGGCTCTTAGTTGACTGAAGCTCAGCTGCAGGGATTGACTAAGGCTCAGCAGCTTGTCATAAGAGTGGGCTTATACATCAGGTTAAGGCATGGTCTACCAGTACAGAGAAAGCTTTAGGCCAAGCAAGGTATATACGGAGGCAACTTTAGCCCAAACCTCAATCAAGCTAAAAGTGTTATGTATTAAGGTTGCTTGGATGAATGGCCATTATATTGTTCTTCCTGTGGGCCTTGAAGCTCTGGCTAAGCTAATTAATGATAATAATTTATATCCCCAGCTGTTATAGTCATATTTTCATAGAAGTTATGAAGAACAGGATCCCAGGCACCAAGGCTGGCACAACAGTCTAGAAGAGAGAGCTCTCTATTTTGAGAAACACTATAAGCAGGAGCCTATGGTGTGCCTTCTTGCAGAATGAGAATAGAAAAGAAAGGGAGGAAAACAATTAGACAAATCCAGCCAGTGTTTATTATGTGTAAAGCACTCTGGGAAAGAAAGCATCCATTTACAGAGACTCTGTCTAGGAAAAGCCATTGTGCAGGCTACGGCAGTGATTTAGTGGGTTGCACCATGCACACGCTCCTTTTAGGCTACATTCATTAAACACTAAACACTGTGGCGCGGTGGCTGGCAGCTGTTCCCATTTAAACACTGAGTTTTCTCTTACTCTGACTTATTACTACCCCGCCCAGTCAGAAGCAGCACTCATGTCAGGCAGATACAGATACTCAGAATGTTCCAGAACATAATGGTTCATCATCTATAATGTGTGTCAAAATCGAGTCTCAACAGACCTGGTGAGTTCCAAGGAGATAACCAGAGCAACAGAATGAACACCTTGGGAAACAGTGAGGATTGGGTAAGGCCATCCGTGATAGATGGGGGTGTGGTAAATCAACACGATATGGGGCTCGTGGGCACATTCCTGTTGGGGAGCTTGTGGTCACAAATTAGAGACACATTAAGGTTCTTAGACACGGCTGGGCTGATTGCTGGGAAGGGAGCAAGGGCTATCAACATTGCCAGAGGGAGAATGGGTAAGTGAGATGCATATAGATCAAAGTCTGTTAGAACCAATTCTATTACAAAGAAAATTTCACCTTAACAAAAATATATACAAGCCTCAGGCACTGGACCATAATAACCACACACTGTTGAAATAAGCCGGTGTGAAGCATGCTGTTCCCCCTCCTTCCCGGCGTGTAACAGCTTCCAGTTAGAAAAGCAATCCAGTGCACACCCTTTTGCCTCCTGCAGAATGTGGCTACACTTGGCTTCTTTCCATCCCGACTGTAAGAGACGACCTACCAGAGGGTGACACTGGAAAACTTTTAGGATTCAAGCTTAACGGGAATCATTGCTTCCTCTCACAGATTTCCATCATACTTAGATGCCCAATTCTGATGCCATCAGCAAGATTGCTTAGAATGTTAGGTTATCACTTGCAACTATGCAGAACCAAAGACTTGGAGGGGAATAAAGTCCCTTCTGCAAGGGACTGGAGTAATGTCTCCACTGTTAAGACAATAATCTACTTTTTCAGAGGAGCTAAATTCAGTTCCCAGCATGCACTATGAAAGCTAACAAGCGATGGACCTAATTGCAGCTGTAGGGAATATGACTCCCTCTTCTGGCCTCCATGGGTACTGCACTCATGGGCACAAACCCACATTCAGACAAGCACATGAACACGTGATTTTTATGTTAAACATAAAAATCTCGAAAAATTTTTAACATATTTTCTTTTTACTGGCTATAAAGTTCAATTCAATATTATGTTTTCCTTTTAATTTCTAAACCCTTTTTTCTTGAAAGTCTTTATTTTTTATGGTTAAATACAGTACTCCTTTATCTGACCTGTACATACACACACCATGGCATATGCACACCCCCTGACACACATCTATGCACCTTTTGCTGTTTTCTTACAGTTTTGTTGTATTTATTTAGGGTATACATCATGATAGTTTTGTGTGTGTATATGTGTGTGTGTGTATGAAATTATTATGAGTTACTGTAGTCAAGTAAATTAACATATCCACCCCAAATATTTATTTACTGTATGGGTACGGTAAGAGCTCCTAAAACAATCTATCTTTCAGCAGAGCTCCAGAATGATCAAAAATGTATATTGTGGCTTTGCCCTGACTAGGAAAGAGACTGGAAACAACATTCATGTTCCTCCACAGAGAAATGCACAGAGAATGATTCATTTTTGCAAAGGGACAGTGCACAGTAATGGAGGTGGGGGAAGAAGTCGTCTGTCTCCTGATAGCCTGTTAGGAAGTCAGTGCATAGACACAGAGTATAAGGATATTCATGGAAACAAAACCATTAACTCAAGAGTCAGGTTACTAGGGTTAGTTTGTTTCTTAGTTACATGGCACTCATTAAATAAGTATTTGGTGTATTCACATGTAAAATAGTCAATAATTTAAAATAAAAAGTAGTGATGGAGACAGCATAGGATATAACATAGTCCAGCGAGCTGCTTGTGGTGGCACATGCCTTTAACCATAGCGCCCAGGAAGCAGAGCAGACAGGTCTGTGTGAGTTGAGGCCAACCTGACCAGGCAGCCAGCCAGGGATACATAGCTCCTGTCTCAAAACAAAACAAAAGCCCCAAAGCAAAATACTCTATCTAGATGGAAAGAAAGCCCCATAGGTGAAGGCCCTTGCCACCAAATCTGACAACCTGAGTTTAATCATTATGAACCATTTAGTGGGAAGAAAGAACCAACTTCTTAAGTTGTCCTATGACCACCACATTTACACCACAACACATGCACACCTCCCTACATACATGTATATACACACATATACACACTCACACACACACACATATACACACAAATGTACACACACAATGTAGTTTTTAAATTAAAAAAATGGCTCTATCAACAAGTTTAAGCTACACTGGTAACATAGCTCACAGCCCATAATCTCAGTCTCTGATCCGACCCCGATACAAGGGTTCCCATCCTCCACTATCACGTCATGCAGTGGCAGTTTCCTAAGGCTAGATTGAGGAGTATGCCAAGATTTAGACTTGTTCCAGGAAGTTTTTGTTGCACCTGTGTGGCTTCCAATTTTATCTCCTGTGCCTTTGCGCTTACTGTTTTCTCTGTGTGTTTAGAAAATGAGTTTTTGTGATGACTCAAATAATGTCCTTACTTCAGAGAATATGAATATCAAGAGGAAAATTACCCACACTGCTAACATCCAGAAGCATTGTTGACCAGTATGTATATTTTCATTAGAATCCACTGCAACATCGTTCTTGTATTTATGGCTTTTATTTGATAGGTTTCCTTTGGCAATGTAATATCATGAGCGGCATATTACTTCATCTCGTGGCTGAATCAGCATTCTTCAGAAATCACTTTATCATTGAACATCAAAGTTTGTTTTGTTCCTTACAAAAATGCATTTAACATAGTATAAAAAAGTTTCCCACTTATCATCACTGTAGCTAAATATCAAGATCACCAAACACAGCAAGCAGAGGGTCGGGAATAAACAGTGTAGTCTGGTTGGGTATCTCACAGCTCAACTGCTAGAGAAGTTCCCTACAGCCTTTGCGCATGCCTGTGTTACCATTGCGCCTCAACGCCCTATCTTTGAGAAGCTGGTAATTGGAGAGGCTGACGTTTGACTATGAAGCCTTCCCATAGGCTCCTGTCTGAGTACTTCCCCAGCTGGTGGCGCTGTTGGGGAAGGTCCTGAAACCCTTTAGACGCTAGACCCTTGCGGGAGGAAGTGAGTCACTGGGGGTGGGCCTTGCTGGAGGAAGTGAGTCACTGGGGGTGGGCCTTGCTAGAGGAAGTGAATCACTGGGGGGTGGGCCTTATTAAGGCTTCAGAGGTTGAGCTGGCTTCCTGTTCTCCCTGTTCTCTCTCTGCTGTCTAACTTCTGATGCATTGCGATGAGTGAGCTTCATGTTCCTCTTGCCACATCTTCCCCACTATGATGGCCTCTGTCTCTCTGGAACCACAAGCCAAAATAAACCCCCTTTTCCCTATGTTGCTTTGATCATTTTACCACTACAACAGAAGAGAAAGTAGAACAGAAGCCAATTAAGAGGATAGAACTGCTAGATGATGATGATGATGATGATGAGTAATCTATATGTTTATTTGAGAGATACTGGCCAGTCTCCCTTCAGAAGTTTAAAAATGCAATCTGACCCTCTCACCACACAGAGAATTATACTTTTCTCAGTCATACAAAAGGTTTGCTACTCTAAAAACATGAACGGCATGGAATCCCGCCCTTTGCTGTTTTCCCTTCGGGTCCTGGGGCTGAACCTGGGCCCTTGCTCATGCTAGGCAATCTGTCCATGGCTGAGCTACAGCCTCAGCCCTCCTTTGCTTTTTGATGTTAGGCAAGGTCTTACTAAGTTGCCCAGGCTGGCCTAGAGCTGACTGAGCCTCCTAGGCAGGCTTTAGCTGGTGATTCTCCTGCCTCAGTGTCCTGAATAGCTTCAGTAACAGTTCTGCGCTACCAGGCTCAATTCTTATTATCTTAATTTGCACCTTATTAGTCAGAAAGCTGAGTACTTTTCCACGCTCTGATGGTTCACCTGTATGTTACTCACCCATACCCTAGGGAATTTAGTGTGCTTCAAAACCTTTTAATATTCTGAACCTGACTGTATTCCCCCAGCCTGATGAGAAATTTTTAATACCTTTTGTTATTTATAAGGACTTGGGGAGAAAAAGAGATATGCCTTTGTAGCTAGTTTAACTTCTGTTTTCTTAGACATTTTGGAATTTGTAGGCATAAGATCTAGATTATAAGTCACTGTTACCAACCCCTTATTTTATTGTTAGGACATTTAGACAAACAGAATCTGCCACCACCTGCTCTGTTACTTTACTATAAAAAGATGAAAGTGTGGCTGGAGAAATGGTTCATAGTTAAGAGCACTGGCTGCTCATTCAGAGGATCCTGGTTCAATTCCCAGGACCCACATGGTGACTCACAACCATCCATATCTGGAACCATCCAGTTCCAAGGGATCTGCCTCCTTCTTCTGACCTCTGAGGATACCAGGCACACGTGTGGTGCAGACACATGCACACCTGAAATCAAAACATGCATAAACACAAAATAAATTCATCTAAAAAGTAAGTGCATATAAAGTGTAGAAGACACACTTCAGCCTATCCACAAGGAAACCGAGAGCTTAATGTTATAGCTAAGGATGGCCCCTCAGAAGGTGAGATTTTAATCCTGTACAACAACATTGCTGAAGAGGAGAAAAATGTGGCCACCTGTGTTGTGGCACTTATCTGGCATTAGGGAGCCTCTGTCCCAGGAGCCTACATTGTCCCTTTCTCTTCCTGGAATTGTTCCTTATCACCAGCACCAGCACCACCACCCCTAACCAGGGCTGCAAAGTTTCCTCATACACTTTTCCTACCTAGGAGCAGAAGGTCCTGGCAGGTAAATATCACACAGCACCATACAGTGAGAGTCAGCCCTCTGTCTCCTCTGCCATGCCTAATGCTGCCCAGTATCCTCTCCCTGGGTGGTTATGACATCTCTGTGGATCCTGTCTGTCAGCTCACACACGTGGCACCCCTAGAACAAACTTACAGTATCAATTCTCTTACCTCTGCAGTTGAAACGTCCGTAATTTCTCCTGAACCCTAATCCTGGCATCCCAGACTCCCCCAGCCCTAATCCTGGCATCTCATGCTCCCCCAGCCCTAATCCTGGCATCCCAGGCTCCCCCAGCCCTAATCCTGGCATCCCAGGCTTTCCAAGGGCAGTCCAACCTCCTCGTCCAGACTGATCTTCCATAAGCAGATTTGTGTTCCCTTATTGCCCAATATAACTTCACTGCTTTATATTTTATTTAGCAAATATTTTTATAACACTTAGTATGTGCCCAGTGTGGGTCTAGGCACTTTCCAAATATCCACCAGCTGGGATTAGAGAAGGAACCACAGGATGCCATCCTTCCCGCTTGCCTCTCCTCTCCTTCCCATCCCCACATCTGGCTTCTGATTGACTCTGATGCCCCGTTATGTCTGTGTCTATTAGACACTCAGAAAATTATCCCAGGATATTTTCTTCTCCAAATAAGCGAAAACATTGAACAATAAAGACAAAAATTTTAAGTCCTGTTGACTGGGCCAATACTGTCTTTCCAGTTAACCATTGGATCTTTAAGGAAATGGACATTAGGGTGATCCAGTTTAACCTGCTTCGCTCTGAGGTCGAGAAGGGCAACAGGGTTTGCCCTAAATCAGGACTCTATTTAGTGAAAGATAAGAATACTACTCAGGACTTCTGTCTCCTAGAATAGCGTCATGTCTACTGTGTTCATTATGCAGATCCCCGCAGCATCAACGTGACTCCTCTAGTTTCTAGTATTCCAAAAATATCAGATCGTGATTGATGCCACGTTAAAGCTCAGAATCCCTCCCTGTGGGGCCAGAGTCATGCCTACTATCACAGACTGGGATGGTACCCAAGTGTGCACAGTGCAGAATGGCGGCTCCTGCATTTAGACCATGACTCATCCTCTCAAATGTCCCTGGGCTTAGAACAGAAGGAGGCTGTTGAACTCTCAGCACGGGTGCTGAAGGAGACATATTCTTTCAGATGGAAGAGAAAAAAGGAATGTTTCTGGGATATTTCCGTTACACATGCGCGCGCACATGTGTATGCGCGGGCACACACACACACATGCTACCCCAGTAGCTGATACCTACTTTGGCTAGGGAGAGCATGTGCAAACATCCAAAGCTAGATTGCTGTCTAAGTGAGGCCAACTTGTTCAGACCCACATACCCTGTGGAAAGAAGCTTGCAGCCCTCGTTGATGGAGAGAACTTTCTTTCCAATCTGTTCAGCAAGGCTGAAAGAATTTGCCACCTGTCTGCACTCCAAAAACTTGTGATGCAATACAGATTGGAGTGACCACTGAGGACAAACCCAGACACCCATGGGTAAACATGCAAGAAAATGATACTGAACTTAAAAAAACGAAACAGATATTCCAAGCGAGACAGAGCTAATCAGTCAAGATTTTTCTAGAGGAATGTCCTAAGCTCTCAGCGCCGACAGACCTGGGCTGCTCTCAGCTTTGGTGTGAGAAGCTCCTTTTGCAGTGGGTAAGAGTCGGCAGAGTGTCGCATAACTGGTCAAGGTGCTGAGAATGTGCAGCTGGGTGCTTAGCCCTAAACAGGACATCAGGGCTCAGGGAACATCGTGGAAGAGTTGGGAAGCATATTGAGACTCAGAGGGTGGGAGGAGTGCTGAGAGATGCTGTCCTGTAGACACAGCATGGCTGTCATATTTATGAACGCACAGCAGCTGAGGTTATCTATGCAAGACCAAGCCAGCCAAAATCCCAGACCTTACTGAGGGGCTATCGGCAATAGAGAGTGCCTGGCCGGTGTAGAATTGTTTCTTTTTATCGATGGCACCGTGTTCATACCATATGCACAGCAGTAATTGGATGTAATGTGTCATCAAACAAGAAGACGATATTGTGAGAGGGGTTATGGGGGGGGGGACTTAGAGAAGGTTGAGAGGGTGGATATAACCATATCTCATTATATACATTTATAAAATTCTCAAAAACAAAGAAAATGAATTTTTTAATGTACTAGAGAAAGAGGAGGTCTGTGCTATGGGGTTTAGAAGCCCTGATGGTGAAAAACCAACACAGCAGATGTCCAAATCACGTGATACCTGTGTATCCACCACAAGATGAGGGCTAATAGGGGTAGCAAGTGTGTACATTAGCAAAATGAGGCACTTTACAACTGTGTACTTCCCCCCAGCCAATTTTCCTCCCAAAAAATGATAGTATCCATGGTAGAGAATGACTTCCCAAAGAGGGAAGACTGACCCGTATCACCTGCACTTTACAGTGTACAAACCAGCCAGCCAGCCTTCGGGATCACAGCTGACAGCCAGCAGAGCTGAATCTTGAACCCAGATCTTTGGACTTTAAATGCAGAGCATCTCCACTTCTTTTGATAGAAATCTGGACCAAGTTACAGCTTTTGAATGTGCCCAGGGGGGTATGGGTATATGTTAAACAATGTGCTAGATCTTTCAGCCCTTTAGAATTTGACATGGTAGATTTGTGGGTCAGGGCTCACAAACAATGTATGGGTGGATCTCAGTGCCGGTGCCTCAGCTGGCAGAGCTGAGGACTCTTTGAAAGCCTTTGATCTCTTAGCTTACCAAGTACCTTCCCCCGGAAGTTCCGAGTACACAGAATTACCAGTGGAGCCTTCCAGATGAGAAAATGAATCTGCTAATGCACAAATGCCCACAGTATAGAAAAATATCTACAAGTACCTATTTAATATCTGACAGCCTGGAGTCGTTTTGAATGCAAAAGCTGACCTTTTGGAGTTACTGTGAAGCTAAGTGGGACTGGCCACTCTTTTTCTTCTCTCTTTCAGCCTGACTTCCGGCTCTTCCAGCTGGAAGCCAGCTACATCTCCGCACAGAATCAGCCATCCTTAAAGAGTGTCAGACTCAAATGTGCTTAACTTGTATCTCTAATTAAAAAGGCCAGAGGAATACTCAGTAAATACTTTGGCTCTAATTAAGTCTGATTGCATTATGAAATAGAATCAGACTTTTTTTTTTTTTTTTTTTTTTACATTTTGAAATTCCAAAGCAATTCTCTGCTCTCCACGGCCACAAACGAGAGCTTGCGTGTGACATGCACAAACTCTTCTCTCAAGTGGGCCTACAGCAAAGTCACACACACAAATCAAGCTGCAAGACCAGCCTGTCCACAAGCCCTGCAAAAGAAACCATACCGAATGTTATTCCTCCCCTGGGACCACGAATTGTCCTCCATCCTCTCACACTCGGAGGGCTTCTGGGCTCTCTTCCCTTCTCCCTCATTGGCAGTTAACTTGGATACACAGTAGGATTGGGGAGCTTTGAAAATCCCAGTGGCTAAGCACTGCCTCCTACATACTGATTGGAAAAATGGACTTTAAAAAAAACAAAACAAAACCCATAAACAATTAAGGCCAAGGGACCACAGCTGAACGACATCATCAGTTCCCAAGCTGTCTTTTACCCATGGCTGTGACTCTCACATTTCTTGTATATTTAGAGTTCTTTCAGAAGCTATAGTCAGAATTTTATTTTTATTTTATTTTACTTTATTGGCAGTAGCTAAAGTGGAACCCAAGAATCTGTGTGTGCTAGTCAAGCATTCTACCACGGAGTTAGGAGCTTAAAATCACAATTATTGATTTCCCCCCTACCTTCAATATGATGCTTCTGCAATGGTTCCCATCATAGCTCAAACCAAAAGCCTAAAAATATGTTTCTTCCTGTATATCAGTTTAATCAACAAAGTCAATGTGATTATATAACCAAAGATCTTAGCTTCCAAGATGGCCTCTATTGTTCCCACTTCTGGGGACTCATAACAGTGAGTCATCTCTTTCCACATGTTCTAGAGTTGGTCTATGTGACTAATAGCACATGGGAGAATTGATTCATTGATAGATCTGAACCCCAGGGGTTCTGTAGCATATGAACTGTGCTGAAGCTCAGGGGTGGGTCACTTGTCCAGTTTGCATAAGGAAGGCCCAGAGTTTGCTCTTCAACACACAGGGCTAGTTAGTCAACGTGTGCTTTGTGTGAATTTATATGCCTCCACGGTGGCAAATAAACAGACATTTTCTTCTCACTCTGAGGGAAGCAAGCTGCTGTGACTCCAGCCTCAGCCAGAGGGCTGATGACCTCACAAGAGACCCTGACCCTGAAATACCCAGCTTAACTGCTGTAGATTTCCAACTACCAGAAACATTGTGATAGCTTGCTAATCATTTTTAAAAGGTACATTTGGGGGTAGATTGATGATGCAAGATCATGTCTACCCACTCATGATTTTGCCAGCTGTATTGCCACACACTCAAGCCTCTTCCACTTTATCTAGACCTCACCACCCTCCCAATGAGTCTCCCCTTTCCCACGTCTGCTCTGATCTTTGACATCTACCACTCTTCCCCCCGGCCCCCAAGTCTTGCTTTCTCTTAATGAAACCAGTCTCCAACCTTCCCATTTAATGGCTTCACCTCTCTCTGTTTGATGTCTCCATTTGACTTCCCAATGGATCTAAAATCAAACCTAGCTCCCCACAGTGCTCTCATGAGCTGATTTCATCATTATCTCTAACTCTCCTATCATCCTATGATGACTAATTTTGCTTCTCAACTTGACTAAATCGGGAATCAACTAAGTGACATGCCTCTGCATGGGTCTATAAGGGTCCATCTTGGAAGGGTCTATTGAGGGAAAAAGACCCTCCCCCATGGGTGGCACCTTCCAGCAGCTTCTCAGAAACAAGCAGCTTCCTGGGAAAAGCTACTGTTTTTGCCTGTCTTCTTTATCTCCCTTTGGTTAAGTCCATCTACTCTGATGCTGCAATGGCTTATTCCCTTTCTTTATTGATATTAGAACCAAGCTTCTTTAGCCGTCCAGTGGGGACTGAAGACCTGTAGCTGTGGGCCTTCATTCTCTTCCCAGGCCTCCAGAACTGTGTGGACTGGGCAGTTATACTGGTTTCTCAGCCGCTGTAACACACAGATATTCTGACTCATATAAGCCTATGCATCTACTATACATATATATTAATTTCTATTGGTTATGTTTCTTTAGAGAACTCTGACTACGCCCTGTATTGTCTAGCAAGAACCTGAACCTACTTACCTGAATTTTTTATCTGGTAATTCAATCTCTGCAGGCCCTCTGGTTCTGATTCCACCCTTGGTTGTTTCTTCTGATCCTTGCTCACAGTGGTTTGTAGCCCTCACGTGCAGTGTTTTTTGCTTTCCAAGGCTTTGAGAATGAGGACAATTGTTAACACCACAATGTGGGTCACATTGCTCAAAACAGAACTGACTTTTTGCTAAATCTCTCATAAATGTCCATCAAATTAGGAGGGAGGGTGGGAGAGAGCACCCTCCCAGTGCAGAGCAACTGGAAGTGCTGGAGAAAAATACTATGTAATGTTTTGATCACAGAGGAACTGGCAGGAGAATAAGAAAAACAGAAGAAGTACAGAGTGGGGTTCACCAAGTCTGTGTAAGCTACTAAGGTGTTTCCCTTAAGAATCACCCAGAGCCACACACAGAAGAGACTAGAGAAAGAAACCAACCAACACATAGTCTAAGCAGAATGGGATTCTTACTAGCTGAAACTCCTTAGAGACATCTCAGAGGTCACACAGATGGGGTTCGTCAGCCCTCAGAGGAGGAGAGTGAAGCTGAGGTCTTTTCTCACATATGTAACATAAGCTAACAATTACCAACATTCATGTACTGCTGTCCATGTTCTCACGACATCTTAGCTCAATTTGACTCTGGCTGTGGCCACGTGATTCAAGTGCATTGGCCAATGGGACATACTTAATGCCAGTTTTATCTTTAGCTCACCCCACTGTCATTACATGAAGAATAAACCAATTTTGTCCCCTTGAGTATGAAAGGCCACGTGGTCTGGGGGGGGAGGGGGACCAGCTGAGCACAGAGCGCTGCCCATCCACCTTGGGGTACAGTCATAGCAGTGCAGACAAATGAACAAAAAGTCACCCCAGACAAGTTGCCAGTTGGTGAGACCCAAGCCACTCTCTGAAGCCACATATTTTAGGAAGGGGGTAGTCATCACAGGTGAACTCTGTAACTCCATTCTTCAGTATGTGAAATGAGTGTGAGCCTTCTTGCACAAGGCAACCCTTCACCCGGCTAGATCTCACCCTCCTGGGTCTTCTTGGTTTTCAACACATTTTCACTATTAAAAATGTCTAAAGGTGTTCAGGCTTATCCCTTCCTTTCTCATATGCAGAAGCAGAAGAGTGACACCCCCTCCATGTTCCGACAGGTCTCTTCCAGGCAGAAGGCCCATCTGCAAGACCCATGACTTTCATATGGGCAGGGTCATAGTATGACCTCTTTGACCATCCTATTGTAGAATGGCTTGTCTGTGGTACCCAGGGTCCTCACCCCCATATATAGCTTCTCCCAGTCTCAGCAGGCAGTCTCTTCATTACGTATAGGTCTGTACGCCATCATGGCCTTTGCAGAGAAGCCACCTTTCCTAGGAGAACCAAGATCCTCACTTGACATCTCTTTTAGCGTGTACCAGTCTGAGTCCTCTTCTCTAGGTCACACACTCTCCATGTGAAAAGGGCTTTGTCTTCTTTTCTGCTAAATCTCCAGGGCTAAACCAAGTCTATACTAGCTGTTCAATAACAGTTAAATACATAAGTTCATTATCTTTCCCAACTTTGGACCATATACAAAAATCAGCTGTACATGTCAATCATATCTGTCAAACTGATTTTTTTTTTTACCATGGTCAAAAAGATACAAGCAAAAATAAACTCTGTAGTGTGAGCAATGGAAGACACCATTGTAAAGAAGGATGGTCTTAGGTCAAGACTCTGAAGGACCTTGAATGATAGCTCCAGACTTCTTTTTACTGGAAGCAACAGGGTGTCATTAAGGGTTTTTGAGTATAAAATGATAGTAATTCCCCAAATAACTTCCACTGGGTACATTTTTAAAACCTCTTCTTAGATTGACTTGGAAGCAATTTGACATTTTCTTTTTTTATTAACTGGCTTTTAGAACATGTTGACAAGTGTGTTTCATTTTTCAGGATCTTAAGCAAATCTCTGTACCAGGGCTGGGACTACCGGGTCATTTGCAAACAGATGCACGTGGCCATGGATAAATAGATGTATGCGTCTGGACCCGTTCAGAATATTTTACACTCCTAACACATGTATCTCTTATGTAACACCTGTGTGCCTATATATAGCACACAGAATCTTGTTTTCATATCAGGCATATAGGTTCTTGCCAGAACCTTCTTCCAAGACCGAGTCTGAGTTAAAAAGCTGAGGGAACAGTATGGAAGAGGATGTATCTCAATCTGGCATCATCTCTGCCAAACACACCCAGTTCCCATGAGCCCACATGTGTCTGGGAGCCATCCCCACAGGATCCCGTGCTAACAGCACAGTGGCAGAGGTCAGCCAAGACCATGGGAATCCTGAAAGGATTCCCTAGTATAGGCCTAGCATGAGGAAGAAGGAAGAAGCTGGAGCCATTCCGAGAATCTGTTCATGAATTTCTCCACGTGGAAACTTTCATCTGGAAATAGGGCCTCAAGCAGGTTGTCACCAGTTTCTCCAGCCTTCAGTGGCAGCAGACAGGACCAACAGGCTCTATGGTTCCAAAGGGATGGTAAAGCAGAAAGGCTGTCCTACCATAGGGCAGGGTTTCTGCAGCCACCCACCTGTGAGATCCCATCGCTCAGGAGCCAAAATCAAAATTACTTCCTTATGCAAACTAGTAAGGGCTGTTTACAGTTTGTTGTCCCACCCCCAACTAAGCTGTATCTGGCTTTGCCTCAAATTCTCTTCCTCCTTCCTAGAACAGTGCCTGCTGCTTATCCCCAGACTTCATCTCTCCCTCTTCCTCTCGACTGTCTCCCCGTCTTTCCTTCCAAGTCCCCATTCTTCTCTCCTCACCCCTTTCAGCTCCTATCTTTCCCTGGGATAACCCCACTCTAACTTTCTCTTCCCTATGTGTCCTATCCACAGCAAGTACCTGAGCACAGATCTTGGCCAGCTTCAGCAATGGTGTCCCATGCTACAGATGTAGAACACCACATGTGATTTCTCAAACGTGCAACTTCTGTTTTGGCTGTTCTGTTGGAGTACAGGCTTCCACCAACGAGAAGTCCTGTAACCTGTGACACACACCAGCACCAAAACACACAGGTAGGGAACAGATGGATATGAGTCTTACAGACTGACCAAGAGGCACACGGAGACCATGGGTAATGAATGGCATGTATACAAGTGCTACCTGTTGCCTAGGCACTGGGCCCTCATCCTTAAACCAGAGTCAGGCCAGGAGCTGCAGTATAATTTATGAGAACATGCTCATATACCCTTGTTACCACCAATATTTGTTTTCCTCCTATTTGAAAAGACCTTTAGGGGCAATAGGAGGTCAAAACAACAACAACTAAAACGGTAGTCAGTGGGGCCAGATACACATACAGATGCCAAGGGTTGCTATGGTAACCCCTTTCCTGCATCTCCTCCTGTATCTTCACCATCTCAGAAATACCTCTAAGAGATGAAATCAAGCCTTTAGATCTGTCTGTGCTCTCAGAGCCCAGGTCCTTCCCTGTCCACAAGCCCAGGCACATCCAAGGACCACAGAGATGAGAGGAAGCAAAACTAACGGTGGTTGTCCTTACTTCCTGCACCTGCACTAACCAATCTAGATGGTCTCAGGGACAGTGTTCACTGTGATTGGTCTGTTCTGGAGAGGCTAGAAAGACAGGAAGAACTTTAAAACTGCTTGTTTTAAAATATACGCACTTTACACATTTAGGAAAGAGCAACAAACCTGGGGCTGGAGAGATGGCTCAGCAGTTAGGAGCAGTTTCTAGTCTTCCAGAGGACCCAAGTTCAATCCCCCAGCACCCACATGGCAGCTCACAACCTTTTATAGCTTCAATCCCAAGGGAAAACAGGTAAAGCATACATACACAAAAGCAGGGGCAACACCCATTCACATGAAAATAAAATACACAAAAAGAATCCCGAGATGATGCCTGATGCCCGGGGGCAGAGTTTAAATGGGATATCGATTGCCCAAGCTTACTTGGGTTCTTAGCTATCAAATACTTTTTAAAAGGAGTTTGTTTTGGTCATGTGTTAGCTAGAAAGTGGACTAACCTAGGTAACTGGCTAGTGCCAGGTAAGTGAGCTCTAAAAGGCTCTTTTTGATTTTCACGTGTTAGCCTTAGACGCCTGAGTTCCCATTCTGGTTCCGTTTCTATTGGCTTTGCCTTCTGAGCCTACGTGGATGGGTTTTCTCTCCATCAGTGTTTCCTTTTGTTTTTCTGCAGTGCTGGGAATGAGACCTTAGTTAGGCATGTGCTCTATGACTGAGTAAACTGTATCCCAAGCTCCAGTAAGTGGATATTTAAATCAGTGAACAAGTTATAATCATGCTTTATATTGGTTTATATATGTTTTATATATTGGCATACATATATATTTTCCACACTTACATATTTCCACATTAAAACACTGATTTTTTTTCCACCTTTGACTTCTTCTTGACTGCAAACCTCCATGACATCTTAAGTTCATAGATGACACAGTGTGTGTGTGTGTGTGTGTGTGCGCGCACGTGCGCGCGTGTGTGTGTGTGTGTGTGTGTGTGTGTGTGTGTGTGTGTGTGTGTGTGTGTGTGTGTGTGTGTGTGTGTGTGTGTGTGTGTCTCCAATTGTGGAGTAATTTAACCAACTAACTCATCTTGCATGGGATAAAAGCATGTTCCATAGACATGGAAGTCACTGAGGCATAAGAAGAGCCTTCAAGTTTGCTGGTATAATGTTTTCTGTGCTGTGTCCTTCCCTACAGGTCCAAGTCTGATGACCATTGTTTGACCTTGTAGAAACTCAGTGCTGTTCAATGATACCATCAATCCTAGTCACTCTTTCATTTCTTTGCTGAAGTTCATTGTAGAATTTCAGTTCAGAGTTTTCATTTGAATGTCTTCTGAGTTGCCTTAGCTTTTGTAAGCAAGTAAGTAAGTAACTTATTTTATAAAACTTTCAAGCAAATAGAGCCAGCATTCTGACAGTGAAGTCTTCATGTCTATGGGATCATGGGAAGCTAGTATATTGAGCAGAAACTTAGAACTAGCCTTTCATACTATAAAACAATTCACAAATATATTCTTATTTTTGTTATAATCTCAATACAACTCTGGGCAATACGGAACAGCCCGCCTCTTATTCATCCTCCATCCCTAGCTCACATCCTATTATTTTGTGCCTCACAGACTTGACTAATGGAATGGTCCCCTACCCTGGACCATTCAATGAAGATTCCATCTTGGAGATGGTAAATGTCAGGGTCAAACTCAATGCCAAGTCTGGTCACTACGAGGCTTTCCAGGTTTGGGGTAAATCATTACCTCATATTAAAATAGATTGGAGTACAATAATAAAAGATTTTGGGGTTTGGAAACTATAAGAAAATTGACGATATGGTGAATTTTATGTTTTTTTTAGGTTTGATTAACTTTAATCCAGTAGACTTTATATAAAAAAGATTACCCTCTATAATATAGGTGAGCCTCCTTAAGTCAATTGAAGATTTTAAGAGTAAAGACTGAGGTTTCTTGTGGGTAAGGGATTTCTACATAATAAAGTATAACAAAGCTAGACTGTTTCTATGGAAAACTAAACTAATCCCCTAGCATGGCCTTAGACAGAGATGGTATTGTGCATTTTTTTTCTCATTGCCCTTCCTTTACATAGATCCACCACTTTGTCGAATATATGCCTGTCTACTTAGAAGGTACCAAAATGCGGGAAAAACACATCAGCATCAATAGCTTGCCCAAGGTCATAGTCAATTTGTGACAAGTTGCCATCCAAACCCTAGTCATCTGCTTCTTCTGCTTCCTGTTGCTATTTCCAACTGGCCACTCCTGCAGTTCCCTCTGTTTCTGTGGCTGCTGAAGCTGGAGAGTTGCTTTAAAGAAAGGCATTCACTTTTCTTCTCAGGTAGCATGCGCAGCACCTTCAGGCCCCATGAGAGTTAGCCTGGAGGGACGAAGCTCCTAAGCAGTACCAGCTTCATGTTTTCATAGTCTATGGCTCCCTGTATGACGTCTTCAGCAGTGGACTCTTACCGTCAGGTTCTCAAAGGTAACCTAAAGCAATGGCAATAGTTTTACGGTGGTTCTCGACCTCCCTAATTCTGTGACCCTTTGGAATCTCATGCTGCGGTGACCCCAACCAGAAATTTACTTTTGTTGCTACTTCATAACTGTAATTTTGCTCCTGTTATGAATCATAATATAAATATTTGTGTTTTCTGAAGATCTTAGGCAAGACCTGTGAGAGGTTCATTCAACCCCAAAGGGCTTATGATCCACTGTTACTATGTTTGGGAGTCTATGGGACCCCATTGACCAACAACTCCAAAGAAGGCCTATTGGAACCACAGTTCTATAAACTGTGGACTCTTCACTTAGGATCCTCCTCGTCCCACCTGTAACACTTCACTGGGCACCCAGCTGGCTTGTCTCTCCGCTCAAAGCCTACATGCCACATTCTATAGAGAATTGCTACAGTGTCTGCCACCGATCCTACATCCTTAGCAAGGGCCACCTGATTTGCATGATCAGTATAGTCAGTCTTAGGTCAATTCACTGAAGTCACATGCTAACATTTCAAAAAGCACAGAGACCAAGCATATTGGTGCACACCTATAAACCCAGCTCTTGGGAAGTGGAGATAGGAGGACTAGGGGTACAAAGTCATCCTTAGCTAAATAGATATGTCTACATGAAGCCCTGTCAAAGAAAAAAGGAATGAAATAAAAAACAGAAAGGAGAGAGAGAGAGAGAGAGAGAGAGAGAGAGAGAGAGAGAGAGAGAGAGAGAGAGAGAAGGAGAAACTAAAGTATGAAAGTGCATTCAGGTAATAAATGATTCTACCTGCCCACCTTCACAGTCCTCTGATTATGTTTTAACAGTGGTCCACCAAAACCACATTTATTTCTGAAAAAGGTAAGATCCTAGGGGTTCCCTAGACACACTCAAGGCAAAACTTTAACTGAAAGGACTCCTGGCAAATATGGCTTATTACAGCTACAGGCTACAACTCACATTAGACAAGCGAAGAGACCATAAGGCAGAACCCAAGGAGCCTTCTACAAGCTTCCAAATGTCCTTCCTGAGAGTTATAGACAGTGCTAACACCCCCTAGAAAGAATATCTGATTTGGCAGTCCCAGATCACCAGGGCAACCAGTGTCCCACCTTCTTCGTAGGATACTAGTGCTGGGCATGAGGATGGGATTTCAGGGAGAGGAGACAGAATGCAGTCTTGTAAGGGGATAATGGATCTGGAAGGGTTAAATAGAATGAGAGATGGGAAGGATAAGGTAGAGAATAATACGGGGAGCAATAATGAACACTGAAGGCCTTTGGGAAAGTGAAATAGAAACATACTACTGTACAAACTTCCTAAAATATACACAGACACATGCACAGGAAGAGGTTAAATGGAGTTGCCTTGTAACAGGGTGAAGTCCATGCCCATATTAGACATTATGCTCTAGCAAATAAAACTCCCAGTTCTAGGAATGGGTTACCTCCTTTTGAATTGTTGACTAGTAGGGTCCCATAGACCTCGTGTAATGTTTGGAGACATTTCAGAATACTGCCGTTGCTTTTGGTTCCTTCTAGAACTGTGGTTCTCAATCTATGGGCCATGACCTCTTTGGAGGTTAAATGACCCTTTTACAGGGATCGCCTAAGACCATTGGAAAACACAGATATTTATGATTCATAACCATAGCAAAATTACCGTTATGAAGGAGCAACAAAAATAATTTTATGTGCTGGAGGTCAGCACAACATGAGGCACCGTGTTAAAGGGTCACAGCATTAGGAAGGTTGAGAGTCACTACTCCAGGATTTGAGTAGTGAATTTCTCTATTGCTGAAGACACTGTATATTTGAGCCAGAGAACGTGGGAAGCTTAAGGTGGTACTGACTTGAAACTCCATTCCTACTGGCTAGCTTTCACAGTGCTGCAAGGTGCTATGCATGTTACCAGAGAAAAGTAATCATCAATTTTATTCATCTCTGAACACTGTGTGCCACAATAACAACCGACTTGGCACAATATGCCCACCAGTACAACAGTAGCCTCAGTGTCACGGGTAAGTAAAACCCTTCCCATTGGGTTCAAGGCCCATACCACAAGACAAAACCTGTTCCCGACACTGTTATCAAGGCCAAGAACCTCTGTCTAGATAGGTCATAGACCCTTGGAGAACCTAAATGAACATTAAACTGAGTCCTAATGACTTACTGCTGTACCCATAGATCAGTGCATCTGACATTTCTTTTTGCAGAAGAGAGCAGTCAACACATGAGCTCATAACTGTTCAATATATAAAGAATGTGGAACATTCATCCCTAATGGAACACCTATAGCACATCCCTAGCCCCAAGGCTCAAAGGCCATTGCAGCAAAAGAGCAGAAAGATTTCAAGAGTAGAGGCTGTGGATGGTGACAAGAAAACAATGTTTTCCAGACACAACAGGGTAGTGTTAACTCATGTATAAACTCACAGCAGTGTGACAACACAAGAAAGATCTGCAAAACCTCAAGCCAGACAAAATCCCAGCATGGTGGAGGAGATGGGTAGGCCAGCTGAGGAGCTAATGGATTAATAGCTTCTGTGATCGGGTGCTCGGGCTGTCTCCTCTAAGGGTCAAATATACTCCAAGCGCCAGTAAAGGTTCCACTCTCATTGAATCTGATGAGTTTAATGACAAAAAGGAAAAGAACATGATGTTGGGTGGTTAGAGAAATAACAGTAGATATAGGAAGAGTTGGGGGGTGAATATACTTTTTTAAATGCATGAAATTTCCAGAGAATTAATGAAAATATTACTTTAGAAGAATATGTGAATTATGTGCCACGCACTGCAAGTCAGGACAGTCTGCAGAGTCTTGAGTTTGAAGTTCTTGCAAAAACTCTCTCGTTGACCTTTGTTGGTTTTTTAAAGAGTAAAGTCAGGAGCTGGTTCTCATCTCCCACCTTGCTGAGGCAGCAAAACCCACAGATCACTGACATTCTAATGCCTGCTTGGCTCCCACACCCCAGCAGGGGCAAAGCGCACATGCCAGTAGGAAGGCTCAGTGATTGGGACTGGTTGCCTCAAAGGTGGCCAAGTTTTCTGCCTCCACATGTAGATGTAAAATTAGTCCTGCTTTAATTCGGTGGTATGTGTATATGTGTGTACATGTATGTATGTGTGTATGTATATATACACATGTGTATATGTGTGTGTGTGTGTCTGGAAATGTATATGTGTATATGTGTTTCTTTTTGAGGTGAGTTTCACTCTGTATGTGTATATATGTGTATGAATGTATGTATGTGCATATGTGTGTGTGTGAGTGTGTGTGTGTGAGTGTGTGTGTGTGAGTGTGTGTGAGTGTGAGTATGTGAGTGTGTATGTGTGAGTGTGTGTGAGTGTGTGAGTGTGTGTGTGAGTGTGTGTGAGTGTGTGTGTATGAGTGTGTGTGAGTATGTGAGTGTGTGTGAGTGTGTGTGTGTGTGTGAGAGTGTGTGTGTGTGAGTGTGTGTGTGAGTTTGAGTATGTGAGAGTGTGTGTGAGTGTGTGTGAGTGTGTGTGTGAGTGTGCATGTGTGAGTGTGTGAGTATGTGAGTGTGTGTGCATGCGTGTGTGAGTGTGTGTGTGTGTGTGTGTGTGTGTGTGTGTGTTTCTTTCTGAGATGAGTTTCACTTTGTTACCCAGGCTGCTCTCAACCTCTAGCCTCTACTGATTCTTCTGCCTTAGCCTCTCAAGAAGCTGGAACTGCAGCCCACGTACCACTGTGCCAATTCTCTGCTTTCTTTCAGGAAGAGGCAGAGGGAATCTGGAAGCATTTGTGGCCACAGCATAGGATAAAGAGATAATGACAGGGGTGGACATCTGCATTTTACAAATGAAAACCTTGGGTGTTCCCAGTCATGCTCCACCTATCACCAAAGATTAAAGTGGAGAATCTAGATTACAGTGCAGCTGTGGGGATTCTAGGCGTGTGAGAAAAGGCAGGACTCATGACTGAGATGTGGCAAGAGAGGGTGCAAAGTAGGACAAAGTGGCAAGTGTTTGGAGTTGTAGCCAGTAGGCCCAGGTAGAAGGATGAAGAGGCAGGGATGGGCACTACAGCCTAGTTCTTCCAAAGGACACTGCTTTGGGCATGCCTGGCAAGGTGTGTGGGTTCTTCCAGACCCAGTGAAGCACTGCCCACATCCTTAAGCTAATAGTTTTCCTACATAAGGAACAAGTCTTTGGTGTGGCTGCCTTGCTGGTCCCCTTCCTTCCTCATTTCACACCCAGAGAAGCAACTACTCCAAGGTGTGCTCTCCCACCGCCCTGGGTGGAGGTGGGGAATCTGTATCATTACACAAGGGGTACCATCACCAGATAGCACCACCCTTTAATAAGGCTCCAGGTCCCTAACCAGGCAGGAGAGATGTTTGTGCTTGCATGTGTCTCTGGCACCAACTCTGCCCTTTAGGCTCTAAAGAGTATACTCAGAGGAATTGGTCAGCTCAGGGTTTCTATGCACTGTCTCCACCTGAAGACCCAGGTTCTAAGTAAGTAACTTGGGCCCTCTACATTCCAGGAGTCACCGATTCTGGAGAGATGGGTTTGCCCCTACCAAACCCCTGCTTACACACCTCCTATTATAGCAAAGGGCTCTCTCCTCTCCCTGTTCTCTCAAAACAGGCCTAGCCTGTGTATCCTTGTGACCACCCCTCGAGCTGGTGAAGAGGTGACAGAGGGAAAGGTCTGTCTTTCTCACCTCCAAGTCTGCATTAAACAGGAATTGCAGCATGCCCACCCCAAGCTGCACCACATCTGCTCTTGGCTTCCTGGTTTCCGGGGAAGAGGCGGTGGGCAGCTGACCCTCACACCCAGCCCCTCTGTGCCCTTACAGAGCTGTGAGTCTGTCCTGGGCAACCTGAGAAGACAACAGGTGCAAAGAACTGTAAACACACCAGAACCCATGCAAATCTGCCCAGGACCCACCGGATTAAAATGTCGACTTCCCTAAAGCTGAGCAGGGACACCTGTTCCCAGGTAGCTCCCACCTGCTGTCCCTGAGGGCAGTGACAGTCAAAACCTAGGGCCCAGCAGGTGTGAATGCCCTTCATCCAGATGAT
Organism: Mus pahari; assembly: GCF_900095145.1. Lineage (NCBI taxonomy): Eukaryota > Metazoa > Chordata > Mammalia > Rodentia > Muridae > Mus > Mus pahari. Next base: position 52,216,729 of record NC_034591.1, read on the forward strand.
CTCTTTCCCAAAGCCCATTCTTTATCACCTGAACAAAGATGCCTCTGTGATCTGGAGTTTGCCTCCTGGTTTCTTTAATCAGGAGCCATTAACTCAGTCCCTCTCTTGTGCAGCTGGCCCCGGGGCCAGAAGCAGTAGCCATATCTGGTTTCATCTGACTCCCTTCACTAACTTTCTGTGACCTTGGAGTCATCCGACCTCTCCTCCAAGGACTACCTCTTCAAAATGAGAGTGAACTATCTCCAAGGAAGTCCTATGTGGGAGGGAGATGACACATGGCAGGAAGAGGCAAGGAACACCTGGAGAAGCAGTGAGCACTATTTTTATTTTGTACCTGCAAGCAACAGTCTCTCCACGAGTGGGCTGTGTTGGCTTCTCCGCCCGTAATGTTTGTGGTCGGATCATGTCTGTATTTAAACCAAACACAATATTTAAGCCACCAGAAATAAGAAAACAAAAAGGGGGAAATTCTATCACATGGGCTTCTTTTCCCCCTTCCGTCTATTCATGCAGATGGTGATAATTAGTGGAATCGCCTGACTGCACCTGTTGTTTACGTATGCGTTCCACCTGTATGAATGCGTGGGGGGAATATTCTGGAAGAATCTACCCAGTGTAGCTATGGGATCCGACATAACCCGGAGCTCTGGGATGTAGTGTTGAGCTCTTCGGTGGAGTCAAGCAGAGCTCTTGCTGGGTATGATGGCACACGTCTCCAATTCCAGCGCTGAGTGGGTAGAAGCAAGCAGGAGGAGAAGGAGTTCAAGGCCAGCCTGGGAAGCATGCAACCCTGCCTCTTAGAAATCAGAGGCTAAGCATCACACTGAGCTGGATCCTCTGAGGATTTATGTCTGTGATAAGGATACAAACAGCTTCAGATCTGGTTCAAGGTGGCACAGTGAGAGCAGAAATCATATTTAATCCCCAAGACACTCTGGGGTTGGGTCTGTGAGTCTGCATCCCTGGAGGTGATGGGTGATCTAGACTCTGCTTACAGGTGTGAGGTTTCCCCATCGCAGTGGTCTGCACTGAAGCCCCCCATCCCCACCCTGGAGGCAGACCTGCATGGAGCACGACCTGGGACTAAGCCAGAGTGGGAAACTGAGCTAAGGGCTGAATCCGATTCTTTCCACGCACATGATGAAGTCTTAACCCAATGGAACTGTTTATGGCGACAAGAATTTCTGGTTGCCACCAGAGTTAAATGAGACCATAAGGCTGGACTTCTGGGCTCATAGGATTGATATCCATATAAGATGGAGGAAGAATGACTAAAAGGGGGCATGAAGTGTCCCCAAAATCTCTGAGCTGAAGGTTTGCCCCCCCCCCAGTGCAGTGGTTAGGTGGGGTTTTCAGGAGATTATTGAATCATGAGGTTCTCACCTAATCAATGGGTTAGTCCACTGACTGAGTAGACTGTTGGAAGATGGTGGGCCCCCTGGAAGGTGAGACCAGTTTGTTCCCAGCCTCATCCTCTGTCTCTCTTCCCCCCAGCTACCATGAGGGGAACAGTTTCACCCTACAGTGCCTTCCCTCCATGTTGCTCTGCCTCACCCCATGGCCATGGCCATGGACCTGGCCAGCTATTGACTGAAACCTTTACAACTGTAAGCCAACAATGAACCTGCCCTCCTTTAGGCTGATTTCCTCAAGGTTTTGGTCACAGAGATGAAATTTTTACAGAAGCAGTTGGCAAAGCGTGGTGTTAATAAGCTTCCAGGTTTCAAGTTTGCTATTATAGAAATAAACACTTTCACTGACTTGACTAAAGCACTTCTGTTTAAGCACTTCTCTGCGTACCACTGGTTCTTTACTGCTAGCCTGGGAGATGGCAGCTTATTCCAGTTTGTAAGCACGGATACAGTGTGGGCCTGGAATGACCAAATTCACGCAGCATTGACCCACATTTCATCTCACACCCAGCATCCAATTTCATCCTGGGTTTGCCTCAGACAGAAATGAGCCATAGCTACAGATTGTCCCTCGACTTTATACCCCTGCCTCATATTGTACAGCAGGCTCTGGAGTGTCAAGTGAACGGTCAAATGGCTTAATGTAAAGCAGGGTTCCCCAACCCTTAGCAAGAGGTTTAGGTATATGCTTGTGTGTGTGAAGGGTAGAGGAATCCCACAGTCAACTTCAGACAATTATACCAGCAGTGAAAAACTCTGAGAAATCTTGCAACAAAGTCAATAGAAATTTAATCCCATTAACTTGCCTTAGCACTATCCTGGTCCAGAGAGCAGGTGACACAGGATGGAGACATGTCAATGCCTAAGAGTAGATACTTACTCATGAGCATTGAAGCAAGGAGAATTAAAGCCACAACCATTGTCATAACTACATTTGACCCCAAAACCTGTCACTAAAATGTTCTGGTACATAAGTTGATTAAGTTGTTTATTGTTCATGTACAAATATATATTTTCCTTGTAATACACTAAACAAACAAAACATGGATTACATTTATCTCTTACTTTCTGTGTTCACTCAAACTGTGCTCACTACACAGTCTGCAGCAATGACTACATGCAGTGCGGTGTCACACAGGGTTTTCACAGTCTACAGCAGTGGCTACATACAGTGCGGTGTCACACAGGGTTTTCAAACCAGGGGCAGCTGCGGTGATTCTGTAGGGATGGGAGTTTGGTTTCTAGATCAATGGACTTCTCAGTGGGGAAGCACCAAGGCCAAGATCTGACCTCTGTTTCACTCCATGGATAGAGAGCAGAGGGAGGACAGTGACCGGAAGCAGAAGGCAAGTCCAAGAGCAGCGGACTCTGGCTTTCGAAGCTGAGGTCTCCAAAGGGATAGAGGGCAGGAGGGAGCTTGACTGGTACCATCCGTGATGCTTCCAGAGCAGACAAGGCCAGCCAGAAACAGGTAGTAGTAGAAACAGAAACTTGTGCCTATGAACACTGTCTACAGGATTTTCTGAGTAACTCAATCTGCACGCCAGTCTCGTTTTAGACACGGGGAGACTAAGGCAAGAGAGAGGAAGCAGCTCCTCCAATTTCAGAGGTAGGAAATGGCTGGACCACAAGTATATCCCGCGTGTCTGCTTTCCTGACAGACACACGGGGTGCAGAGTAGGAAGGTAGACAGCCAAGCCTGGGAAGGTAAGGGGGAGGTAGTGCAGATGGTCCATGCAGGGACAGGAGGGTGATGTCATAGAAAGTCGGGGAATGAGGACTGGTCAGGGCCTAGTTCCAATCCCTCCTTTGCCCAGCTGACTAAGGCTTAGCATCCATTATGACTTCTTGTTAAAGTCTAGATTGGCCTGCATGGGACAACGCCGTGACTCGGCAGAGACTCGAGTCCAGGCGCCTTAGTGAGATTCCCTCCTAGACCTGGGAGCCTGGCTGGGGTCTGTGGAATAGAAAGGGCAGCATGAGTTTAAGTAACGTGAACAATAGAATCTCTCTTTTGCCTTGTCTCCCCTCTAGCCTAACACAGGACGGCTCCTTGAGATACCCTCATAGCTCTCTCTAAAGTTGAAACATTAACGTTTGATGATCTAAAATGCCTCTGCATGGATTGGGTGACTTACAACTGATCAGATCATTGGGGCTGCTGATGGGCCTCGCTGATGGACTGGGCAGAGCAAGTGCATGCCAAGAGCAGAGGACAGGGCACAATGAAGGAGATGATATCAAAGTAATCATATATCTGGTATACACACACACACACACACACACACACACACACACACACACACACACCAGCGGCAGCAGCCTGGGGGCAGTCATGAAGAGGACAGAAGTACTCTCAGTCTGTTTGTCTTGCCAGATGCTGAGCAGAGGAGGACCACAGCAGGACCAGCACTGACTTCTTCAAGCTCTGCTTCACTCTACAAAGATCCACTGTTGGCTCAGTCTTCCCTTCTGTACATCCACACCATCTTCCTGCCTCTCCTACAATCAACCCCATTCATTTTCCTGTGGCTGCTACAACCCTTCCCAGAGCCAGCAGAGTTGGAGGATGCTGCTCACTGCCCTTGCATGTGATTATAAGCAGTGATAGAAAACACTGGTGAGTGGAGGACCCAGGTTAAAAATAACAACCAATCAACCCTAGGATAACGTTCATGACTTGGGGAACACCATGACTTAGTCGTTTGTTCCAAGGTGGCACTCATCAGAGCAAGAACACAGAGGAAGAACCTTATGTTTAGTGTCAATTAGAAAGATAATGTATCCCCCAGTGTAGTGGTGTCCCAATTTGCCAGCCAGGAGGGAAAAGTACATCGAAAAAACAGATGCTGCCGGGTCAGTGCAAAGCTGGCCTTGTGGTCTGTTGGTTCTGAGTTTCATGCTCTTCCCAGATCTTTCTGGAACAATATCTCAAGAAGTACTTGTTCGCTATAAGATGAACTAGGAGGTTGTGTGGCCAGACCATTGGTTATAACTTGACAGTACAATATTTAAAGGGGTCTGCGTTAATTCTCAAAAGACACCATACACAAAATCAAAATTTGGACCATTCTTGATTTCATATACACAGGTCACCTTAAAACAGGCCACTAAGGTAAATATGAAAGCTAAAAGTCTCCAAGGCTTAGAAGGAATTACAGCGTAAGTCTTGGCAGTCTTGAGTGAGGCGATACAAACAAAAAGAAAAGAACAGTTGGGATTTATAAATGCTAAAAGTGTTTGACCAGCAAGTGACCACAAGAAATTGAAAAGTTAGCACACAGGATGGGAGAAAAATGTGCAGACCATATCTGATAAGGGATTAGTTTCTAGTATGTATATAAAGAACTGTAATGTAAGCCACTCAATTGTTTAAAGTGGTCAAAAGATCTGAGTAGATTTCTCCAAAGAAGGCATACAAGTGGCCACTACACACACAGTTGCTCATCATAACTAGCAGTCAGAGGAATGTAAACAAAAATACTATTTCATACCAAGTTAGGTGGCCGTGAGTGAAATGAAGGCTAGTGAGTACTGAGGAGCCTGTAGAGAAATTCCCACCCTCATGTCCTGGGGTGGGTGGATGGAAGGGTAGAATGTAAAATGGTGCGGTTGCTTTGGGAAACTACTTGGTGGTCCTCAATGTTACAAGCACCCAAGAATTTACTCACATGAGAAATGAAAACTAAAATCACACAATAAATTTGTCCTCAAAGGCTAGAGAAATGGCTCAGGAGTTAAGAGCTCTACCAGAGGACCTGAGTTTGGTCCCAAGCATTTATGTGGCGACTCACAACCATCTGTAACTCCAGTTCCAGGGCATCTAGGATCCTCTTCTGGCTTCTATAGACAGTGGGCGCACATGTGGTGCATATATACATATATGCAAACAAAACACATACATAAAATCAATAATTAAGTTGTTAAAAAGGAAATAAACATTTAAGACAGTCACTCAAATGTTCATATTAATATTATGCATAATAGCCAAAAGATGGAAACCATCCGAATGCCACCAACAAAATATGGTGTGTCCATTCAGTGGACTATCTGTCAAGAAAAAGGAACGAAGATCTGATGACATTGTAACACCAACGGACCTTGGGAACGTCACACTAAGTGAAAGATGTCACAGAAAGATCTCATGAATCCATTAACATGACCTTCTCAGAAAAGGCAAGAGCCAAAAATCATACTTATGGTTGCCAACCGTTGAGGACTTGTGGAAAACGCAACCGGATGTCTGATGACCAGAGGGTTTCTGTCAGGAATGATGCCATGACGGGGGTAGCATAAGGAAACCTGTAACACTGCATGCTAATTAAAAGGAAAAATTAAGCGCTGCTGTGGTGGTGATGGGTAATCTGCTGCAAACAGTGAAGGAGGCTGAAATATATACACTTGAATGGCACCTCCAAACTGCATCAGATGTGGGATTCCAATGGGATTGTACATCAATAGAACAGTTTAAAGCAGACATATTAATGAAATCGGTAGGACACAATTTAAAAGCAGAAAAGGCCAGCAAGTTTGCTTTGTCAGGGAGCTCCTAGTTTTTAATATTGATGGTTTCATATAGGCCACAGTTTTTCAGCATGCTTTTCTCTCAGACACTGGATTTTTTTTTTTAACTACCTGCTAAGCCTGTGTTCACAACAGTGAAATAAACTGATAAAGGACTGCATTAAGATGCAAGTGGTTGCTAGACAACGTCAGAAACTCCAGGGCATTGTGAAGCCACGGAGGCTGGCTCAGAGCTCGGGAGGATGCTGTAGACCAGGAAGACAATGAGACAGGTGCGGGCACAGAGAGCCCCTAGCATAGGCTGGGACAGAGCCCTTCAGCCCAAGGGGAAGAGCTAGACCACCCAAAGGGCCAGAGTTCTCTGCTGTTGACTCTGCAACCTCCCAGCCAGCTCCCAAAGCACGCTGAGACCTTCTTCCTGTATAGTCGGAGCACCCCATCTCAGCAGAGACCTGCTGCTCTTGGCACGGGGTGCAGCCCCCCTCAGAGCTCATAGCAGCCAGGCTCTGTTTTGCCTGCTATGATGGGGAACGAGCGTCTTGCACTTCCACCCGTTAATGAGCAGGGAGGCGCAGAGCTAAACAGCCAGCGACGAAACTCACAGATGACAGTAATTTGGAAGGTGTGGGCAACACCAATACTAGGAGAGAAAGCCTGCAGCTGTGGGGGCTGAGGTTCGGAACCCAGACCAAAGCCAGGCAAGGGAGGCAGCTGAGACACCGCATGTGTACACATGAACACGGCTGGCCAAGGGAGCCCACAGGTGGACTTGGACTGGTGGCAGGAATCCATAGCAGGAACTGGAGATGTGGCTCAGAGGTGAAGAACACATATGACTTTTGCAGAGGACGAGGGTTTAGTGCCTTAGCACCTGCTCAGTCTGGAATCTAATGTCTACCTATCTGTAGCTCAGGCTTAAGAGGGTCTGACACCCCCATTCTTCTGGACACGGAGGGCACTTCGTGCTCCTGTGCACATATCCCCCCCACCCCAATTCACAATGAAAAATTAATCTCTTTTTTAAAGAAAAATTATTTTTAGCAAAGTGGATGGGTCAGGGCTATAGGAACAGTCTTGTGCGTTAGAGTCATTGCTTAGGCTATCAAGAGCACAAGCCAACAGCCTTAGCCAGACCCTTCCGTTTCAAAACAATTTGGATGTCTATTGTCAATCTCCTTGGAGGCACTCTGGAGGAAAGATACTCAGGCTGGCTGGGGCTGGCTGGGGCTGGCTGGGGCTGGCTGGGGCTGGCTGGGGCTGGCTGGGGCTGGCTGGGGTTGGCTGGGGCTGGCTGGGGTTGGCCGGGCAGAAGTAGCACAGACACTTCTGGAGCTGAGTCTGGAAGAGGTATATCAGGAGTGCGGATTAATAGGTCTCCTCTATGGTCACATCATTACTCTTGATCTGATGGCTAGGAAACCCTGTGCCTTCCAGCAGCTACTCTCCATCCTGCCTACAAGCATCACTCCACTTTGCTTCAGTGGATCTGCCTTTTCTGACATTCCACAGAAAACGAATGGGACAGTACGGTGCATGTGCTAGGGTGCGACAGCATTTCATTCCTTTTCCCTAATATTCCCCTGTATGAATACGCCACATTTTGTTTATTTACATATTAGCCGATAGGATTGGAATTGTTTCCACTGCAAAGAGATGAAACCCAGTGCCTTGACCATGCTGGGAAGTGCTCGGGCACCAAGTCACACCCCTACTCCACACTGTTAGGGAGAACATCCCTGAATACCTGCCTTCAGGTTTCACACAGACTCAATTTCAGTTCCCTTGGGCATATTCCTGAGGGTAGAAATGCTGAGTCTTAGAAACTCACCATTCAATCTGCTGGCTGACAGCGTGTGTGAGCTCTAATTTGCCTGTGTCATCACTGACACCTACCATTCCCAAGTTCTCCTATCTCATACCTACTTCAGTGGGTGTAAAATAGCATCTCCTGTGAGATTGTGTTTGTTTGTTTGTTTGTAACCCAGGAGACTCAACATCATTTGTTTTCCTCTACCAATCTCTCTACCTTATGGAAGCTGAGCCTGGAGCTACTGACTGGACAAGACTTGCTGACCAGCCAGCTTCAGGAATCCCAGGTACACGCCACCACACCTGATGTGTTAGAATAGCGACTCACGTCTAAACATAGCACACCAGGCCAAAGCAGTTCCACGTGGAAGAGGTTTATTGGGAGGAGAGGGGCATGGGAGGAAGAGAGAGAGAGAGAGAGAGAGAGAGATCAAGGGGGGGCTTTCTTTATATATGGGGGATAATGTAACACAGGTAAAGGTGGGAGGTGAGCCAAGTGGATTCTGGCAATACTGTGGCTGTTGCCTACATGATGTCACAGATTTTGGAGGTCCTAATACCAACAACACCCAGCTCTGTACATGGACACTGGAGATTCAAATTCAGGTCCCCATGCATTCAGAGCACTGGGACCCAACCTACTTGTGGCTTTTGCTTGCACTCTCCTAAGGATTACAGACGCCGAGCACTGCTTTTCATGTTCTGAGGTCCTCAGTCCATCTTCCATGGAGGGATGTCTATTCTCCCATCTCCCACACCTCATGTTTCTCATGTGTCTGACGGGAAACTTTATTTAACAAACTGTTTGTGATGAGATTAAAGGGCTAATCTTGACTAAGGACATGATAAACTTCACCAGGGAGATCATTAAAACATCGGTATTTTAATTATTTTTTATGTTGCTGTGATAAAATATCTAACAACGGCAACTTAGGGTTAATTTTGGCTCGTGGTTTGAAGGTGCTGAAAGCATGGCTGCGGGAGCATGAGCCAGCTAGTCAATGTTGCACACATTTCCCAGGCAGGAAGTAGAGACCCGACCGCCGATTCTCAACTCTTTCTCTTTTGATTCAGTCTGGGCCTCCAACCACACTGGATGGTGTCATCCACATTCAAGGCGAGCCTTCCCTCTTCCACCAAACCTTTCAAGAAACAGCCTCACTGACATGCCTGGAGATGTGTTTGCATGATGGGTCTCCATCTTGTCAAGTTGGCCATGAAGAGTCACTACCATGGCTAGTAAGCCCCAAATCCTTGCTAAGGAAGAAGCTAGCCCAGGGCAGATGCCCTGACGGGAGAGACTGCATCTTTATCACAGGTGCTGTATCAGTCAGAAACGGTCCAAGGAAAGGTTCAGGAAACCCAATCCAAGCACATGAAAGAGAAGGAAAACAAGCAACACTCTTCTAACAGGAAGTCCCAAGAAAGCCTTATTAACTTTGTAGCTTAACATCATGAGACAGCAAGCAGTTCCCATCGTTTTTTTTCTCTGTTGCCTTCCTTGTCTAGCTTCTGTCTTCAGGTCTGTTGCTTCCTGATCACAACGTGGCCACCGAAGCTCAAATCTTGTATACTCACGCTGCGACGTCTGTGGCCAGGAGAAGAAATAGAATCCAACCTCATTCATACCCCTTTTTAACATTTCCAGAAACATGAGGCAGACTTCCCTCCCTCCTCATTGGCTAGCATAATATCACATGCACCGCCCCAAGCCAATCACTGGCAAGGGAAGTAGAATTACCATTTTGGCTTAGAATCTTAATGAAGATTCTTTGCTGATTTGGGGAAACTGTGGGTGCTTCCTGAGAGACTTAGTCGCCTCACAAACTCAAGGTCTGTCAGGAAGGAAGGTGTTAACTTTTAGGGAGATGACAATGAACAGTATTTATTGCACCCTGCAGCGAGAGATTATGGAAAGAACCGGAAGAGCTTGGCCCTTCACCCCACCCCCTACAGATTTATAGAGATTTCCCTGAAGGATATTATAGACTGCCTGTAACCTTTTTAGTGCCCTGTAATCCTCACATAGGACATTATTTATGTGTCTTCAAGCTGTCTATAAAACAAAGGATTGGCTTATGTTCTCGTGACTCTAAAAGGCTGTCAGGGCCAAATAGATGGTTCTAGAAGTCTGGAGGGATTAGAGGGTGAAGGAGAAATCCATGGACGGCCAGGCTCGGGCAACAGGAATATGGTGGCATTTTGGGCAACAGAATGTTCCCAGAGTAGGGAGTGGGTTCGGGAGGTTTGAAGGCTAGGTGCAAATAATTAGCAGTTCGGGACAGCTTGAGATTGTGATCACAATTATGCAGGAAAATGTATAGATTTATGGGACTCTCTCTCCCTCCCTCCCTCCCTCCCTCCCTCCTTCCTTCCTTCCTTCTGAAGGCAGGTGGCCGAAGCTGCACTGGTGATATTTCACACAGCCCTACTCGGAGCTGCTTTGTATCTGCGTTATTGAGCAGCCTAGCTTTGAAAACCAATACACCAAGTAACAAACTGCTAGAGAAGAGGCGGAAAATTCCAAACCAACTGCTACATTCCTTCCCATCTTTCACCTTAGAAGACCTTGAGAACCTAGCAGGCACGTGGTCCTGAGAGCTTTATTTAGCATGGCTGGGCTCTGGGCCCGGTACCCCAGTGGCCCACCTGGGGCCCGCTGAGTGGCTACACCTGGGACACCCTCCGGTGGCAGACACAGTGGGCGCACAGCTCAGCCGCCTCTCCATCTCTGGCTTCCTGGGTGGCAGGAGGAGGGAGGGAGCTCCACGCAGTCGCACAGATGTCTTGGAACTCAAGGGAAGTTAAAAAAAAAAAGGAAGTAGGGAATTTGACAGACTCCAGCGAGCAAAATTAGCATCAGCCACAGGCTGGATGGAGGCTCTGCAGTCATTTTCCCTCTGCCTGAAACCTCAGGAAGTTTGCTGTGGCACTCATGACAGAGGGTAGGTGAGGAAGAGTAGGGGCTTTGATTGGTTCAGTCCACAGAATTATACTCTACGGACGCATACTAGACAAGCGGTGGTGGTGGGGGGGAGCGGCGTTTAAGCAATTGGGACTCTCAAGGGATATAGAATAGAACCAGGCTGGGCTGCGCAAAAGGGAACTTTGAAAGTAGGTGGGAGAAGAAAGCCTTCTGCAGAGGGAAGGATTAAGGTCCAGTTTACTAGCTGTGAGACTCTGAACAAATTATGTAAACTCCAAGCCCCAGTTTCCCTATCTGAAAATGGGAATAATAGGATTACTGGGACAGGAGGTGGTAGACATAAAATGTTCTGTGCAGAGAGATGGCTTGGAGCAGGGCTTACTGAAACTGTCATCGAGTGTGGCAATCCTTGATGTAGGAACAACCCAAACTTGTGCATATTTCTTTTCAACCCTTGTTATCATAAAATGTAAGCTGTAAATAGGAAGCTCAACAAATGATTAGAAATGAAATATACCAGCCAGGCGTGGAAATGCACATCTATGACCTTGGCTATTCGGGAGGCTAGGGCTCGCGCTCCTAAAATCCAGAAGTTCCAAGTCAGCTCTGGAGAGTAGTGAGACCTCAAGCAAACAGACTGAGTACTCAAAGAATCGAACCATCAGCAGGACCTGGAGCCCCATGCCCTCACTCCCATGGATGGAAACTGCAAACACAGTCAGGTCACTGCTATTCATTAGTGATGATTCTTGTTTTTGAAATAGACTTGCTACAAAAGCATCCTCTACCCACACTACCCACAAATCTTCAGAGTTTGCCTTTTCTTTGGGGTGGGGCATCTCACATAGCCCAGGCTTTAGCTGTGTCGCCAAGGGTAAGAAACTTTGGATCCTCTGGCCGTTGTGCCCAAAGTACTGGATTACAGGTGTGTATCACTAGGTTTCATAAGGTGCTATGGCTCAAACCCAAAGACTAAAGCATATTAGTACTCTACCAATTGAGTTCTGTTCTCAGCTCCAGCAGTGGACTTGTGTTCAACAGCATCGTCTGTGTATGCGTGTGTAGCCATAGTCCACCCATTTGTATTACTGTGCGTTATTGTATAATATTCCACACACCTCAGTCTTCTTACCCTTTCAGTTTCTATTTGGTAGCTAGCTGTCGTGACTTGTGCTACTTGAATGTTGTCAAGTTATGTGCCAGGTAGGATACTCATAGATCAGACCTCACATATGTACTGTTTTAATAGAGTTCCTAATCATTGCTCACATTGATTGTACCAACCCCCAGTTCCGAAGGACAAGCAGAAGTATCCTGTGGACTTCATTAGCATTTTTCTAATGAGTAATGTTGCTACTCCTTTTCATATGCTTGTCACTTATTTATATCCTGTAGCTAGGCTTGGTGGCTCACATCTGTAATCCTAGCACTTGGATGCTAAGGCAGGAGGCTCAGGAGTTCAAGACCAGGCATGGCTACGTATTCACATTGAGGCCAGCCTGGGCTACAAGAAACTTGTCTCCAAAGCCCAGTTGACCAAAGAAGCAGAAGCCCTAACATTTGAACATTTCATAGCATGCCCATGTTAGCCTCTTGCCAATTTTTCTGCTCAGCTGTTTCTTCCTGATTTATCAATGCTCTTTGTATATTCAGGATATGAGTCTTTTGTTGGCTGTGTTTCACAAATATAGCTCTGTTAAGCTTGCCTGTTCATTTTCTTCATGGTGCCGTGATGAACAACAGTCTCAGGGTTGTGACTAATTCCATTTACCAACCATTTCCTTTGTGATTTAAGAAATCACAAAAGAGGCATTTCTCTTCCCTGAGACCCTGGCACTATTCTATGGTGTATTTTAGAAGCTGTAATACTTATTTAACTGACAGTTGTCATCAAAATGAGAGAAAATTGTCATTATTAACCTCTAACTTATCTACTCTCTATTCTGCTAATTCTCCCGATTTTAAACCAGTATTTGGGATTGTTTTGCTTTGTTTTTCTCTCAGTTTTCACGATAGTGATGGCTTGGAGGTTGCAGGGCAGTTATTTTGGCAGCAGTGTCTCACTTACCTGGGTCTGCTGTGTCCCCAGACTGCATGCTTTCTTACAGGAGGTCACAGGAACACACCTGAGCAGATCCCAATGGATCCCTGCCTGGCATACAGTGCTGATCACTTGGTTTACAATTTAGTGGCTTCACTCAGCTCATTGCAAGCTTCCTGTTCCTTTTGTGGCTTGTCAGTTGGGCTGCAGCCACTGCTAAGCTGGGAGGTTTGGCTGTGGCTTGAATCTGCTCTCCAGGATTCATGTGTCCCCAGCGCGGCGATATGAGAAAGAGTTGTCACCGAGGTCACCACCCTTAGAGGGAATTGTGATGCTTCTCATGGGACCCATGTTAGTTCTTCTGAGGGTTGTCAGTAGAAGAGGAAGGCTGCCTCCCCCTCTGTGTCCCGCTCTGTGCTCTGTCTTCCTTCTCTTGCATGTGCTCTACCCATGATGCCATCTGCTACAAAGGCTCTCACCACACCTTGGTCACTGCTGGCACTATGCTGTTTGGACTTTCTGCTTCCAAATCTGTGAGCTAAACACACCTCTTTTCTTTATAGTTTACCTACCCTCAGGGATTCTGTTATAGCAACAGAAAACAGACTATATATAGAAGGCAATTTAATACACCGTGTGTATTAAAGTACATGGCTCCCTAGTTTTAATATCATTGACATTTCTGGGTTGAATTATGGTGATAGTTGCCAAATAATGATTTCATAATTCTATCATTCCTTTTAACATCATTAATTTTCATTTTATTATAGTATTCTGTAAATTCTAGGAGAAACTTGCTTGTGTGTTTGTGACAGGTTTATGGTATCCATATGGGTCCTGTCGATGTTAATCAATGAGTTGCTGTAATTTATTTTAATACTTAAATGGTCTCATATTGTGTTGGTCCTGCCCAGGCACTGTGATTAGCCATTTCTTCAAGAAGTTATGGTTCTTTCTAGGGAAGGGTGCTATGCAGACATCAAGATCTGCCTGTGTGATCTTAGGGTACTGGTGTTCCCAGCAGACCTCAGTGACAGAGCCAAGACACACATATTTGAATAAATATACATATCTGAGTATGTATATAAAATATATATACATAGCTCTACTTCAATGTCTATATATGCTTTAAAACTATAATTTTATATTAATATGTGCAATTCCTCTTCCAAACTAGAATTCAATTTTCTCCCTTTCCATATTTGTAATTCTGACACCCAGAAAGCTGACTTTCACTATTTTGTGATACATTTATTGGACCCGTGCCCTCAACATATAACCACATTCTCACTGTTACTGTCACTGTTTTTCCCCAACCAAACACAGCCCTAATTCCCGGGTGTCACCTAGGTGCCATCCTCATCCTGTGGAGGCATCTCACTCTTGGCCACAGTTACACCGTACCACACCTCCAGCCTCACTATGTTCAGGCTCACAGTGGCTGTCCCTACTACTGATTTCTGGGACCAATTATTTAAGAAGGGAGAGGTACAGACACCTTTAGCCTGCTTTTGCCTGGGATATTCTTCATCAGAGGAGTATGGCCGTTAATGTTCATGGCCACGCCCATTGGTTCCCCTGCATCTCTTCTCACTGGCCTCTCGTTGCCTGCATGAGAAAGGATGGTTGGGCCACCCCCTGCTCTAGTGCTCCCTGGGCTCTCTTGTGGCTCAAAGACTTTCCCCACATACATGCTGTCTTTGGCTAGATCCTCAGCCTTCCAAAGGAACTTCCTGGAAGCCCACACCTCTCCCCTCTTCTCTTTTCTGACCAGATTTTCATTCTGGCTGACTCACCTTCTTCAGGCCTCCAGATGCCTTCAGCATGGCTGCTTCTTCTTCCCTTCCCTGACCAGTCTTCCTCTTCCCTTGGTCTGTACCCTTGTCTCATCATCCTCTCCCACCTGGCTGTGTTGGCATGTTGTCCAGATGCCCTCACACCCCGTGCCAAAGGTGTTTCCTCTGGACAGTGGGAACTTAGTCTCTTCTCTCTGGACTGATGTGTATCTACCAGCCTCGCAGCCCCTCTGCTAGGACTGCAGGCAGGATGTTAAACATCAGACATTTCAAACAGGAACCCTGTCCCCTGCCCACAGTCCTCCACATCTTGCTGGTGTTATTCATCTCCATCCATTAGATGACAGGGTCACTTAGCTGACTACTCAGCCAATTTGGGGGTGGGAGTCCTTGCATTTTTCTCTCTAACCCCCACACCTTACATCTAATGCAGTATTCAACTGTTGCCGGATCTTGTTTATAATTATCCTAAATCTGACCTCTGGTTTTCCCCACTGCTCTTGCTCTAGTCCAGGCCAGCACTTCTTATCCAAATGGCTAATGCAAGGATCTTCCCATATCTGCCCAACTCCCATGTAACCTGTACTTTGATGCTCTTCACAGAGCCAGAGGGACCTTTTTATAAACTTGAGTCAGATCAACAGTGTACAAACCCTATCATGAACTTGTCACTCTCAGAATAAAGTCAATCCTTATCACGGACAGAGGGTCCTTCTTGATGTGACCCTGCCTACCTCTCTATGCTTCCACACTTGACCACCAGTCATGATGACCTCCTTGCTGTCCTCCTAACACACCACTCTTGCTCCTGACTCAGGACCACTGTGCTTTCTTCTCCCAACTTAAGAGTGCACCTCCTCCAGCTCTTCACAGGATTCTTCTTTTTCCACACTCAAGAATCTTCTCCCGGGCCTCCTCTTCAGAGCTGTCTTTGGCACCTGACTAGATTAGCACACTCCCGCCATTGCCTGTTCTTCCATTCTTCAGCTCTCTGTTCCTCTAGCCTTTAATATTTTATGCAGCACTCATCATTATTTGACATTATGTTATGGTTTGCCTCCCTGCGAATGTATCTGCAAGGCCAAGACCTTGTCAAGGGGGATGGAGTATGCTGTGTGCGCGCCTGTGTGCTGTTGTGCGCATGTGTGTAGTACAGAACAACCTCAGGTGGTGTGTTCCAGGGGACTATCCACTTTTTTTTTTAAAGTCAAGCAAATCCAAAGTTTTATTCAAAGAGAACAATTTTATTAAAGTTTTTTTTTCTTTTTTTTTTTTCTAAAGGTTTACAGGGTATAAATCTCAACAGCTGCCCAAAGGAGGGAAAAGGAGATGGGGGCTGAGGAAGCCATCATCTTTGAATTAAACCAGCATGGCTGGCAGTCACCTGGCAGGGAGAGAGACTGGAGATAAAGAGTGAAGCCCAAAGTGTGCCTAGAACGGAGAGAGAAGAGGGAAAGGAAGGCTATACTTCTCCAACTCGGCAAAGCTGCGGACTTACGCAGCAGCATGGCTGTGCTCTGTAAGAGACTTCAGTCGGAGGTAGGGATCCTGGGGAAAACCCCAGTGCCACATTAAAGGTTTAATCATGCCTGCTTCCTTAGCATGCCTTAAGGTTAGCCACCTTTCCTAGAAATGGTTCCACCTCCTGGAGGGGCAGTCCCCTGGCCAGGTGATCCACTGATTTCACTGCATTCATTCATTTGTTATGGGTAACTTGGGATGTTAGGTCAATCAATGGTTTAGATAGACCTCTCAGGTAGACAAGACTGGCTCACTAGCAACTCTCAGATCTGCCTGTCTGGACCTTCCCAGCAAAGGAATTACACACCAACACTTGACACACTGTGCTGTCTCCCCAACCCTGGGGATAGGGAAAATAAGTGTCCTTATCTCCTAAGACAGGGTCCCCTGCGGGGGCTATGCAGACCTGAATTAACATAGGAACTTTAAAGGCAGTGGCAGGGTTTGGACGGCACTTCTCTCAGATGTAAGCAGAGGCAAGAATGGTAGGAAGCAAGGGGTAGGAGCCCATCCCAGGGCAGCACTTAGCTAGCCATACTGGAGAGGCTAGCTGGGAAGTCCAAAGCATCATGGGCAGCTGCTCTCCACTCATGTTTACAACAGCATTCCTGTCCAGTGGCAAGGAAGCCTTCCTGGGCTCCAGGCACTGATCTATGATATCCTCAGGTTCTACATAAAGCACTTTAGCATGGGAGGAGAGGGTACTCCATTATTCCAGGTTCCTAGTAAAACATGTGGGTGCTGAAATAAACATCTCAAGAACACAGAGGTAACTCAAAATGAATTGTCTTCCAGCTAGCCACTATCTTGCTCGCCTTCTGCCCAACTGTGCCCCCTTTGTGCATGACACAAATCATGAACACTGCTCCAAGTCCACATGGTACGCGAGGTTCCTTCTCGAGGCTTGGTTAGTGCTCATGCTTCCGGGAGTGAGGGGCAAAGTCATAGCAAAATGTGCTTTATAGCCTGGCTTGAGGCTAAGCTTGAGGTCTGGGCTGGGAGATGCAGAAAACAGCGTCTTGACTGCTGGGTGGCACAGGCTGTGGTAATAAGCAGGTGGCTGCAGTCCCCTGGCCTTTGACCTTGATTTTATATGTCAGCAGGGAGAGGGTGGGGGCAGGTGGGCACAGGCTTCTAACCTGTGCTGTGGGTGCTAACAAAGGCTCCCAGGAGCCAGGTCCCCAGCAGGCCTGACAGTTGAAGAAGGGACCTTGCCAGGGTTCCTCAAATGTGAGCCACTCAGTGCCCCTATCCATAAAGGCACAGCTAGAGTAGAGTGGTCTCCAGCAAGGACCTCTGACCTCTGGCTTGCACATTTACATTTAAAAGCCATGATGGAAATGTAATTTTCTTGGAAGGCAGGATTGTATTCAAAGCACACAGCCTTCTCAGCAAAGTGACAAAGACCACAGCTGGATGGGTCCTCCTGGGAGAGGTAGAGAAGGCTGCATGAAGGGTAGGCAGAGAGGTGAAGAAAGTCAAATTTTCCTGCATAGGGAAAAATCTTTGAAGTGTGCGGGAGGCCTGGCCTAATCAAACTGTGAGCCGCTCCAAGCACTTCATTAAATCTCAGTGTAGCTGTTTTCCATTTAGGGTTGACTTGCTTTGAGGGAGTTTCAGGGAACAGTTTTAATTTCCAACTTTCTAGACTGAAAGCAAGCGTTGGTCAGATTTCCTGGAATCTAACATGGATTTGACATCCTGTTACCCTCTAAAATACAAATGCACTTTATCATGGTCTAGAGAGGACCGTGGGTCTGGAAAGGCGGGAGGTACCTTTGACATGGGTGATTTTTTTGCTTCTCTTCTTACAGTGAAGCAATTTCCTGTTTCTCCGGCAATATTGAAGCTGGAGGCTGGAGAAAGGGAGAGCACAACGTGGAAGATAAATTGTCATCTTTGTCACTCCAACTTCAGCTGGACAGAGGAGAATGAATTTGCTGGTTGTTTTTCTCCTAAACACGGATAGGGCCCAGGGACCCTGGAAGGTACAGGAAGTTTGTCGCCTATGCCCTGGCCACACAACTCCTGTGGTAAGGGACTCACACCTGGGTCAGGGACAGCAAAAGCACCAGCAAAAGCACCGTTACCTGGGTCTATCGGCTCAGCCAGTCCACTGAGACACAGGATTCTCCAAGAAACCCCCAGCACAGGGACTGCAGGGGCTTCCCTCAGCACCGAGCCTCAACAGCTCTTGTTCGTGGGTCACAACAGTCAAAGGACCACATACAAGAAGCATCTACATTGCAATTGTTCAGACATTTCTGTTCCCAGGTTACAGCTTAGTTGGTAGAGGGCCTGCCTAGCATGTGTGGGAATCTGGGTTGATTACATTCTAGCACCACTGAAAGTGGCCATGGTGGGGCCTGCCTGTAACCTCAGATAGAGGTAGAAAATCTGACATTCAAGGTCATCTCTGGTTCCATAGTGAGTCTATAAGACCCTGTCAATAAATGAATGAACGGACAAGTAATTAATTAAATAATACCCTGACCAGTACTGCATTTTAAGGATGCACAGTGGGCCCTTGAGCCCTTACCCCTCTCCTGGATGTATTTCCCTTTCTGCTGTTTTACTGTTGGCTTCCGAAAAATGCTTAAGAGAAAACAAGGGGGAAGAGCCTGAAACCTCCTACATTGTACCCCATGAAGACCTACCTGGTGGAGGGTCTGCCTGTGGTAGAATGGTTTCTCAGACAGAAATGAAGCCCCAACCATGTGCAGTTGTCACTGCTGGTCTATTGTATGGCCTCATGTTCCCAGGGGGGTTTGAACCATGGGTTTTAGATTCACAAGCCAACCACCCATCCTAGGCTGGGCCAGACGTTTTGTGCTTATTCTTTGAGAAAAAGTCCTAATTGCTGGATTTAAAAATAATAACTGTAAGCGTAAAGAATTGCTGAAGGATTAAAAAGTCATATAGAACTGAAGACTTAGGGACTAGAACGGGAGGGAAAAAAAATCCTAAGTCAAAGGAAAGGACCCCAGTGAGCTACTCCACCATGAGAACCCTGAGGGGTCCTGGTACCCCCATGGCCCTCTGCACTCCTGACCTATAGCCTCAGGAGGAGAGAGGTGAAGACATTTTGGTAGGAGGAGGGAAGAAACATCTAGGGCACTAGGGCCTTAGGATGAATTCTAACACTTTCACTCCAAATTTCAGGTCAGGATGGAAAGTCAAAACTCTTAATTTTCAACTCCCTTGGCTGAGTCAGTCAACTGCTGCTGCCCTTTTGAACTGTTAGCTGCTCTAATTTTTTTGTTTTCCATGACTACATTATTAGCCATAGTCCCTGTTATGTAATGGGTCTCCTGCGCTTCCTCCTCCACGATCTGCTCTTATGGCTCATGCCATGTAGGTGTCTGGCAAAGGTAATTATACCTTAGGCTGAACGGTAGCGCTCAAAGAACCATGCCTCTGCCCTCACTCTAAACCATGGGACTGCTTGTTCTGCTAGGCCAATACAGCTTAAAACTGCCATAGAAAGTTCTCATCAACTGATCTGAGGCCACAATTTAAAAAAAAAACAAAACATTCTTTGTTATGTTTTCTATAAACACTGACCTCTCAGAGAAGTTCATGCAGCTGTCTTCCAAAAATTCACCAAGGATTTGTTGAGGGCGGTACCAGCTAGCCAGCGTTCTAGGCACTTTACTCCTGACATGATGAGCTAAAGCTACCCTAGGAAGATCTGATCTACTTAACAGGGATGCCACGAGCCCCATGTAAGTCTCAACACTTTCCAAGCAGTTGTCCAAAAGGCTCATGGTGGCCTGGCCTGAGGTATGTACTCACCCGCAGAGAGGTCTATAAAGATTCAGAAAAAGACATCACTGCACCCTCTGATGGCCTCAGAGTGCCACCGTCTACCCTTCCACCCAGCCTGCAAATCTAAGTCAGTTAACAGTTGGTGCTTCCAGAGACAGCCTAACAAACTACCCCATCCATAGGCTTACCCAGCTTTAGATGCCTGATTCCTCAGTGCTGCCTTCCCCTGCCAGCAACAAGACTGGCAACCTGGGATGTGCCAAGTTCTTGGCTCCAAACAGTAAAACAAAACCGTATAGGAGGGGATTTTCGAGTTAGCTGATTTGTAAATACTATAGCAAGCTGCTGTGTAAACATTTGTTTCCGTGTACCTATTATTTCTCTCAGGCAGTTACCTGGAAGCCACCCTGACAGCGTGGGAGCGTGCGCCTCCTTGAATTACACATGCCTCCATCAGTCACACTTAAATGAACCCACTGATTGTGCATCATTAAAAGCCCAAACAAGCCAACCCAGCCAATAAAAGAGCCCAAAACAAAAACCCTTCATTAGATGGCAATCACTGGGTTGCTCAGTAATTATGGAAGGAGGGTCTCCACTGCCACTCAGAAGGAACATCAGATCTCCAGGTGTGTTCCCATCTGATGAGGCAATGCCACTCAGAAGATGCCAGCACAGGGACCTGAATGAACAAGAAGCCAACATACATTCAGGGGTGTTCTGAGAAGTACCAGTCCCATTTCCCTTTGACTTTCTCTAGAGGAGACGTTAGTTGGGCATGTGGGCAGTCCTTCAATGTTCCCAACTCCACAATACTGCTTTACCAAAGTCAGGGAAATCCACATTTGCTAGGTCTCACAAGATGGATGTGGTAAACCTTCCAACTCCCCACTGGCCTCTTCACACCACAAGAGAGGGATGTGCAGGAAGGGAGGTTAGGCTCCTCCTCAGCTGGCAGGCAGCTGAGACTGGAAGCCAAACACAGATGTATCTTACTACAGAGTACACTTATATTCTTAAGTATTTATATTTTATTTATATATGTGTGCATCTGTGTGGATGTAGGTTTGGATATGTGAGTGCAATTGAACTTGGAGACTAGAAGAGAGCACTAGCCAGGAACTACTTATGGTAGGTGTGAGGAATCAGAAGTGGATGTTGATACCCGAAACCAGGTCTTCTACAAGAGGAACAAATGCCCTTAACCTCTGAGTATCTCTCTAGCTCTTGGGTATGAATTCTTAATCACTTTGCTAAACTCTCCACAAAACAAGCCAATGAAAATTCTACAAGACAGAAGATGGTTGGCATAAAAGAGCACTGGCACTTCCTATTTCCTGAGAGCAGCCATGTAGCTTCCAGGTCCCTAGATTGAGGCTGGAGCCCCAATCCTAGATTAAGCAGTTATAATCAGGAAGTGGCAATGAACTGGGAAAAGAAAGGCTCTGGTCCTTGGCTGTTTTTGAAGCTCCTTCATAGTATGGCAGGGTCAGAAGGGCCTTATTGCTACTGTCTCTGGCCCCATGCAGAAGACTTTAAGTCATGACAAAGAAAGGAAGGTTCATGCAACATGCAAAATCTTACTGAATGCACCAATGTGAGAGGCAAGCTGCAGGCATCACTGCCTGGCTGGTCCCGCAACAGGAGAGCCGTAGTGCAAATGCAAACTAAAAGCAATGCGAGTCACGTGACTCAGTCACCCAGACCAACTCCAGCCAGAGGAATACATGAGGCCCCAAGTTCAAATGCCGGTCTTAGTCAGAAAATAGATTTATTTTTGATAGTGAGTGAAGTTGTCAGTATTCACTGCTTGGTTGAACAAGCCAAGGTTGCCTTTATATTGACAAAAATGCCTTATTTTACCTGCAATCATAAACATTATTCCAGCAAAAGAGGTACATTTTCTCTCCTTTCTGTCTTCCTTGAAAAATCATAAGTTACAGTGAATTAGCCCCTATATAATGAGAAGAGCACACCCAGGCCCCACAGTCCTGGCAAGTCTATACTGTTGCCCCAGCCCAGTGCTTTCTTGCTGTCTCTCCATCTGAAATAGTTTAATATCCCTCTCCCAGCTTTGTCAGAGTGGAAGTCATGCTGGATGGAGCCTGGAGTGGCGAGAACATTTTATGTCAGTGGAAGCTGGAAAGAGAGTACAAAAAGGTGGGGTAGACTGCCTTCCTCTTTTATTCATTTTGTGGTTTCATTAACTCTTAACAGTGTTCTTTGATGACTGGTCGCTGATCTAGACCATGGCTTTTTTAAACTGTTGATCAAAACACGTTATGATTCAGTTGAGTCCATTTCCCAGTGCCTGTCTGTCTTTAGTGGTCTTCTCTTTAATTGGGTCATTTTCATATTAGGAAAAGAAAAATGTTCCACCTCTGGAATTAACGTTGAAGGAGCTTGCATGTTCTCAGGGTAACTTTAGCCTCCCTTCTCCAGCATGCTCTGCAAGAGAAACAGAAAGTATAAGTTCCACTACCAGAAGGCAAAGGCAAACAAACGGCAGGAAGCATTTAGGATGATTTCAGTGCTTTTCAACCCAAGGACAAAGAATATGCTTTCCCATCTCAAAATACTCTAAGAAATACCCTATCGCGTCCGTCTGAATCTCCAAATGACCCACCCATCAGCATCTGAGAGGAAGAGCCTGGGTATGACCGTGGCCTGGAAAATGGCAGGAGGGTGCTGTGGCATCTGGAAACAGGGACATTTTGCTGAGACAGTGTGGAGTAGGGAGAACACAGTGTAGCAGTTAAACTCAAAGGCTCTCGGGAAGAATCTCATCTATGAACTAACAAGCCCGCGTCCAGAGATTACAGCTAGCTCCAGGCAGAATGTAGATGTCAAGTCTACACAGCCTCCAGCAATACTACAGGCAGGTTCTTCCCAAACTGTCCAAGTGTCGTAATGGGAATGAGGACGGTGGATAACAACCATCAGAGGGAACTATAGCCAGCTGGGGCAGGAGGAGGTACTTGTCCCCCATTCTTATATATCTTTAAGAATAAAAAAGTAGCCATCTCCCTTTTAGTTTTGAAGCCACTTATATGAGTGCAGGTGAGGCCTGTAGCTGCATCTTCATCTTGTCCTCATGGTCCCTGTATTCTTGCCAGCTAAGCTATTGAGTCCTCACTGCATTTAGTTAAGGGCTATGGGAAAGCTATCCCACATACCCTTGGAATATAAGAGACTAAGCTTGTTTGATGGTTTGTATATGCCTGGCCCAGGGTGTGGCACTACTATGAGGTGTGTCCTTGTTGGAATAGGTGTGTCCTTCTTGGAATAGGTGTGTCATTAGGGCTTGGGCTTTAACATCTTCCTCCTAGCTGCCTAGAAGCCAATCTTCTCCTAGCAGCCTTCAGATGAAGATGTACAACTCTCAGCTCCTCCTGCACCATGACTATCTGGATGCTGTCATGCTCCCACCTTGATGATAACGGACTGAACCTCTGAACCTGTAAGCCAGCCCCAGTTAAATGCTGTCCTTACAGGGGAATACCAGGGACAGGAAGCAGGAGTGGGTGGGTTGGAGAGCAGGGTGGGGGGAGGGTATAAGGGACTTTTGGGATAGCATTTGAATTGTAAATGAAGAAAATATCTAATTAAAAAAAAAAAAAAAAAGGGCCAGGCATGGTGGTGCATGCCTTTAATCATTCCAGCACTCGGGAGGCAGAGGCAGGCGGATTTCTGAGTTCGAGGCCAGCTTGGACTACAGAGTGAGTTCCAGGACAGCCAGGGCTACACAGAGAAACCCTGTCTCGAAAAACAAAAACAAAAACAAACAAACAAAAAAGAGTTGCCTTGGTCATGGTATCAGTTCACAAAGTAAAATCCTAACACAGCATGGTAATAATTTGCTACTTTTTACTTATTTGGTAAATATATGCTAAGGTTTATTAAGATACACACATACATGGTAAAAAAAGAAAACCCTCTCATGGAACAAGGCATGCAAGGGAAGGTTTTTGTTCAGGTTGCATTCAGGGCCAGGAAAGGCTTTTCTCTGCAGCTGAAACAAGGAAGGAGGGCATTGTACACTCTCTCAGGGTATTTAGAATACAGACAGAAATTGGGTCTGTGGGTAGGGCAGATGGTGCAGCAGCAGCAGTTAAGAGTCAAGAGAAGACCAGCATGGTTAAGGAGGGGGAGGAGGCAGGGCCAGAATGGACACAAGATGGACAAGCTTGCCACTGGCCACTGAAAACACATGGGTACCCAACAAATGTTTTTAAACAGAATGGCACTCATGAAACTGAACCTATGTCCTTAGCACAGTGACCTAATGGAGGGGAGTGTGGAGTAGGAAGACCCAGCAGATTGGACTGCAAACTAAGCAAGGGTGGACCAGGAAAACAGACACAAGAGGCCCAGAGAAGAAAAGAGGGAAGAGGGGTTTGGGTTAACCTGTAGTGACAGAGTATTGGAAGGGACACTGCGAACAAAGAAGATAAACTCACTTTGGAGTTTGTGAGCTTATTTTGAATGAGGAATTCCTACAGTAACCATCTGAAAGAAGAACAGGTTTGGAAAGAAAGGTCAAAAGTCAAATGATTAAAGGACAAAGACAGTGGGAACATGGAGAACAAAGAGTGGAAGGACAAACAGCCCTCCAAACAAAGAGTGGATGGTGATGTGATTATTCTAGGGTCTGTAATTATAAGTGGTATGGTGAAAGGGACACTAAGGAATAGGCAGACAGGCTAGTGAGAAAAACAGGAGCGGGAAGAAAAGATGATGCTTTAGTTAACAGGAAGTTAGAAAAACACAGGTCTAGATAAAATGCAGGACAAAGCTGAAGAAGCAAAAGCTCCACTTGGTGGAGAGGACAGGACAACACACACTGACTGCATGAGGCTCCTTTCAAGTGCACTGCAACTGGTGCTGGGTTTGTGGATGAAACAGAACAGCTAACCTCCCAAGTCCGCCATTGTCAGTGCCATAGCATTTCTTCTAGGCTCATCTTTTTGTGTCTTGATCTGTGCAAGTCTCCAATGACAAAGGTGGGTGCTCTGTAAATGTCCACTATACAGACAACCCCATTCTGCTGTTCTTTACTATCTGTACAATGGAAGCCAGAGCTATGTGAGCCCACTTAGGGCTCCTTATTTTAGGGGAAGTGACCCCTGAGTGATAATCTATGCTTTACTCTGCAGTGTGTGTGTCCTAGGACCCATGTAGTTCTGAATTTACCAATGGGAGCCTTAAGCACTGTGGCATCTGCTTGGTTTGGATGCATGGTTCACTATGGATCACTACATAGCCAGGTGACAAAAAGCCTCTTTTCTGTGTTGTAACATAATCTGCAGCTAGTGGAGCACAATGAAAGCCAGAGTTAAGGGGTTCTCTGGGGGCTGATGGATTCTTTTAGCCATTCTTTTCTCTTCAACCCTAAGCAATTATAGATGAGTAATTTTCAGTGGAATGCCAACAATGCTCTGCTTTCCTGCAGAATGACAAGCTGGACCCTGGCTCAAGTGGAGATCAGACCGTTAGAATACAGGCTCTCTGGACCCACAGTCACCGCACCCTGCTACATGGATTAAACTCCTAGTTCCTCAGAGGAAGTGTAATGGCTCAGTGGTTTGTGTGTCACTCTCTGGAGACATGAGGAAACAGGAAAGCTGCTGTCACACTGCACTCAGCTGCTACCAAAGGGTGGCAGAGGTGGTACGAAACCACTTCACTGCTGTCAGAGACATTAACAAATACACATCAAGTTGGGATTTTAAAAAGATGAATAAACTGATAAACATTCTGTGCTCTTACTCTATCACAGCTGTGTGATGAGACCCGTTGAAAGCTAGAGCCAGGGCCTTTGGTTAGAGGGAGCCCCAGGACTGACAGGGCTACACTACACCTCACAGGCTGTCCCATACGCTCTACATCTTCTGTAGCTGGATGCTGTTGGGCTGAATTTCAACACTGCATAAATTAACACTGCATAAATTAACATAGGAAATTCCCTAAAGAATGAAGGAGAAGCTTTGCACTCTATATTAAAAACCCTGCTGCTTTCATTTAAGGAAATGCTAACACTTAATGTGGAGAAAGAAATTCCTCATTCACACAGTTGGGCCTGCAGAAACACCTTCTGTAAACAGCTGAGTAAATTACCAAAAGGAGTGAATGGTTCAGGAACCAACACTGCTCTTTTCTGATATCTCTTTCAGTTCCAGCCACTGATGAACTCGCTCTGTCAAACAGGAAGGGTGCCCCTGGAGACCTACGATAGTATGTCATTTCCACTTATTAAAATGATCTCAAGCACTTTTCTCAAATATTTTTGTTCCACTGCCATCTCCAGTTTCTGGATCTCCACTTTCTTACAGAGGCTGACTAGCAGTGAAGAGCCACTGGCTGTCTCAGTAAATTTAAAAGCAACCTGGTATTGCTAAGCAATCATTACAGAGAGAATGGGATTTAAAAAGAGACCACCCAGAGCTAGCTAGAATCTCCCAAGGTTTCAGACTCAGTAGAGTAGGTGTGGGCAGGAGCACTAACATAGCAGTGGGTCCTGAGTCAGGCACAGCCTCAGGGCTGATCTGTGCTGGGGAAAGTCAAGGAGAGGACGGAGGGTGAGAGAGGGAGAACATCCTCCAGCTCAGCTTCCGAGAAGCAGCACTGCCTGCCAGCTGGGTGCCTGAGGTTTTGGGTTTGGTGTGCTCCCTCCAGTCAGGGTGGTGCTTTGTCCTTCCTGGTTTTGAAGGAGACACTAGTCAACTTTGCCTGGATCTCATTTCATATCATCCATTCTCTGTGTGACATTCAAATTAACTTACAAGTAATGAACTGCTTGTATAACTTGCCACAGAAGTAGACAAAACAGTGACAGACTACAGCTCAAACTTTTAGAAAAGGAGCCCTGGGAAATACCTATTAAGAAAAATGAAAATCCATGGTAATATTTCTTAATTAAATTCAACTTTTTTTAAAAAGGGAAAATGCCATAAAGCAAAGTATTTCTCTCAGAAAGAGAGTGAGAAATAGATCCCTAGGATGGGCAGGGCTTGGGGTACACAACTTGCTCAGACAGCCTCAAACTTGATGAGCCTCCGCCCCACAGGAGGAGCAAGACTACCTGTGAGCAGCCATCCAGTCACTAAGAAACAATAGAGAGGTCAGGGAACAATAAAAACCTATGGCCAGAGGCCTTCCCTCAGGCTGCCCTTGATTTGCCTTTGTGCTTCTCAACCTAGGAGATTCTGGGGATCTGAAGTGTTGCTGTGGAGAGTGTTAGCCCAGAGACAGGCTCTGGACCATTTTGGTACCTGCTGTGAGTGTTGGGGTGATTCCCCCAGGATGGCCTTCTGCATCTGAGTTCACAAGGTGGAAAGCACTTCTACTGGAGTGGTTTCTGCCTTCTCCCACGCCAGCTGCCCATCTGCTTCAGAGCTCAGTTTAGATGCATCCTAGGGACAGTGAGTTTAGATGCATTCTAGGGACAGTGAGTTTAGACTGCTAGGTAGCTTGGACAGGTAGCTCATGACAGTGGCATGCCTTGTCATGAAGAGAACCAGACAGGTCCTGCAGAATTTGGTGCAAGTTTGAGGTGCTTGAGCCCCACTTCTAATCTTCCAGTTCAGAATCCTTATGGGGAAGGTTGGCCATGCACAATTTATAAATTTCAGAGCCTGTGAGATTCACACATGTCTGTGCCCTCCTGGGTTTGAAATGCAGAGAGCAGGCGATGAGCTCTGCTACGTATGGTTCATTCCCACTCTGGAACTGTGCTAAGGAAAAGATGGGGGTGGGGTTGATGATCTCCAAGTCCTCCAGCTCCAAGAGTCTGGTCAACATGTCACAGCTCTCATCGGCACACAGCCACGAAGCAGCCAGCTCTGGCAGTAAGTATTTTCCCCATGCAAGAGCTGGGATTTCCAAGTACCTTTTCAGGCTTAGTAATAGGGGAACACTTTGAAGCCTAGCTCAACACAAATCCAAATTACAGGGGAGGTAAAATAGTGTCCTTAACAAATTTTCCCTAGACAAATTCTTCCATACATGATAATCTTGGAGTCTTCTATTTTGGAAATAACCAATACCGGAGATTTCATTTATAGTTTATAAATGAGAGGACTATGGACATTAGTTTGGGGAAGTGTAATTTTGGGATCTAGCTAGCTTCACTGGTCAAGGTCTTGACTTGGCTATTCTCTCTGTTGTCAGGGTACTCTCTGATCTCAACAGTTTAGCACAAGATCAAGTCTCAATGGAAAAACTGCTTGGCTACCAGCCTACCTCCCATGCTATTGTTTAAGTCTTGGCATAGTTTATGGACCTTTGAGTTCCCCATCATCTGACTTCAAGCCTTATGTGGACCCCAGGCCCTTAGGGGAACTCCTGGTCCTGGTTTTGTCATCCTGTACTCTTACTGCATCTTTAAAGTCCCTCACCTCCCATAAACTGTGAGGCATCACAGTACACTAGGAGCCCAGAGCAGGCTAAGGCACCTGCATTTTGTAATGGAGTTTTTTAGCTGGTGGGTGGCTTTGGGACAGCTGATTTTTACTGTATTGACTCTGGAGAAACTGTGAACTGTTTCCTGCCTCTCCTGGTCATCAGATCACCATACCTGTTAGGAATGTCAACTTGAGAACAGGGTATGCAGCTGAGGCTGCAGCAGCAGACTAGTCAGTCTCAAGGGTGACGGACAGCAAACTTCAGGAGGTAAAGGCAGTAGACCTCAGAAGGATGGTGCTATCACTAAACAGACCATGCCTCTTGAGCCTATACCTACTTCTTGCTCTCCACAACAAACACAGAATCAGACCTTGTAGGCAGAGCTTCAAACCTTCAGCTCACCAAGTAAAAACTGAAGTTGTAATCAACCATGAATGGTCTGGTGAAAGCACTACACAATAACCCTACCCCTAGGTGAACAGAATGTTCCATGAGAATCCCATTAATTTTTTTTTGCATAGCAACAGGGCTGGGAAAAAAAAAGCTAAAATGCTTACAATTCTTGCCTACCCAGTAAATGTTAAAGCAGCAGTGGAATGTCACAGGGAATAGAGGCAATGATGATCTGTAAGTCAGCCCTCCTTCACTTTAAAAACTAGCAACTGGAGTGCCAGGTATGAGGTACTGTACCCCTTTAGTCCCAGTACATGGAATGCAGAAGCAGGCAGATGTCTAGGAACTAGTGAATTTGGGGCCAGATAGGGACAGAGATGGACACACACACACACACACACCATTCTGCCAAAAAAAAAAAAAAAAAGGAGGAGGAGGAGGAGGAGGAGGAGGAGGAAAGAAGAAAAATATTGGGTGGGGGGGGGAACGACACATCATTTTGGTGTCATTTACTCTTGGATTCCCATTCTTTTCTCTGCTTACAAAGTCCCATATTAGGTGTAGCAAGACTGAATGGGAACTAGGGTTTAATGTCAAGAAGAGGTCATTCAATATTGGGAAGTTTAGAAAGTTAGCAGGTTAAGCAGATATGGGAGAGGCACAAGTGTATGTCAAGTGACGCTCGTTTTTAAATGCTGTACTTAAACCTAGTCAGTAACTTTTACAACTGAGAAATTATATTAGAGCAATTTAGTGTCTTTATTTTACCTCCATGAAGAATACACAACTTAATATACTGAAAGTAAGTCTAAATGTCTCATGTCAACCCACAAGGAACTGTTTAAGAACCACTGAAGATTAATGTCAGCCAATGGATGAATACGAAAGAAACAGCAAGCCGGAAGTTTTCCTACCAGTAAAATCTATTAGTCTTCAGAAGAGCGCCCCAGGGACCTGTGAGAGCCCAACCTTATGAGTCATGTGAAAGTGGAGTGGACTCCTGTGATTATCCCACAGGGGAAACCCTTGCAATGTCGGAAATGGAATGAGACCTAATGGATTGCTGACTTGTTACATGTCTAGTACGTCTGGACCTAACTGAAGGCTAAGTGAAGGGAGCTGGTCTACCTGGGGCTGTACAATAGGCAGGGAAGACACTGTACACTAAAACGCTTCCTTCTACAAGGGGGCAGAATTGGGGTCCTCAGGTTAGACTATCTTCTCAGGGAGTGAAAGGGCAGCTTGTATCAGAGAATGACAGCTGCTGTCGGTGTAGAGATGCCACGTCCCTGAAGCCAACATGGTATGGCCTTTCAGGGGGCAGGCCAAGCAGCCCCTTTGATCATGGGCACTATCATCTCATGCCCTATGTGTGACCTACAGACTCTATTACCATCGCAGTAGCCTTTCAATACGCCTTTCTCTCATCTCTCCACGTCTGTTCTCATTTTCCCTCACTGCCTCATTCTGTACTTGTGGATGATGTATGTCTCTTCTCACCTGCTCAAAAAACACAAAGATCACTTAACTTAAAATTCTTGTTTTGTTTTGATAGCAGGGTGCATTTTGAACTAGCTGTTAAATTTACCATCATGACTTCCCTAGGTGTCAATGCTCTGGGCTGCAGATTGATGAAAGAAGCCATTTCTATTTTCATCTCAGGTTGTCATAAAACCAAGTAAGAGAGAGGGTGGGAGGTGACCTTGAAATCCTAAGGCTTAAGGAGATGAAAGGGTCAATGCTTCACGGTTCTCGTTATCTTAGAGCTGTCCAATCTATGGCAAGACTCTAATCTTTTTGACATTACTTGGTTTCTGTTCACTTAGCCTAGAGCTGTGAAGTGTTAGACACTTTGAACAGACTAGCTATGAGTAAGGAGAGCCACAGCAGGCTGGGAAGTGAGTGGGAAGGAAGGAAGGGAGGCGGGTCTCTTTTAATTACTTGTTTAATTTCATAGCTTTCCTAAATGATGATCCTGAATTCGGGAAAAACAACGGTGTACTTAATACTGTACCTGAGTGAAACATCATAACATCATCCAGTTCACTAATAAGAGAAATCAAAGCTCAAGGCCAGAGACCTAAGAGATAGGGCTTGGTTCCAAACCTAGACCTGCCAGATCCTCCCCTCTACATCACCATGTGTCATATGTGACCCTGTTGCAATAAAAGCTTTTCTTTCTTTTTTTTTATTCCATAAACAGGACACCATGGGACTAAATGTGATTCAACATGACCTCACCAGGCAGAGTGGCCGGAGCCAATGCTCCAAGGCCTTTGGTGCTGTCACTTCAGGGATACCAGAAATCATACTGGAAGTAAGATTCTTGTGTCAGGCACCACCCCAGAAACATGTACGGTGACAATCACCTTTCTATCAATGACTCAGCCCAACTCCATAAGTCTTTATTATCACATTAGAAAAATCCATGAGTCAGTCTACAAGTCCCAAGGGCTCAGGTGGTTGTTGTTCAAGGCTGCGGGCTTGCTAAGAGCTCATCAGAGGTTTTTGTGACAAACAACACGCACTGCCCTAACATCAGGAGCTTTACCTCTAGCAAGACCTTTATAGAACCCTGGCAGATACTCAGCTATATACGTGCTGCTACAAGCAAGGGACCAGGCTTTGCAAGAAAACACAGGCTTTTAATCTTGAGTACTTTTTTTTTTTTCTACTTAATGTTACTGTTATTTTCAAGATACCCAGACAATAGCTACCCTCCTTTCAGATATTTATGGAGTACTGGAAATTTACACTAAGTGGTATTATTATAACAGGAGCAAACCGGGCTGTTGAAAGGCATGCTGTGTAACTCAAATGCTAGATTGATATGGGCGAGAAGGTCAACTCTAAGGAGCTCATCAGTAGAAAGAACCAAGTTTCCAACAATTTATGCCTCTTCAAACCACATGTACCCAACTGTAAAGTAATTGTGTGACCTGTTGAGACTGTTAATTTGTTGTTGGGATATCATTAGCTTTCTAAAGCACATAAATTAGAGAAAATATGCATCCTATGAGTGTCATATTATGCAGTCATGAAGGGTCAAGTGAAGCATGCAGGAGGAAAGCCTTCCCTAAGTAGGAGTCAGGCTCTTTCTCCTGCTCAAATAATAGCCTCTACAACTGGTGGAGGAATGGTTGGTGACAGAAGAGTAGGTTTCTCTTATTTCTGCAAGACTCTTACTATTTACGAACTTCAAGAGTGCCTGCTACTTAATTTATAGCCTTCATCCATGATAGCTTTGAACAGTGGTTTAGGGATGTGAGGCAGTGACCATAAGGATAAGACTACTGGATTATCAGAAAATGAAAGGTTTAGAGCAATTAAGCATATTTTAAAATATATTTCTGCTCCTGCACATAAATACAAGGAAAATTCAAGAGAACTTGAACTCTTCTTTCTTCTCATACAGGGCATTCAACCCAGAGCCTTGAGCATGTTAGGCAAGCACCCTACCACTGAGTTGCACATCCATTCTTACTTTTACTTTGAGACACGGTCTCATGACATTGTCCAGACTGTCCTTGAACTCACTCTGTAGCTGCCCCTGAACTTGAAGTTGCTCTGCCCCAGTCTTTCCTGCAGCTGGGATCATGGGCCTAAGACACTAGGCCTAGCTAGAATCTGGACTCTTCTGACAGTGAACTGGATAGAGCTTATGGCCCAAACATGATTTCAGAGATTCTAGATGAGGAGGACTAGATGAGTTTGGAAAGTTCCCACCCACTGGGACGACTGGGCTTTCTACTTTTCAGGTGTCCCAGTCAGCTCGCACACCCACCTGTTTGGCATGGTTGACACAGTGCATGTATTGGCTAGCCAGAGCAGAGCAGCTGAGAGTCTGCTGGGTGTTCTGACGGTAACACTGGAGGATTTTGGTCTGCAGATCTGCACAGACTGGATGATATTCATACCTCCTGGAAACAAAAAATGAGGACAATTGAGACAAGGCATTCTCATTAATGGTCAAGGTTAAAGGTTATACAAAACATATAAGCCCAGGTCCTACAAATGACACCAGTGCTCTTTTTCTACAGCCTGGTCTGGCAAGTCAGAAATCTGCCAGTCCAAACTTCTTCTGGCATACCCATGGCCAGGAGGCCATGAAGATCTGGTCCCTGCAGTCTGATTTTCCATACTCACCGTTATTACAAAAATTCAAAATACTTCCTAGATCCAAGCAATGACCTCTGGTCTTTGTGTCTACAGTCCCAGCCCTCTCCCTGCATCCACAGGTCATTTAGAGAGTTCCTTGTAAATCCACTGATTCAAGTCAGTCTCTCTCTATTGCTTCTTAAATGAAGTACAAGGGCAGCAGAGATATGATCGGGCTCCTGCCTGCCTTTAGCCCTTGATGGACCCTGAATATTGCTGCAGCCTGAGTAAATCATACTTAGGGGCCAGTTACAGATCTCACATCTGTGGTCACAAGCTAGAAAATACTTGGCACCCAAATTTCTACCCTTCCTATGTAACTGAAAACCACCAACACATCTTTCAAAGCATAACTCATGTAACTTTCTTTGAACAACTCTCACTGGTTTTCTCCTCCCTTTAAGGTAACCCTGTGCTAACATTTCCAACTGCCCATGTCATGGACTATCCAATAATCTAGTGCAATTCACCTGCCTGCATTTGTTAGAATGCAAATTCCAAGGAATTTTGTCTTGTTTTCTTTGTGACCTTCACTATTCAACATGGATAATCTTTTTAGATGTCGTACAATAAGCTTCTTGAATGGGGGAAAAACAAGGGCAAACATCTAAAACTCCCCCAGGTTAAACTTCTGCAGTTGTATTTACAAGTCTCAGATTTTAGTGGAATTTCTCTCTGTGAAATGGCATGCCAAACATAAATATTTCCACACAGTTTATAATACACACTTGAAAAATAGTAAGTCAAATTAATTACACACAGAAAATATTCTTGTTTGTATGGCAGCAGAACTCAAGGTTCAAAGACTAACCACAGAGAGAGGAAATATGCAAAACAAGCATTAATCTATGAATTTGTATATTTAAAAATTAGTTTGTTTAATAAAAAAAATGCTTCCAGTTTTATCAGTTCTGTCTCTGAAATTTAAATTTGGTATTTCCATATAATCCTGAGGTACCATTATTTTAAGTTTAATGGGTTCTAAAAACAAAAGCCTCGGAGAACATGGGGGAATATTTCCCATCAATAAGCAGATCCTTGGGTGACAGTTTGTCTCCTCATTACTTAACCCAACACGATAAACTAATATATATTTTGCTGTAGTGGAAATGCAAATCACATGACTGTCCCTGGGGCAATCTCCCCACTACCCCAGAAAGGAAGCAGGCATACAGAGAAAAAGATTGATTCTATACAACACTGTTTTTACTTTTTCATTCATTATTTTACTTCTTTGTCTAATACCTGAGAGCAGATTTTAAATCCAATGCCAGGGGTTTCAATTCTTTTAAGCCTTCGACGCTCTGGATGTCTGTGGATTTTTCTGGACCTGAGCTTCCCTAATCCCCAATAAATGAACATCAGCTTCAAAAAGGAGTCAGCTATGCTTTCAGAAACACAGCCCCAGAAAACCACTGACCAACTGACGACAGCAAGACTCATGTCTGGGTAAATGTTGAATAAAATATGATTAAGCATGAGTTCAGCTGAATGCAGCAAATCCATGGCTGACACTGCTAATGATTCACGCAGGAGAGCTGAGCTTTTGAACTTC
Organism: Mus pahari; assembly: GCF_900095145.1. Lineage (NCBI taxonomy): Eukaryota > Metazoa > Chordata > Mammalia > Rodentia > Muridae > Mus > Mus pahari. The sequence continues at coordinate 52,251,035 of NC_034591.1, forward strand.
TGTCCCAGTGTGACAGCTGACCAAGTCCCTGACACATCTAGGTCCAGAGGCAGAGGAAAGGTAGAGGGGGGACAAAAACAGGCCTAAGCAGACCCAAGGTCTTCCTTCACATCTATATGCATACACACGTATGTGCATATATTTTTCTCTTAAGATTATTGGAATAGGTAGCTCACTAATGCCTCTCCCTCTTTAGAGCAGCAGTGCAAGGCTCACACAAGCACTGACCCTGAGCTGAGCCCTCAGTCATGAAGGTTCAAGTCCTCAAGTTATTTATGGTTTGAAGTGTATCAAAATTTACTTTTATCACCACCAATCAATACTAGTACTCGCTTCCAAGCCCTTGATTTCCTGTCTGGCAGTCTGTTCTCTCTGTGTGGTCATCATCTGAAATCCTTTTTGTATACATTTTAACCCATATTGATGACTAGATGCAGAGAGGGGGAAAGAACAGTGAAGAATTGGCCCCAGCTCCTCTGTAGACTCGGGTCCATTTCTCCTGGATTCATCTGAACGGTGCAGATCTGCCTTTGTATTGATCTGCAGGGCAAGTTACGATGGCCTAATGCACTGTTTTCACTCTGGAAGATGCTAAATGAGATTACTATCCAACATTAGAAGGCCATAAAGCATAAGCCCTGGCACCTTCCATTCGGGAAAAGGGCTTCAAAGACCTCTCCAATATGCATTGTGAGCTGCCCTTCATATAATCATAGAATCAGCAATTGACTTTTATGACTGCTTTCATGCCTGCTGAAGGAAAACGCCTCTATTAGGCAAAAATAAGAAAAGGCAGAATTCCAAGATATTTAGGTGAGAAAATGAAATCTTAGTTGAAAAGGACATTTAAACAATTTAATTTTACTGGATTTAAGAAAGATTGAATGAAAGGATGAATGACAAGATAAAGAGCAAACTGAGTACAGATGGAAAACACAGGACAGTGATAATGGAGACCATTATCCTAAACCAGTTGAGCCAGAAGGAACTGAGAACAAAGCCAACCTCTGAAAATAGACATTTATAAAAAGCAACAACAAAACATTTTTTTTTTGGGGCTATGTAAATCATTGAAAACTTTTCATTGAATTCACCCTCTTTTTCTACTTCCTTTACTTTTTTTTTTTTTCCTTGTTTGTTTGTTTGCTTTGAGAGAGGGTCTCTCAGGCTGTTCTGGAACTCACTTATGCAGACCATTCTGGCCTTGAACTCACAGAGATCCAATTGCCTGTCTCCTGAGTGCTGTAATTAAAGACATGAGCCACTATACCTGGCCATTTTGTTTACCCTTCACGCATTCCTTTCCCAAGCACAAGCTGCTCCTGAAGTGACCTCCAGCCTCATCCATAACCTTAGCGCATGGCCATGGGGCTGGAGACTGGACACAAGGGCAGAGCCAGAGTCCCAAATAGGAGACCCAAGAAGAAACCCACAAGAGAACACTTTTTTTTTCTGTGACTTCAGGAGCTAGCAAGACTTTCCCTCCCTTTTTAGCTGATGCTTAATGGCAATATCTGAAAGCATTTAGGACAGTACACTCACAAGGTTTCCTTATTACACTTACAACAAGCCCTTAATTGATCCCTTGGAAAAAAAGACCAGAAAGAGATAGAGGCTGTTTCTAATTTTCCCAAGGCTTCCCACCACCTGGTGATGGACATGAAATATCACTACCAAGTCAGATTATTTCCTTAGGAGACTTTTGTGAAGGATGAATTAATTGGTCAAAGGGTGGAAAACACTGAGTGAAGCTGAGGCTTAAGCAGTTCTGAGAAGCCCCTCTCACACAGTGACCCTCAGTATTTACCAGCTTGACGGCTATCTGCGGCCTCCCTGATGCCTCTCCCGCTTTCATGTTTTACAATCTTCTTTGATGTGAGTCAGGACTTTACATTTCCACACAATTACTTATCCATCTTTTTAGTTCTGCTAATATAAATGGCACATACAATATGGTAACTTCAGAGAAAGAACTATACGGAGATAGTTCAGAAGAAGTCATGTGGTGACAGCCAGCAGTCAGAATTCTCCCAGCTCTGGGGAACAGAAAAGTCATTCATTGTGAGTGCAGACACAAAGAGGCTCCTTTCCTTGTGTGTTAACCAGAGGTACCCTGTGAGAGCACTACAGACACTATGATGAAATACTACTGGGGATATGCAGGGAGAAAATATGGATTAATGAGATGCCTGATGCTAAAGAGAAAACTGTTTTCTTAATAGGATCCTACAACGCATCTTTCATGAGGTCAGGCATTTCATGTAACATGGTCGTGGAGCAAAACCTCTTCTTAAGGTACAGCCCAAAAGCTATCATTAAATTATACCAAACTGTTCTTTAGATGTTAGCCCAGTGGCCAGCAGGGCTGATTTTTTTAAAAATGCAACCCTAAGTCCATGTCGACTGCCAATACTTAAATGATGTAAGTTACTATTGCTCACCATTCATAATAAAATAACTGTAAAGTGCAATGCAAAGAAAGGATTTAAAATGTAACCATGGTTTGCTAAATTTTCATTGTATTTTACCTTACACTTTAGTATCCTGATATTAATTTTCACTATAAAAATGTAAACTACCTTTTCCTAGTAGTGCAAGATCTGAGAAACAAACTTAATTTCAAGCATTTCTGGCTTGAACTGCTAACCATTTTATTAATGATGCCTCTATTTGAGCTGTACTCAAATTTCCATCATTACATACTAGAGGCCAAATACTGCTGACAGGTGCCTGCTTTGTTTTCCATTTGTTTTCACACACAGCTGTGATGTAATGTCCTGAAGACTAACAATGCAAGATGCTTTCTCCACCACCTATCACCAGCACAAGGTTAACCACTAGGCTGCTGTCTATCATCACAGCACAAAAATCACCAAGAGCCTCTGCCAGCATAAGGGAAGGGGCATGGGTCTCAAATATACATGGCTTGCCACTTAACTTCAGTGGTTCTCAACCTTCCTAATGCTGTGACCCTTTAATACATAATTCCTCATGTTATGGTAATTCACCAACCATAAATTAATTCCTGTTACTATGTCATAGCTATAATTTTGCTACTGTTATGAATCATAATGTAAATTATTGTGGAGACAGAGGTTTGCCAAGGGGGTTGAGACCCATGTTTGAGAACTACTGACTTATTAGCTCAATGGAGCAGCCAATGTGACAGGCAGACCACCATTCATAATGAGTACACCCAATTTACCCAACAGTCAGCCTGGGTGTCATAAGAGAAATAACCCAGAATAGATGTTCACACAAGAGAGACAGATTTCACTTCTGGGGACTTAACCAATACCAGGGAGAGAATATTTTGGGGAAAAATTACATCTGGCTAAGCAAAGTGTCAGCATCACTTATAATTCCAGCATCTGGGAGGCTGGGGGTGAGGAGTGGGTGGAGGTGGAAGGACTGCCATGAGTCTGAGGTCAGCCAGGGCTATGGAGACTCTGTCTCAGAAACAAAGGACACTACCCGCACTGAAGGGTTTTCTGGCTAATAAGTACTCATACAGTATCACTGACACTCCACTGGGTATTATAACCAGTCCAAAGGTGACTGAAAGCTTCAGGAAGAATGTGTATATCACATGCAAATACCAAGTCAGTGTACATAAGACACTTGGTATCTGAGGATACTGGTATGTGTCTGGAACCAGTCCCCTAGGGACCCAGAGGAACGAAAGCTGACTTACATAGAATTCTGTTCTGTAAACCTAGGGTTTGAAAGTCCAGCATCTAGCTAATCTGCTGACTTTAAAAAAAGATGTGAGAGCCAAATTCAGTAATCTGGATCCCCAAAAGGATGGTGACTGGTATGGAGGGAAGGAAAGCAATGTCACCCCTTTATATTTACAGTCCAGAAGAAAAGCCCCAAAGATACTGTAAGGAGCAATATGGTCCTACCCCCCACCCCCAAGTCCAGCTGGCTTTGTATTCACTAAGGCTCTCAGCACTAAGTAATGAGAATGTTGTGTGCGTGCAAACCTGTCCAATCCTGCAGCGGATTTCTCCTTTCTCATTCAGTGATATCAGGGGTACCTAGAGTTGGCAGGGACAGGAAGGACAAAGGAGTCAAGTTCAACAGCATGTGCCACACACACGCTCCTGGGGCGGGCAGCACAGTGACACTGTGGGACTTTGCAGCTCACCTTCTAGTCATCACTCTTACTAGCACCACTGAACCTACAAGGGGTCCTATGGCCTGGATTCATCCAGCACCAGTGAGAACTGAAATGCCCCCTCCCCCCCCCCCGACATCTGCACTTAGAAAAATGAGGCCATATGCACCTCTGACGAATGATGACCCCTGCTGTTTGGTTTTGTGAGTAATCCTTTGGACAGAAGTTATGTTACTCTTCAGATGAAAAGATTTGTGAAGTCAGGCATCTGGTGTGGAGTAAAGAAACAACTGGGTTAATTTCACTTCCCTTACTACAGTTTTCTTGATCCATATCTGGGCTATGAACATAGTCTGTTATCTCTAAATGGGAGAGAGATAAATTCATTCGGATATCTGGAGTAAGGGGCAATATTAGGTAGAGCTGGAGGATATAGGACATGATTGATGTCAATATTTTAACTCAGCTTGGAGGAAACCAATTTCGAGAGCACATCTTACCCAGGACACAATGGTTTCTGAAGTTCTCATGGTTTTACAGCTACAGAATACCACTGTCTGGGTAGGGAAACTTCCATCATAGCCATTTTTCTCTCTTTTCCTCCTAACAATGACAGGAATATTGATATTGTTTAATAAACATCAGGTAATAGTACAGTAAGTAAACACTGGAGAATGACTTAGCCACAGTGCTTAACTCACAGTGGCAGTTTATACTGAGCATCCTGGTTGAAATGGGATTCTTGCCTTGTATATGGGGAAAAAAATGTAAGTGGAGTTCATAGGAATGGCCCTTGGTTCTAAGAGATGCAGTATCTGGGGGCATGGTGGCACACACCTTTAATCTCCACACTCGGGAGGCAGAGGCAGGTGGATTTCTGAGTTCGAGGCCAGCCTGGTCTACAAAGTGAGTTCCAGGACAGTCCGGGTTATACAGAGAAACCCTGTCTCAAAAAAAACCAAAAACCAAACCAAACCAAAACAAAACATGATCCTTTTAGATATCTACAAAGAAAAAAATTTCCAGGACACAAGTTGAATCTCCAGAGGACACTGATGGAGACAAATAACCTTATACACCCAAGGGTCCCCATCTGAAAAGCTCAGGAATAGAGGGCAGTCCTTTCTGCAGCACCACCTCTTACCTAACACCATGTAAAGCAATTCTTTAATTAGACAACTGGGAACATTATTGCCCAAGTGTACAGAATGTATGAGCCCTAGATTTTTCTTAAATATGTGTATGTGTACAATATACCGAGTTGAAACTCCTACAAGTTCAAAGTCCCATGGCTTTGTAACTTATTCCATTTCCCCATACTGCTACTTTGGCATGCTTGGTCCAAGGTTAGAAAATATGAGGATTTGGTTGGTTTATGAATTCTTTCATTCACTCAGTCATGTCAATAAATATGATTAACCCAGCAATGATTATTAAGAACTCATTATATGCCATCCATGGTGACAGTTGATAAATGAGATATAAGTTTGCTGACAGCATAGAAGGGTACAGCAGAGGTGTACATGTGGCTTTAAAATGTGACCTAACAATAAGGTTATAAACACAGTGCCAGGTACCGATAGATGTCTGGTTTGGAATATGGCCAAACAGTATCCAGATGAGAAATCCATTACTGGCAAACAGGAACTAAGTACTGGCTTTAAGAATCCCTTAGGTGGAACAACAACAGGAACTAACCAGTACCCCCGGGGTTTGTGTTTCTGGCTGCATAGGTAGCAGAAGATGACCTAATTGGCCATCAGTGGGAATAGAGGCTCCTTGGTCTTCCAAACTCTATATGACCTAGCACAAGGCAAGGCCTGGGCCAAGTAGTGGGAGTGGGTGGGTAGGGGAACAGAGGTGGGGGGAGGGGTATGGGAAATTTTCGGGATAGCATTTGAAATGTAAATAAAGAAAATAATAATAAAAAAAAAAAAAAAAAAAAAAGAATCCCTTAGGTTACCTTGCAGAGCTGCATGGAATCTGCTCCGTGTATTCAGACTATAGTGATTTTGAACTTGGGTTGTAAATACATCCATAACCTTATGGCAGTAAGCCTTCTAAACTCTTGCTTTCCCTCAGAAAAAAAGTTCTCAGTATATGTTAACAGAGGCTCAGTGTGCAGAGGTGGGAGCAACTGTATACAATAAGAACTTAGAGGTTGTGAGTCAACCAGAGAGGTCACACAAAAATAAGCAGAAGCCAAGTGTCATATTCACTAAGAATGATGTCAGGGTACTGCAGTGGCTGAGTCCTGGAGAGAGAAATGGTAATTCTGAATTGGTAGGGCTCTTCAGCATTTATCATTTCCCCTAGCAGAAGAGCCTTCTGGAACCTTCCCATTACGCTGCACTAAGTTACCAGTTTCTCACTTTTCTCACAAAACTCAATCTTTAATCACTGCAGATTTGGAGACAGAAAAAAGACAGGAGGAACTTGGATAAATTAGGGATGGTAGAAGGATCTTGGGGCACAGAACAATTTACTAAAATTTGAAGAGAATCCTGGAGAAAAAAGTTAAGTTGCCCACCATACTGGCCAGTTAGAGGAATATACAAAAGAACTGGCTGAGCACACCACTCAACCCAACAGGAAAGACACGGGGAGATAACGAGTTACAGATCCGGGCGTTAGTGCACACTGGGCACTAGTTGTTTCCAGAAACAATTTCAATTCCAAGGCCTTCAAGGGGCATTGCTCCCTTCATCCCTCCATGCTTCCTGCAGGCAGTCCTCCAGTTAAGAAGAGAGAGCACTAGAAAATGGGACAGCAGGAGTCACAGGGCTGTAGTTCTGGCACTCTAATAGCTTTTTAACTTTCTATTGGCTACATGTGTTTGTGTATTTATGAGTGCCTGTGGAGACCAGTAGTCGCTGTTAGGTGTTTACTTCAATTGAGACATGGTCTCTCACTGAATCTGGAGTTTGACTAGCTGGCCAGAGAGTTCCAGGGATTCTTCTGTCTCTCCCACCTCAGCACAAGGTTTATCTGTAGAAGCTGCCAGTGGCACTCAGGTTGTTTTCAAGTGGAGAACTGAACTCAGATCCTCCTGCTTAAGTGATGACCACTTTACTGACTGAGCCATCTCTCCCAGACCGCTGCTGAGTTTTCCTAACACAGGATCCTTGCAATGGACTGAAGATCTGAGAAAAATTAACAAACACAACTTCCCAGAGATAATCTTTCCATAACTACTTCACAATGCTTATTAAATTCTTCTGCCTAATGGAATCTGCCTAGTGCAACACTGCGAAGTCATGAGTCTCCTTGTTGGACCGTATGGAATCAGTACCCTGGGCGTATACAGTGAAACACATACCTCTAAGATAAGCTTCCAATTAAAAAAAAAAATTACCCTTTGGGATGAAATTTTTATACTCCCCTGCTGAGGGAAGATGGGATGGAGGGTAACTGTGGTGAAATTTCAGTTACCTATGCATCAAAATATGTCCTGGTATCCATGCCTTTTCTCTGCTATAATCAAGTCATGAACAACTTAAATTAAAAAAAAAATTAAAAACCTGTCAGATATCTCAATGAGGACTGCAATATATCCTAAAAAATTAGGATAAGACCAACTAAGCCTGTGGTGAGAGTGTGACATCACTTAGATGGTACTTCCTTTCACTACATTTTACAAGCAAGATTCAAATACCAGATATACACTGAAAGGGATGTGTAGAGCTCTCTTAGCTGAAAGAACTGCAAATGTATTTATTTTAGTGACAAGTGAGGGATAAAAAAAATTACCCAGACTGATCTGCCCTTTAAGTGTCAGAGTGTTGACAGTATAGAGCGGAGGAAGCGCTAGCTGGGAAGAGGGCAGAGTCAAGCCTTCTGTCTGCCTTCCATCTGTTTGCACTGTTCAAAAGAGGATGCTCAGGTACTGTCACTAGAATTGGGAGACCACCCACGAATACTGGGCTGTCAGACAAAGAGAACGCCACATGGGCATGGCAGCTGTGGACACCATGTAGTGGACAGGGAGGATATTAAGTTCATCCCTCTAACATGTATTGTTGAGGTTACATGTAATACAAGGTAGCCTATATGTTAAGGAAACAATGCAAGTGCTAAGTGCCACAACTGTTCTGAGAGAGAAAGAGTGTTCAACTCTAGCCGTTTGGAAGAGAGGACGATTTAGAATGCCCCTCATTGAAGGGTGGAGTATAACAGGTAGAGGCTACTTTGCCAAGGCGCCTGTGAGTAAAGGTCTAGGCTCAGGGCTTTCAGGGTGTCAAGGGGTGGGGATGAAGGAGGTAGTGCTGGGTAGTAAGGGTCTAGAATATACAATCTTATGATAACACAGCTCAGACTTTATTCTACAGGAGAAAGGAAGCTACTGGATTTTCTAAACAACGAAAACATTGTTCCAACATGAATGACTGGGACGGATGTGGATGTTCATGGAGGTCTACTAGCTGACCCATGGAGTAGTGCATATATGTAAAGATGAAACAGGCTACTAAAGGAATGGCTGAGCAAGAATAGAGGCACTGGCAAGTAAGAATAAGATAACTGGACAGGATATGGAGGCAGAGAAGAATACAGACTGGTAGAGTCACATTCGGCCAAGGCTTTGGGGATCTAGAGAATGAGGGTATTTAAACATTGTCAGGAAGTCTAAGTGGAAATGACTGCCAACCATCATGATATAAATGGACAGCTAGAGCGCAGCTGAAAAGTACTCCACCCATAGATTAGAAATTCCCAGTAAAACTGGAGAGAAGTGAGGAGACAGAAGACATGAAGGACTGCTGAGCCTTGGGCAACAGCTGTATGGGAAGGGACAGGGAAGAAAGATGGAACAGTTGGAGAACTGAGCACAAAGAGACAATGGCAAAGTGCACCATCGTAAGGTTGGGATGGAGCCCATGAAGGAAAAGACAGTTGAAAAGAACGAAAGAGCCATGGAGTGGTCCCCAGCAATAGCAGGACACAGGCAGAAGCTAGATGGCAGGAAAATGGTAAGCAAAAAGCCAGGGGGGTGTAACAGTCAAGGCTGAAGCTTAGGTTGCCTCAGAGTCTTCACATGTACCAGGCAGGCACTTGGAGACAGAGAGGGTGAGCAGCCTCTCTTCCCTGAAGCTGAACAGCTTTCATGTGGTCCATCTTGCAATGCGGAAATCTGAAAGGGAGGGATTAAACCTGCCTGGAGTTGATGGCAGGGTCTCAGATAAGATGGTGGGCATCCTTTTAAACAGGACGCTTTGTGGAACGTCAGGTGAGGTAGAGGCAATCTGGTCAGATAGTGAAGACAAGAAAGTAGTCTAAGAAGACAGGGTCATCAGCAGTTGGACAAAACTAACGGATTTCTTTCTTTAAAAAATGTGAAAATTTACATAGAGATTAAAAGGTTGAAGCAGAAGAAGGACCTGTTGTATAGGCAGGGCCAGAATGAGTAGTAAAATGTGTGCTTCAAAGTTAGCCAGAGTAGATGTCTGAAAGGAGGTTGAGTTACCAGGCCTTTTAAAGACAAGGCTGGGCTTGGTGGCATTTGGGAGACAGAGTTAGGAGAATCAAGAGTTTGAAGTTAACCTGTGTTACATGAGTCATTTTCTCGAAAAACAAATAACCAGAAGGTTTGTGGAGGGAAGGGTCTGTGTAGACAGTGTGGCTCGTGAGGTTGGAGACAAGTGATGGGCGACAGATTCCGCAGAGGAGAGCTCTAGAGGTGAAATGCGTCACCTGGGAGTGCCTGACTCGTTGGGAGTAAACCACAGGACAGAGGATGAGTCTAGGACAGAGAAAGAGTACAAAGCAGCAGCGAAGAGCACAGGTGGGAGGGGGCCCTGCTGTCTGCCAGGCTGTGCCCACCATGCGGCTGGAGAGGACACCATCACACATGCTCACCACCAGCAAGTGGGGGACCAGACTCCCTCCTGTGATTCCCATTAGATACATTTCTATACAAAATAAATACATCCAGAACACAGGCATCGAAGTCTGACACAGTTGTTGCTTTCCCCTTGTATGGAATGTCCAGTATGTCCAGATCCTGTCCCACTCTCAGCTTCCATAAGAATTAATAGTTGGGTGACAGTTAATGGGAAATGGAAGAAAAATCTGGCAAAATACATTTAAAAATAGGAGTTTATGGATGCTGGTCAACCATGATTATTTACTCTGCATATGCTCATGATGTACACAAGTTCGATTTAAAATCATATAACATCTATCTATATGCTGATATATGCAGGAAATACATTAAAAAAAAAAAAGAAAGAAAAGCAATTGGAAATAGCAGCTGTTTCCAAGAAAGGCAAATGGATAGATGGCCAGAGTGAGGCAAGAGATTTACTTTTGCATATGAGAGTTAAAATTTCCATCATGAGAATGGATTGCTTATCAGGAGATAATTCATCTAAGATACAGTGATCTGTTCCTGAGAGACACTCTGTGTGCCCCAGGAAGCTGCTGTAGTAAGAAAGCTTGCTTCCCTGCTCTGGATGCCTAGACACAGCAATTCCTAATCACGAGGCTTTCGTGCATGGGTTTCACGGTACGGAGTAGAAGACTGAAGTTAACCCTGAGACACCAGGTGTGACACCTCACACATTACACCAAGACAAAACCATAAACCGAAAAGTACCTCTTCCTGCCTTCATATGCATCAAGCTGCAGCACTAATGCAAATCCTTCACATTTAATATTTCAGCAACTTTGTAAGAAAAGACAACTGAAACAACCAATTAGCCAAGTCAAGGGTCAAGCACTGGTAGTTTAACAACTCAGAAAAGCCTGGAGATTTCCTCCACTTGTAAAATTCTTCCAACTTAGTCTTTCTTTTCTGCTTTATCACCCCCCTTCCCACTCCTAATTCTAACAATTCCCAAAGCTCCGATCTCTGACTCCCTGTGTCCACCAATCCTGGTGAAGTCTTCATTCCTTGGGGCTTCTCCTACTGTTCTGGGTGTGAAGCTGAATTTCTAGGTCATCATAGTCACTAGCTCTGAGGGCTCAGGCTTTGGTGGAGCTAAGGTCAGACACACAGCAATCTTAGCCGTCTGAAGCCAGAGCTGGAGCTGACAGTGCCGCTGTCTCCCCCCCATTGGAGACATCTCAATACTAAGCATCAGCTCCATGTGCTTAAGTGACCGTTTGGATTTGCTTATCTATAGAGCCTTTACCAGAGCTCAAGCCTAAAGTTAGGAGAAGCAGGTGCTCATCACAAGCTGTGCCCACCCTCCTTTCCATCTTCCTTTTCTCCCTGCCTGCTCTCATTATTAACAAGTCTACCAGCACATTATGCTGCTTTAAACTTTGATACTTTTGATGTTATCGTTATTAGCTCTTCCTCTAAAATGTTTTTTTTTTACTTCTGTTTCTCCCTCAGTTTACCTCATCATTCTACTGGGCTACATTGATGATTCTAGTGTACTACATTGATGCAGTAATCTCCAATCTCTCGGCCTCACCTGCCTCCGTTCCATGCCCACTAACATGATTCTCCTCACTGCATAGCCCACAATCACCAAGTTTGCCTAGAGTCAAGCAGCCTTCTCCCCTTCCTCTACCCCCTGAAACTTACTTCACTTCCAGCTTAGCTCTCAGATCCCTTGCCTCCACACACGTTATTGCTTAAGGTACAGGGAATTAAAACAAAAACCAACAAAGCACGCAGAGGCGCCCACTAAACCCCTATTTACCTATTCTGGCCTCACTGTGAAAGCACAGATGGTGACATTTGCAAGGTTGTTTTCAGATACAACCCAGCATGAAGCTCTATAATAGTCAAGGAGCACAAACTACCCATATTTCTAATGTCCATTTCTGAAGCCATGTTATAAAATTATAGAATCATTCCATGAATTGATTTTAGTTGTCACTCATGGATAAGGGCACTATCTGCAGCAGTGACAAGTTTCCATAGGAACTAGATTCATTTCAAAAGGTTGGACACTGAGGCTTTAAAAAAGGGCTTGAGTACCAGAACAATTCTGTACAGAGTGCCTTGCATCTGTGAAACTGAGAATTTGAAACATTAACCTTTTACTGCCCCAGAGTCCCTGGAAGTGAGGAGACAGTCTCAGTACTTGAGGAATGGATGTTTAGGGAAGCCAGCGGGGACTGAGAATGCAAAAATGGAATTAACAATATTCACCCCTAGCATTAGCTGCACTAATCACACATGGTAACACTACTAATTTTTGGCAGTACATTCCGAAGTCAAGTAGTTGCTAGTATTTCCCAAACTGCTTCATGAATCAGATATAAAAATTAGAGCAAATTTTATTTATCCCATAAACAACCACCAAACCCAGACATTATTGTGGATGCCAACAAGAGTGTGCTGACAGGAGCCTGATATAGCTGACTTCTGAGAGGCTCTGCCAGTGCCTGACAAATACAGAAGTGGATGCTCGTTGCTGGGCAGTGGTGGTGCACACCTTTAATCCCAGCACTTGGGAGGCAGAGGCAGGTGGATTTCTAAGTTCAAGGCCAGCCTGGTCTACAGAGTGAGTTCCAAGACAGCCAGGGCTGCACAGAGAAACCCTGTCTCGAAAAACAAAACAAAACAAAACAAAACAAAAACAAAAACAAAAAAAGTGGATGCTCACAGCCATCCACTGGACAGCGCACAAGGTCCCCAATGGAGGAGCTAGAGAAAGGACCCAAGGAGCTGAAGGGGTTTGCAGCCCCATAGGAGGAACAACAAAAATATGAACTAACCAGTACCTTCAGAGCTCCCTGGGACTAAATCGCCAACCAAAGAAAACACATGGTGGTACTCATGGCTCTAGCTGCATATGTAGCAGAAGATGGCCTAGTCGGACATCAATGAGAGGAGAGGCCCTTGATCCTGTGAAGGTTCTATGCCCCAGTGTAGGAGACTGCCAGGGTCAGGAAATGGGAGTGGGTGGGTTGGTGAGCAGAAGGAGGCAGGGAGATAAGGGGTTTTCAGAAGGGAAACTAGGAAAGGGGATAGCATTTGAAATGTAAATAAAGAAAATATCAATTAAAAAAGTAAAATAAAATAAATTAGAGGATAATACACTTCAGAGAATTTTGTGGCTGACTAAAGTGAAACTCAGATGTGGGTTTAGAAGCAGATGAGCCACATGTGCCTCTATGAACATCCACAAAAGAATCCCCTAATAATAAGAGCTTAATATGCTTCTTTTTTTTTTTTTTTTGGTTCTGAATAACTACAGATTCAGAACTGACATAGTAAGAAGGATTGCATTCTAGTGCATCATATAAGCTCATTTCCTTGTGCTGCATAAATGGATTTAAGCATTTTGAGAGGGCAAGCAAGATTAAACAAATTGGCTTAACATTTTATGCTGCTGCTGAATCTCAAAATGAAGAAGGCTAACTATGAAGTGGAGGACAATACAGTGCACAGGCTCTGAGGGCGGTGATCAGCTTGGCACTAGGGCTACTTCATAGGTGAATCTCAGTGGTTCCCTCATAAGTGTATAATGATGTATTACTGCAGGACCAAGCAATGCATTCCTCAGTCCATGTCTGCATTAGATTCGCCAAGCTCAGCTCCATTAGTTTTACATCTCCCCAGGGGTTTCAATTCAGCAGAATTAATCTACACCATCACATAGAGCCCCAGTCCCTGAATGTCCCTTCATACAGCTTTCCAGCTGAGTATTTCTGGAGAAAAATCACAAAACAAATGGAACTGGACTCACCATGGAGTCTTTTTTTTTTTTTTTTTTTTTTTGGTTTTTCGAGACAGGGTTTCTCTGTATAGCCCTGGCTGTCCT